>NC_051442.1:8014199-8158039 GCF_001649575.2 Kryptolebias marmoratus
TAATCATCAAAATTAAACGAAATAAACATTTGAAATATATGAGTTTGTATGTAATGTATGAATATAATATACAAGTTTCACTTTTTAAATGGAATTACTGAAATCAATCTACTTTTTCATGATATTCTAATTTTATGACCAGCACCTGTAATGTAAGATTCACCAGAGCTCATTAGCAAATGTCATAAACAAATAGTATTAATGATTAGTTAAATGCTATATTACATCAATCACATTTTTAATGATACCAAAACACTCCCATCTTGTGTTTTATGGCATTGTGTGGTTTTTTTTGATTGATGCGAAATAAATTGACTAAATCCAATAAAGAACGAGTCAATAAAGTAGACATGAAATATGAAAGGTTCTGAAAACTCTCGAACTGCTTTGTGGTGCACAAACTTGAAATAATAATTATTTACACAAGGGAGTCAGTACCAGCTGTTTCACTTTCTTTTTTTGCTGAATCTCGGCCGTCCTGTGTTGCTGCACTTCATTAGAGCATGGAGCCAGGCTACTCTGCTATAACAGTAAAAAGTTATAGCGAGTAAGGCACCACATTAACTCTTGACACGAGCCCCCAGATGTTTAAGGCTGCCAGTAAAAGCTGATTGACCAAACCACCTTCTGTACCTTAGGTGCCATTGCAAAAACAAATGAGTGGCTACACTTTAAAAGAGTTTACAGTTTGTCTGTATGATCAAACTTGACTTGAAGGTCTTAAGTATTTATACTCTGTGCCATCATTAAAAACTTTTTCCCAGAACAGTTGCAGATGATGTGTAAATTGTCAAAAACTCCAAAATAGTTTGTTTGCTCCAGGGTAGAGTGACAACGACATTAAATTTAGGTCTAGGCAATGATTACAAAGTGTAAGTCTTGAAAGCCAATAGCCAACAAAAAACAATTGGAGAGAACTGGAAACTGACTGTTTTTTATATGGGTACCTGATAGATGCTGCCAAAAAAGGCCACCAGTGATTTTAATGGTGGAGAACAATAGTTCATGCCAATATGGCAGCTCAGATATTCAGGTTTATGAAACATGAAGGCTGAGTTTGGCTCAGTGGACAGAGTACAGGGGTCTGTGTTGGTTGGCAAGGTGAATGCTGTTGAGAATAAGAGACGCTTAACTCCCCAAGCATCAAACCTAAAGTCAGCTTGCTCAGGGCAGACAGGTGCAGGCAGACAAATGAGGTACTTTTTCAAACGTAGAGCTCATTAGTCAAGTTGATCCTCTAACCTGTAATATATGAAATCTAAAATGAATGTGAGCTGAAATCTTTGCAAATTATACTCAAAGCACAAGTGCACGCTCTCTTCTCCACATACTGATATACATCAACATATTCAAAAGCAGCTGAAGAGACCATGAGGATCCCATTAGAACTCTGATATTTAAGATATGACATTGAATCCTTTTAAGTTGAAGTACCTTTATATTATTTTTTGCATTTAAAGGTTTGGTTTAGTCTTCTCTAATTCTGTTCCTCTATGTGCTTTTTGCTTGTAGTACTCAAGTAAACACACAAAAGTGTTTACCCAAATTATGTGCCTGCTTGCTGCAAAGTTAACTAAGGTTGGATATGACTGTTAACCACATTATATGACATTTCAGCTAGTTTCCATGGCTCTCTTTTAAGGAAGTTGCAGAAATTACTAAGAGGAATAAAGACAGTACAGTTTTACAATGAACTTATTATTTGCTTATGATTTATATTGATAGTGACCTGCTAATTGTCCAGCAATTAAAATAAATACTACAGCAACAAAATCCAACATTAGGCAGAATTATTTTGATCTAATTTCTTCTAATGAAATTTAAGTTGTCAAGTTTTAAAACAAGTCTTTAATGTGCTGTTTAATGTGTATTTTGGCAGGGTTATTCTTTTGTAAAATTTAAAAAAAACATTGATTGTCCTTCATATAGAGTTTTTGCAATTGCTTTATATTTTTTGCTATGACGTTTTGGTTTCTGTGACACAATGTGTTTACGGATAAGAGTACAGTTTCAATGATTCTTTCTACCATGTTTTTCAAGTGCAGTTCAGCCTTATAGGCCAGGAAGATTTATTTTTTTAAACTATATATATATATATAATTTCTTGTGAGGTGGGGGTGAGGGGTACATTGGCATTTGTTTTGTAAAAATTAAATGTGTTTATTTTATATTGTAAAGTGTTATCTGTGTTTTAAAAAAATTACAATTTCTTTTGGTAATACAAATGAACATTATGTTCTGATTTGAAAGTGGATGAGATGGACTGCCATTGCCTCATACAAAAAAACATCAAATTCACCAATTAGGTGTATGTAAGTCAGTGATTATATCACGCTAAGATAAATGGTGAAAAAAATGTTTTTCCTTTCTTTCTTTTCTTAATAAAAAACAGCTCCAGGCATGTCCAACATGTAATGCTTTTTTGCAGCCTGAGGGTGACAAATCAGACAGAATAGCATTACCTATTAAGCAGCAGTGCTCTTACTTTCACTTATCCTATTAAATTGGCTGCAGTCAGGAATGAGGGCCGATGCATGTAGACTAAATTCAGCCAATCATATTAAATATATTCGGTGATTAAGTCTGTACCCTGAAGAGTTGGAAACGAATGGGTCAAGCAGTTTGTTAACAAGGCCTCCTTTTTTTGGCCAGAAAAACAATCTAACAAGGCCCAACCACATGATATCCGAATGCATTGATATGACATCCTTGTTACAGCTCCAATTTGAAACTTTCACAGAAAAATGTTCCAGTCTTTCTGTCTCTGCAACTCAACTCTTTTCAACTATTGTGAAAGACCATGCACCATGCTATATATAAAAAAGACCACAATAAAACATCATTATAAATAGCCTCCTGCCCAGTGTACTGGACGTAGTTCAGATAGATCTGCTTCCAACCACATAAATCACAGTAAATATGAAAGGTAAATAATTAAAGTGAATGAATTTGACAGTTGACAGTATCTTTACCTTACATGCTTGACAGTTATGAAAATAGAGTGGGATGAAAGAAGCTAGTAGTCTCAAATTTGGATAAAGACCATTTGATGCACAACTGTATTTAGAGCTGTCATCTTGTGATTGATCACCCAGTTTGCAGGTAAGAAAAGAGTCCTGCAATTCCATCAGTGCATAAAAAATGATGACATCCCCAAACAATCAAGATAATTGTTGCCCACCACTGTAAAAGGCAGGTGGTGATTATGTGTGTATTTGTTTGTCTGTTTGTATCTCATGAACCAGTGGACATTGTTTTAATGAAACTTTCAGAAAGCAATCAGTGGATGTGCATCTACAACTAGTTAACTTTTAGTTGCTCAAGATGGTTGCTCAACATTAGCAAATGCAAAAAGGGCTACAACTCTGTCACTTTTGAAAATACTGAGCTAATATTTGGTGTGATAGTAGATGAGAATCATCCCCAACACCAAGTGCTAATGTATCAGATACCAACATCTTTTCTTACCTGTCACAGAAAAGCAGGACATATTTTTGCTTTATTGTACAGAAAATGGAACGCAAAAAGATGAACGACGCAATGTAAGGCATTTGGCAGTGGGTGACAAACACATTATGGCTTTGTGCACGGCAGCAAACAATCCAAGTGCTGCTTCAGAGAGGGAGAACTGTCACAGTCCTCTCACCCAGTCAGCATCACACAATAAATATCAATACAAGAGAAAAAGAGAGATGTCCTCAGGGAGACTACAGCATGGTACATGAATTAGAAATGTCAACGATAAGTTCTGGAAAAACAGAAGCAAGTCTGCAGCATGCTTCTCACTTCATTTCTACACAGAATAAATTCTGTCTTGCGGGGAAAAAAAAAAAAATCACTGACTATGGGCGCCTGTCAGCTGTAAAACTGGATGCATAAAACATAGCTATAAAAATTAACAAGAGAGTAGTATTGATATGAAAGGAAAAAAACTGGTGCATCATGTTCAATAAAGACATGCTGTTTATATTTCACTATCTTTTTAAATATATGTTAAAAAAACATAAATAAAAAGCACTTGCTGCCATTTTAAAATAATGCCAGCTTCAAATTTGAAAATGTTTATGCAAATACTATTTTATAAACCCCTGCATCCCTATTAATTGCATGTTTATCTGGCAGAAACAATAAAATGCCCCAGACTGCAAAAGAAGTCCTACAGCTAGCTACTGGTGCTAGCTGTGTTTTTGTGCAGAATGTAAAGAAACACAGAATGCAATAATGTTGCCAGTTCTTCCACACTTCTCTAGCAGCTAAAATGCTCTTCATCAGTTGACATGAATTAACTGAAAACAGTTTTTTTTTTCAAATTCATGAAAGTTGTATTTTTTATAATTAATGTAAAAACTCTACTTTTATGGGACATGCATGTTTTGTATACACACAAAAACAAGACTACAATGACCAAATAGCAGCAGATGTATTTCATATTTAGTGTTTTGGATTTGTTTTTCTTTAACTGCTCATATATTAATAAAACTTCTAGTTGCAGACATCCTGATCTTTGCAATATGTCTGTGATAAACTCCTGTGATTTTTTGACACTCTGTTCCTTTTTATTTCTGTCCTCCTCTGGTTAACAAGCCATTTATATATTTTGTGCTGTCTCCCACTGGGAAATGCAGCAAACACCTCCTGACCAGCAGTTCATTTTGGCTCAATTGTCTCTGCTACTAAAAGAAGCCATGGAGTCATAACAGAAGCCTTTTATTTGGTTCTATAGGGAGGTTTGGAGAAACACCTCAATGACCTGGAGCCTGATATAGCATTTTTATAACCAACAGTGGATATACTGTCTATCAACAGACCTGCAGTTAAATATACGTGCAGCTAAATTACATGTATCTATACTGGGAAAAAAAGACGATGTTTTTTTTAAATAAAAAGTCTTATTTGAAGAGTTTTCCTGCAGTAGTGTAATGTGCCATCTAATTGCTCACTTATTTATTTCCAGCCTGAAGCAATGCATTGCAAATGTTTTCTTCATATTTTTACGAGTGAAAGTTGTTTAAGAGCATCAATTTGTTGAGCAATGACACAAGATAGTTTGCGTGTTTTGCATTTAGACATGATAAAGGTCTATACAGTTTTATTTATTTATTTATTGCTCTTAAAGAAAAGGAAAACTGAGTTTCTATTTCCTCCACTTGAGAACCATTAAATGTTTTTATTTTAACAGCAGCACTTTGTTTCTCTAATTCATCTTTAGTATTGTGCTAAAGTTATCCCTCCTTTTTTATATTCCAAAGAGCCAAACTGATTTTTGTAATTTATTACATTACAAAAATTAGTATTTACAAAAAGCATTTATAAGTAATAGTTTTGTCTTGATTATTTTTGTAATTTTCTAAAGATTTTAAACATTTTCAGATTGTGTGTATGTTTTGGGGGCCACTAAACTCTGACCAATGAATGATTCAAGCATATAAAGATTCATAAACTCAAGGAATGAATAAATCAACATATAACACACAAGTTACAAAAAAGCAGTCCGAACAAGAACTTTATTATTCTAATTGTATTTTTGATAATAGCTCTTCAAGTTCTATTTACTATGTTAAGTTTGGTCTGGCTTTATTCTACATCTTGTTTTTATAAATGTCATGTTTCCTTCCTGACTTTCTGTTTTTTTTTTATTATTATTCCAGTCATTTTACTTACTGTTAATGGTTTTGGTTTAATTAGCTACAAAAGTCAGTATTTTTCTTGTAATCTTGTAATCTTTTAAAGTAGTGTTCACCAGTAGTTCCTCTGGTTTTCTGAAAGTTTTTCAATTTTTTTGACTTTGGCTGTTTTTTTTTTTTTTTTTTTTTTTTTTTTAAACACAATTCAGTCCTTGTATCTGACCATACCAGCATAATGTGCAGTATGTGCTAAAATAAATGAAAAAAGTGGACAAATGAAAGCCAGAAAAAAAAAGGAAAATGAAATGTCAGGCCTCAGGCCTTTAAAAACTGTGGCAAATAAACAGTATTCAGAAGAGATATATTTAAGAAATAGGTGGAAAAATTAACATCAAAGACACAAGACTTTGTAAAGTTTTCAGCTCTGGTATAAAATCTTAAACTTGCTCCTAATAGCTCAGCTCTTATTGGGGCCAGACAGTATGAATATTTAACATTCTTATTCAACTATAAATCTTATTTAGTGACATTTAGCAGTCACATTCATCAACTTTTAATAATATGTAGTGTCAGTCTTTGGCACTGAGGTGTGTAATTATCTATCTTAGCTGCCCTGGACAGACAAATCAAGACAGCACCAACACAAGCCATCTGGCTGTTTGAGCGCTCAAGTTTCTGCTGGCAGCAACACAATTGTGTTTTCATCCTGCCTGTTTAAACAACCACTGTAAAACTTCTGCTCCTCTTGTTTTACACATTGTGTGTTTGTCACGGTCACTTGGACTCTGTGCCAGCGATGTTGTGTGCTTATTTATTCCAGCTGTCAGTCAAATGGCCCACAAGGCTTGTTTTACTCCTCCTGGCCTGACAAGCATTCACAGTCTGCCATTGTAATTTTCTGATAGAAGGCAAATTCCTTCAAATCTGTGAACTGCACAGAGTGGGGAGCTCTGTTAAAACATGCTGAACAGGTTATTTAAATGCGCTGACAAAATGTTACTTTTTTTTTTAATCTTCTATGTCTGCACATTGTTGGTTTACTCTAAACCCTAAAAGTTTGATTTGGGATTCAAGTGAAAACCTGTCTGTTGGAATCATGCCTTGAAATTAACATGTATCAAACAATGTGGTGCTAAACATGTTCTTTTGTTTATGGGCCTGAGGGCAAATCTAATATCTCACACAGCTGCCTCACACTTTTTACTTAACCTTGGAGCAAAGCCCAATGTGTTGTATCAGTGCATGTAAACAATGCGTCACCCTTACAAAATGAAGGATTATGGTTGTGAGATGGGAATAAACAGGAGAACCTAGAGACATATAAGTACAGGTCAAAGCTATCTTTAGTTGAGTTATCAGTATGAATAAGTCCCGATGAGGTCTAACCTTGGCTGATACCCAAATAAATTATTGTTTTGTTCTAATTAGCTACTTTAACAATTCACACTGAATAAAGAAACATTTATCCGAAACCTTGGCCAACGAAAGAATTTGGATTGTATTTAGAACAAGAAATCTCTTTTTCTCAATAGGCATTCATTACATCAAGTAAACATGTAAACTGAAATTTGGTTATTAAAATAAAAAAAAAATGCAATGGTTGATTTAAAAGATGGTCTAAATACTTGTTTGCAAAACTGAGTGAAAACATGAAGCTATGACTTTACATTATATTATATATTTTATTACTCTCACTCTGCAATCATCTGGAAAACTGCTCACCAGTCATTAGTTTAAATGAACATTGCTGGTTTTGTGCATATAAAATAAACTGATTTGTTGCACAAAACATTGTTTTTTAATTTACAGCCATTCAAAAAGGATTTTAAATTCATTTAATCATCTCTACCATTCAAACCATTTGGTCACCATTACAGACAACATGGGATTCAGTTACCTATTATATGGAGGGAGTAGAAATCAAGGAGCTGTCAATACAAAACATTGCAACTTGCTCGATTTCTTGAGCCATAGCTGCTTTAAAAGTGTGAATAGTATGGCATGAAGGTTGGATTTGGTTTACCAATTTAAAAGCATCACTGGGATCTGGACAAAAGTCTGAGACTGCATCACTTCCTGCAGTTGCACTAAACTTTTGCACAAGATATCAATTATCAGGATAGAAACATTCAATAAGAACAAATGTGTCAATCTGTGAGATGCTAAAATATATTACAACCTTCCTGCGGTCTATCCTAAAAATCCTTTGCCATGTAGTTCTTTTGCTGACATTGTACTATATAAGTATAAATGATTTTCCTGTTTATGGAGTTAATTGACTTATCATGTAAGTTTAAACACAAGAGAAGCACGTTTAGTACTCTGTTACCATAAAAAATGAAAGAGTTCAAACATTCACCCTTGTACACATGTATTTTTAAGATTTATACTTTGCATTTTTTTTCCTGTTTTGCATTTCGACTGATTAAAATCTACCATAAATGCACAAACTGTTAATTAGAATACTGCCACCTGCCTAAGCAGTATTGATATTCCACAGCTGAGGATAACTGATGATTCTACATTATTCTAGCCTTCAGACAGACAATGCACATGGAGAAATCCATACAAGCTTCAATCGACCACCTGTCTCCTTCCCTTTCAAACCTTCAATCCATGATTGCTTCTGTCTTTCTGTTTCTTGTTCTGCATTTTTCTCCCTTTATCTGCTCATTCTGTTATTTGTGCTCTCTCAATCTTTACTTTTCTTGTCTGTACTCTGTTCTTCATCTCTCCTACCTCCACCCCCTTTTTTAAAATCTCTAAATGCTTCATATCTTTATTTTTCTCTTTTGCATGAAACTAACATTATAGAGATGTGAAGTTAATGGGCTTCACCTCTGAACCACCATCTTCGTGTGGGATTTTAAGTTTCCGTAATGTTTACAATGTTTCTTCCATTATGTTATCAGTTTGTAAGATCTTTCTCCTTACTATCCGATGGTAAATTGATGAGGAAAAGCAACCCAGATCAAATGTGCATAAAATGTGCTTGTGACAAAATATATAAAAATTCCTGAGAACGCTGAAGAGAAGCAAAAAATGCGGAAAATCTTCCACCCATCAAAATACACAAAACAACATGTGTGGGACAACTTGTGGGAATGAAAAAAAGCACAGTTTGTCACTGAACCTCTCCAGGCTTTAGAGGAAAACATATTGTTCAGCTTGCTGCACTGCAAGTAAAGTAAACCAGTAATTTTCTGTGATTTACAACAAGACTAAATTGATCACAGAACCCTGAAAGAGTAGAGTAAATAATTATGACTTTTTTTTTCATTTGGTTCAAGTCTACAATACAAATACAGAAATAGTGTTGTAGGCATACAATTCAGAGTCTACCATATGATGTCTATAAAACATTCTTGTATTTTAAGTTTCAACCTACTTAAATCACTTTAATAACAAAGCTACAGGATATTTTGATCAATTATCCCATGGTACATAAACAGCACCCTACTTCAGACATATTTATCTGATAATTTAATTTAACTCATTAGAAGCTGTCTGTGTGTGTGTGTGTGTGTGTGTGTGTGTGTGCATGGGTGTGCATGTGTGCGTGTGTGGGTGGGTTTTCAGTAAGATATGACACAGTAAGTTGCTACAGATGTTTAGAATGAAAGCCAGATTGGAGATGAAAAGGTCACTTGCAACACTTTCACAGCCCTTTACCATCAACACCCCAACAATCATTAGTGTGATTTTATGTTGCTGGCTTGAAATAAAAAAATATGCGGAAGAAGAGGGCATGAAAATTTGAGGATGGTAGCAATATTCATGATCTGGGAGACAGCAAACTTCCCTCACAGTGATAAATCATCTCTGGTTTCCAAACAGGAGAGACACTGAATGTTTGCAACTATGAGTAAGACAGTATAACTATTCATTTACCCCACTTAAACAAAAAAACAAATAATATAAGAAAGATAATATTCAAAGATGCTTGCTAGTCTCATGGCAGATTTACTCCAAATTTACTGTTGTTTAAAGCCCCTTTTGGCAATAAAGAAAAAAAAAAAGTGAGACCGTCAGTAATTATTAAAGTGGAAACAGGGTTGTTCATGCTTTCTGCGCCTGCTCTGCCTGTGATGTTTATTTCATCATCTTCACCTGCTCGCTAAGGTCCGCCAGCTTCCTCAGTGGATGAGCGCGTGCAATCCAAATTTTTGTGACTGGATTGACTGTGCACTCTTCAGTACATGTGTCTTCCATATAAAATAGTGTGAAGACACTTTCTGCTATCAACATTTGGATAATTTATTACTCAGAAACTGCAAAGATATAAAAACTGCATTTAATACAAGGTGAGAAATCACTCAAACTTTGTTTCTTCTTCTTGTCTTTTGGATAGACAGTCAACAAATCAGCACATCATTACCATCTATGGCTGTAGTGAAAACTGTGGACTCCTGAGTGGAACACTGTGGTGCAGCTGAACTATGATGGCACAGGTGTGCACCAATGATTGGCTCCATGGACGTGGAACAGTATGACCAACTCTCTTTCCACCTTTATGAACTTTGAGTGCTAAATTAGTGCCTGGAAGGTGTGAACACAGTCATCTCTTCTCCTGGCCCTGCTGCACCTGTATTTTTGGGAGTTTCAGTTCAAGGAACAAAATTTGTGAAGAAAAGTACCTAAACGAATCACTGCAACTGATTGTGCAGTTATTTAAACATGACCACAGTATAATGGTGAAAAAATGCCTTTTAGATTATGCAAAGGTGTTGAGCAAAATCAGTGAGTAAAGACAGTTTTTAAAAGAAGACCTTTTTCATTCATGTAAGATTTATTTGGTATGCCAGGGGAATGTTATTCCTAATTTACTTGAGGAAGTACCTCCTGCTTGTCTTACAAGTGAGCAATAGATTACATAATTGTCATACTTTGCTGCACACACTACAGTTAATATGCATACTTATAAATTTGGCACTGACATTACCTTGAACTGCAGCAGCCCCCATGATCTGTCTCTTAAACCTCTTGAACTTGAACTGCCAATACCAACCACAGTGATTTGCATAATTACAGGACCTCATGTGACCTGATGAAAGCGATGTGCTATCACACTGTCAAGGAAGGATTTCTGTGTGATACACCAATAACAAGAGGAAGGCAGAGGAAAACTGGCCATTCTAAAAAAAACCTTGGGACTAATTGGGTTAAACTTGCACTCAAATAGCCGTCTATGCTGATTTATGAGAATTAAAAAACAACATTAGCATCAAGTCAGCTAATTATCATGAAAGATACTGTTAGAGGTTTTTTGGGAAAAATGTATTTTACCAAAAAGTCTAGTTGGGCTTGACAGAAAAACAAGAAGAGTTGTAATCTTCCAGGTTTTTTTTTTAAATGAGATATGAAATGTTAATCTGCTTTTCCCCCACTTGCAAAAAAAAATCTCTGTTCAGATGACAAGCCGACCAAACATGCTGACATACCAATGCCACATCAGTAGATGGTGATAACATCAACTTTAACGACTTATGAAAGTACAGAAAAGAACATTCATAACCTGTTCATGTTAGCATACATGGAATAACTCTGATCAGTCTTGTAATTATTTTACCATATATGTATCAGATGGATAAATGTGTATTTTTCTGCTCATCTCAGTTAAAGTGCTAAATAGCTAAATTTGCCAACAACAAAAACCAAAACATCTTAATTTTGAGGAGTTTGTGGGTGTGATCATAGCCGATTATCCAGCTAGATATCAGCAAGCCAAACAGTGCTTTGCACTTAATCTTGGGTGTAAAACTTCACACAACTGTCAGACTTCTGTTGATTTCAGTTCAATCTAGCTGTTATCCCAGTGATTAGGCAGGGTGCTGTTAGCAATGACACTCAGTTCCTGAGGTTTAGGCCGTTAATGACTTTGGTTCAAAGGGAGCAACGCTTTCATGTCTCGTTTGATTAGCCAGGTTAGCTGTGACTCAGAGCTCGAAAACACTTTGGAGACAAGAGTGAATGTACTGCTGTTGTGACATGGATTGTAATGTCCTCTTGCTGTTTCTGTAAGACTGTCTGCAAAGACTGTTCAAAGTCATGGAGATTGCAGATGAGATTTGCCTACATGATTAGGCATTTTGTCTTATGGAGATTATGATTATATCAGTTTTCATTTTCATTCTTTCAGCATTGTTCTTAAATCTTCCCACCCCATGGGTCACATGAATAGACATTTGATTAGTCTGAATGGTAATATGCATCTAAAGATTTTTTCCATATTTTTTTAGGTGGCTGTCCCTGTGATTACCACTTGAATAACATATTTTATTGTATCCTTAAATGCAATCAATAATTTTGTTTCCAGAAAAAAGTGATTTGCCAAGGTCAATGCAACACCCCTGGCAAAAAAACGCGAATGAAGTGAATTTCAAATATGCTCGGGATTGTGTTACTTTGTGTAGAACAATGTCGGCACTCACAGCAGGAACAATCTGCTCAGCAGGTGTTGATTTTGTGCTTTCACTGTTTATATGAATAATTATTGTTTGAAGAAAGGTAAAAAAATGGGGATTTTCTTTTTGTCTGTGGGGAGTTTATTGTTCCAAAACACCAAGTTTACTGAAGTCAGTTTAAAAATTAGAAGCCTAAGTTGACACGATGAAACTGTAAACATAGTAAAACTTGAAAATTGTATATTTAATGTCCTAATCAGTGGCATTATGTTTAAGATCCTTGTGAAGGAACAAGCAGTATTATTGCCAGCTGCCATAAAAGGTGGGCAATTATGCGATTGCCTGTGTGTTTAAGTGTCGGTCTGTTAGCAAAATATCTCAAAAACCACTGTATGGATTTCAACAAAACTTTCAGAATCGTTAATGTTCAGAGTTTGTGTTGGGGATCACTTCCAGTTACTACCGTAGTAAATTTTAGATCAATGTCTGTAAAATTGACTGGTTTCTGGCCATTTTTGGGTTTGCTGAAGTCAGTTAGCTGTGGCAGCCATCTTGAAATGGGTTGACTCCAGTACCCATACATAAGTATATATTGCCATCAAAAAATGCAAGAATCTCAGAATCCACCAATTGTTTCCTTTTGTTTTGGATGATTTTCTGCAAGCATATAATCTTAAAGGACTCATTTTGCACTTTAAATTGCCCCAGAGTAAGGAATGTCATCTAACATTTTTATACAATATTACTTCATTTTGAAAGTAGGGTCTCCCTGGTCAGAATGCAGAGGTGATAACTCAAGTCCTTACTTATTCTTTAATTCTCTCATATGTGCATGATATTGTTCATTTCATAACCTTAAAGAATGGATTTTTGTGCAGAATAAATTGAGATTAAATTATTCCTCACTACATTATATTTTGAGATTACCTGAACTAGCAGAACAAATGCAATATTTAATAGTGTCAAAATCATTCTCCTCTGGGCAATGAGATTGCATTGGTATTAAAAACTACATAATGTAATAGATTCATGGCGTAGCAACATAATTGGTTCCTCTTCAAATGTTCAAGGGAGAAAAATAATGTCTGAAAGAAACACAGATGTGCTCTTTTATGCATTGTTCTTGTATAGGTGTGTGTATGTACACAGGTCAGTATATATGTGTGTGTAATTGTGCCCTGTAGGGTCCCTAAAGTCATATACATCCAAATACAGTGCTCTTGTGACAATTCTTTTGTTTGTTTTAGAATTTGTTTTACTTTTCACTCTCCATTTGTGCATATACATTTTCAAAACAAAGATTGCACTGAAAAAATGAATAAATTATTCATTATTACAATGAAATATGTGAGGCACCAACCCAACGTAATGTGTCCCAGACCTCTAAATTACCATTTGGAGATGTCTAAAGCTTCAGTGCTGTTTACTTGACCTCTTGCTGCTCTCATTAATTGAACCACTGAGAAGCTGTTCACGACCTTCTCGTTTTATTTTTATTTCTCCTGTGCTGATTTATGTACCCCTTCCTTTTTTAACACTTTCCATGCTGTTTTATTCAGAATTTGACTTACAATGATTCACAGTATAAATCACAAACGTACCCCTCTGGTTCCCTCCTCATCTCATTTATTTGTTTCTAAAAAGTGTACTTCCTGCATACAAGTGTTGCACCTGAATGCTGAATTATGTCCGTGTTAAAATAAAGTGCTGAAATACTCCATTTCATCTTCTGAAGATGGAAAAGCCTGCAAACGTAAAAATACAAATTGGGTTGTCTCTCACATTTGGATACAGGCAGCTTATAAAGCTTTTCTAGATGCATCAATAATTCATTGCATACAAAAGTGGCTAGGCCAAGTGTTGGTTCTGAATGTAAAAGACAATCAGAAAAGTTCTCAAAAAGTTCTTAAAAAGCACCTCCCTCTTTAACATAAATGTTTGAAATACTTTTGTAATACTACATGAAGCGTATCAGGTCTGAATGGGGTCAAAACAAGATTGTTTTTTGTTTTATGAATCCATTATAAAAATCTCTGCCTAATAAACTCAGGTACACTAATCTATCTTTGAATTTCTTTACATTCCCCACACTTAATGGCTGAATTTATGAAAACCTTGGTTATAACCGTGCTGTTACTCACTTTATAAAGTTATGTTGCAGCTTTGCGCTGTCTTGGTTAAAAGTTTGTTTCTAGCACAACAGACAGCATATTCACAAATATATAGCGGGATGCTAGCAGTGAGTGAGGTGCACCCACACCTTATTAACCTCTATTCCTCTGTGTGTGGTTTGACAGACGCTGTGGGAGGACCCTTCTTGATCTCTATGGGATGCATGTCAGCACAGACATTCTGTCTCTGTAGATTCAAACCAACTGAAGTGAAACAAACTGCTGAATGTACTCAGCGCGCTTCTCAGAGGGAATTATTGATTTCTGACAAGGGTATTCCCACAAGGATAGCCACAAGTGCTTTATTTATATTGTGCTCATGACTTTACGGACGAGCAGGAAAATAAACTGATCCCTCTGTTTCTTGTTAGAGACTAAAAGCTGTTAAAGATTTTCCAAGGGCCTTTTAAATTGTTATTCTAACTTCAGTTAAGGCTTTTTTGGTACAGCAGTTTATATAGCACAGAGTTCCTGTGGAAGAGATTAATTGTGAAAAAGATTAATTTTAAAACTGGCATGGTTATTGACCTTTCTAAAGTAGGTTTTAATAATACCAATAATAGACACTAAATCGAGCCGATGACAAGACACTACATACTTAAAGAGTAACAATTTGGGCTTCTTTAGCACTAGCCTGACAAACTTGCAGTCAATGAGTCGACCGTCAATGTTTCTGTTTAACGAATAATCTAGAGTCAAGTGTTTGCCGAAGCTTGGCAGGAAATGGAGGATGAAACAGAACAATGTTTCTAAGCAGACCGACTACAACAAAATGGGTTGCAATTGCCCAGTCAAAGTCTAGAACATAACCTGTTTAAAATGATGTGATGGGACCTTCAGAGAGCTGTGCTTAAACAAATATCCCCAAAATTCTGCAAAAGATAACCAACAAAAGCAACATTTATACTGTTGTGATGAGAGACCGTTAAATTCAAACTGAAGTCTTTTTATTTTTTTGCTTCTAGAACTGGTTCACACATCTACGGATTCGTTAAGTGTGCTTATTCTGAAATTGTCTTAATATTAACTGAATTAATGATGACAAAGTGTCATGGCATGTGTTGCTTTTCATTCAAGATTGTATTCACCTAATTTCAATAGCTGATAAGGATGAAACAGTGTCCTACTGAGACATAAAACCTTGAATTCTTTGCATGACATTTATGTTTAAAAATAAAGCATGTGATATTTATTAGGATCTCCCCTGCTTTGACTGAATGGTTCTTCAAACTTAAATTACCAGTTTTATATTTGGTCTCCAATGTAACTGCTGAATGCATCAAAAACATATCTACATTTTTATGTCCAAAAAAGATGGAGGTTAAAATTAAAAGTTTCCTGCAAAAAGAACCTAAGCTTGACAATATATTCATAAAAATAAGCATTAGAGCTCTTTTATACTGCAGTAAATTAGCACAGAAATAACATGTTGATGAGACACCTGTGTGGCTTAATTATTGGCATTATTTGTGATCCTAAAATAAGAACATCCCCTAATATGTCTGTGTTCCATTTCCCTTAAGATGACTCAATAGGAGGGCTCTTTTTAGAGAAATGCTGACTTGGCACTCTTTAAAAATATCTCAGATTAAATTCCACCAAATGTTGCACCAGCTGATTTTTCTAATTAGTGTTCTCAGTTGTGCTGGTGGACATTTCATTTATTTGCAAAATTGTAATTCGTATCAGAGAAGGACTCATCCTTCTTTATGCTGTTAGTCTCATAAAACTTGAATATTGAAAAAAATGCTTCCATGATCTAAAAAAAGACAAACACAATGAGACACAAATCATATTAGTATTAAATACTAGACATTCATCTAAAGCATGATTAATATATCAGGGCCACAAATTAACAGTTGACTGAATAAACTGTAAATGCTGATGATTATGACTGATATATGCATAATAAAACAGTTAAAGTTTGATAAAGAAATAAGAAAAGGTGAATTCACATTATGGCATTCTTTTTTTCAGAATGTCACAGTTTTGGTGCAGATTACATATTTGAAATAAGTATGTCACACCATACAAAGCCACATAAAGTAGTACCTAATATAATAAAACCGTCCTCCTTCCTGTATATAGACAAATGCAAATGGACAAACAAGCAACAAACAAATAAATAAACATTTGTACCTTCCAATGCCTTAATAACCTTACACATTTTTTACAGAGGAGGTGTGAGTGTTAAATGTGCTGGTGTGGGATGCACAGCAGGTGTTTGCAGAGCAGCCTTTTACCATCTGTGTGGGCAATTATAAATCATTATATTTGCATTAGCTGGACACTGGACTGGCACTGATTTAAAATATGTTCAATATATTTATTTTAAACAGCACTTTACCATATAGCATTTAAAGCATTGAATATTTAGAAGCTTGTGACTTGTCCCACAGTAAACCAAGTTCCTGTGTTTTTTATCATTACTCCTTCACATGCTTCAGGCAGATGTTCATTAAGTTAACAGAGCTGTTAAGTGCTTTGTAATTAAAAAAGAAGCACAAATAAACATAAACGCTTATACAATATCTGGCTTTGATGATTAGAAAACTTGCATCACAATTTCACAACAGCATTTGTGTGTGCATGCATTTTAATACAGCTTGCAAAGTACAACTGAGTGTTATTAGGAGAAGTGTTTAAGGGAATAACACATTTTAAGTAACCTGAATTAAAATGTTTCGGAAGGACAGAAGTTAGACCAAGACTAGTGAACAAGTCTCCATTGGGTTACTGAAGAGGTGATGGAGGAACATGGAAATAAAAAGTGGGAACTAAACATGAGGTCACTAAGATATGTTTTGTTTGTTTGTTTACCTCCCAGATGTTTCAGCATCTGGTTAGGTTTGTTGAAAACTGTTTCATGGCTATATTTCTAAACTAAATTTAAGTCCTCACTTGGTGAAATGTTGGGTTCAGTGATATCTTCCAGTGTATTTTTGATGTAATGCTGAGTTCTCCTTTTGTTACCTGAACAACTTAATTGAGGTTTCCACAGAAGCCATCAGACACCGTTACATCTGTTGGGAATTTGGAGCCTGGGTGAAGATTTCAGCATTTTTTTTTTTTTGTTGTTGCTTAAGTTTAGTTTTTATATATTTTTGAGTAGCCCACTGCCTTCTTTGTTGCTGCTTTAGAAGAGTGCTGTTGACATGTGCATGAGGCTTAGGTTTTTTTTTTGGTTTCCACATCAAACTTTTTTATACGTTACTGAATATAAACATATACCCTTTTATGTGTTATATGCATTGCTTATTTAAAACAAATCTCTTTAGCAAGGGCAATATCCAGGGAATTACTGATTTTTTTTCTTCATGATTAGATATAAGCCATTTTAAAATAAAACACATTTTAAAGAGTCTGACATACTAAAATCCAGTATTATAAATTCCCTGATGATAATGAAGACATTCTTTAGAAAGAATAACTTTTCTTGTCAGAATAAGGCCCAGCTCGTCGCCTGATCATTATCAGCCTTTTTACAATCAGTGACAAGGCTTGGCGAAACAGGACTCAGAATAGGCAGACACAGGCAAAGTTTTAAGATATTTATTGAAGCTAGTAGAAATGCTAACACTCAGGACGGGACCCTCTGGATGGAAAGGAGGGAAACGGAGCATGTAAGACTATTGAGTGACTTGAGTGAGAGCCGGACAGGCCACTTAGTACGGGGCTAAGGCTAGTAGGAGAGTCTGGGGACAGGCGAGAGGTCAAAGCCGGGAGGTCAGAGAGAGATAGCCAAATCCAGATAAGTACGAACCAGTGAGCGTGATCCAAAAAGGGGAAGCGAGGTTGAAGGCCGGTGAGCAGAGTCCAGGAAGGTATCCGTTGAGGAGTAGGCGAGAGTCGAGGAACAGGCATGGACTGTGCGAGAACGTTGGACATCTACTAGGTAATACCTTTCAATAATCTGGCAATGAACTACTGTGAGAGGTGAGCTTATATACAGAGAGGACCAGGTGAAGCTGATGGCAGTGATTACAGAGGCGTGGAACTAGGAGGCGTGGCAAGGCTGTGGAAAGTTACTGGGACTGTGGCATGAAACTGTGGAACTGTTACAATCAGGCATCATCATCCTGGAACAAAAAAAAAAGTTTTCAGCTAAGAGTGACTCAAGCCAATTACAGAAGAGTGATGAAAACCTGACTGTTCACCTTTCAGAATGGTAATAATAATTATAATCTGATGTAAAAGGACAACACCATGTTGAAGTGGCATAAGGGTGACTGCCTGATTGCACTAAAACCAGCCTAGCTAACACCTAAACCCAACATGGCATAATTTTACAGAGTGGGATTTTACAGATGCATCTTATTCAATAGATGAATTAATAAATATGCTAACACAGGCTGATCAAAATATAGATATACTGACAATTTTTGCATTATTAGGAACTATCATGAAAAATAGAGTAGTAAGGAAAAAGGAGATCAAAAATTACTTTTTTGAAAATTTTTTTTTTAGTTTGATCTTCCAAAGAGAACTTGCAGGGAACTAAAAGCTGTCATTTTCTTTAAAATTGAAGATATATCAGTTTTTGATGACAGACAATTGCCCACTGTGAGGAAGGAGTGGGAGTGCAAAAAGGTGAAAAAGCTGCTATAAATAGGTTTGGGTGAATGAAAATGTGGAAGCTTGTGAGCAAATATAGAGGTTCACAAATGTAATGCACACCATACATGTGCACATAAAATTATACAGACACTTGGTTGATAAGACAATAAGTTTTCATGAGGCAGTATCAGAAATGCTGAAAAAAAAAAGTTTTTTGTCTGTTTTTCAGCAACTAGTAAATTGGAGAATTTGAATTTGGGGTATTTTACTGAGAGCAAAACACAAAGAAGGGAAGAAAAATATCACACGTTGTTAGTTGTTTTTGAAGAAAAAGCGGTAACTGCGTTCTCTCTTTAAGACTTTAAGCTGTTTTTTTTAATTATATTTTCAACTTTTTGCTATTGTCAGTTATTGACTAAGACACCAACATACTAGAACCTACAATACTGCTATTGAGTGAGCATTTTCTGACGAATAATTGCGACAAGTACATGCATTCATCTATTTTCTTTTACCTGCTTGTTTCTGTTCAGGGTCATGGGGAGCTGGTGCCTATCTCAAGAGGTCAGCAGATGAGGGATGGACTACACCCTGGACAAGTCCTCAGTTCATCACAGAACCACATAAATAAACAAGGAAGACAACCGTTCACACTGAATCCTCTGAGTTTCCATTCACCCTAACATGCATGTTTTTGGTCTGTGGGAGGAAACCAGATTACATGGAGATAACCCACACATGCATGGGGAAAACGTGAAAACTTCAGCCCAAAAGGCTACAACTGGGTTTTAAACCTACAACTTTCTTCCTGTGAGGTGACAGCTCTGAACTCAGAAAATAACTCTTGTATGCACTGTCTAAGCTGTGTGGAAAATAGGAAAAGGGTTTACAGTAACATGTTGCTTCTAATCTCTGCTTTCAAGCAAATTTGAAAATTAAATTACAGATGTCTTTGCAAACAATCTTTTCTGTTCACTGTAATGGTTGTGCTTGTTATGAGAGTCTGTAAAATATCCAGGCTTCAACGCAGCAGATAATTTACATTTTATTGTGTTCTAATTAATAGGCTCAGGCTGAAATAGGCTCAGGCTGGAGCTCTTTTTAGGGCAGGCAGTTACAGCGGCCAAAAACTCTTTCAGTGTACATGAGCATGTAATGTATTTGGTTAGACTTAACAAAAAGAAAAGAGAATGTAAAAGGAAGCTACAGTATGCTTTAATTGTTTTAAATTATACTGCTTCCAGTTTATGTTTGATTTTGTCTTTGTCAGAATTAGCTCTAATCCTTTCTCCAGTGCATGAAGAAGAAGAAAGAGGACATGATTTAAAAATTCATCTATTTTTATTTTAGACAAGAAAAACAACAAATCACAATAAATGGTTGGAAATAGAAGTAATCTGCTCTTTTGTTTTTCTTCTCACCAGCAGAGAGCTTCACTTTGCCAGCTGTATACTCCAGATGACGTATATTATGAAGAGCCAATGGATCTCTTCAGTTTTTATGGCATGTTGTCAGGATCAAAGTAGAGGGCACATTTATTAGAGTGACCCTTTACAGCAGACATTATGGAGAGGCTGAGAGACACACAGAGAGCCCACAAAAGAACCAGAATCTGCCTGTTTTTATGCTTTAGCTGTAGTTTGCATTCTGCTTATGACTCCTGATGACTGTGTCAGTACCAATTAACCACTAAAAAAAGGTTCTCTTACCCATTAATGTATGCTTGTATATGGCAATGAGTGAAATTTATTATAATGATTTTATAATGGCTAATGCAACAAGCAGCATATTTGCTCCTTATTTCTTCTAACCAAATAAAAGCAGCCATTATTACATTAAATAGAAAGCCTGTATTGTTAGCTTTCAGTCACAGTGGGTTAGTGTAATAATCTATATAGTAGCTACCATGTATACAGCCAAAATGTGTTTTAGAGATTCAAACATTAAGTTATTAGTATACTTTTAATGCCGTGAGACTGGTTTATTATTATGTACTGCCATAACAGGCAGGTAATCACATAACTGCCTGTGTCTGTTAACAAAATACCTCATGAACCACTAAAGTTTCAGAAAGTAATCATTGGATATACATCTTCAGTTGATTAACATTTGAAGTCAATCTAACTCAAGATGGGTGCCACAGCTAATAAACATTTTCAAACCAAAAAAATGTCTGTAACTCAGTTGATTTTACAGATATTGAGCTAAAATTTAAAGTGACCTTAGCTGGGAGGCATTCCCAACTTACAGTCTAAGCACTAACAGATTGTGCAAAATCTTTGTTTAAAGCTTTGGCATGCAAGACAGTGGGCAGTAAGGATTCCTTCAAGCGATGTTAATTTATTTCAACTTAAATTGAGTGTGCAGCTCCGAATCAGTTGCAGAACAGAACTGGCGACAGCAATGTTGATCCTGCTTTCATGTCTGTCCGAAGAGCTCCAAATTAAAATGGTGTGTTTCAGGATCACAAAGTAGAAGTCACTTTGCTTCCCCTCCTCCTCCATATGTTGAATGAACCATTCACATTATGTCCATGGGCCATCTAAAGCCTCAAATGTGAGATGATTTTAATAAGCTCTTCTGGCTGCAAATTGCTCACAATTACCTATTTGCCTGGGACACTTCACACACACACACACACACACTAGCTTTACTTTATTTCCTCTTGCTTTTAAATTAATTCTTTTACTTTTGCTTTTCCTTAACATCACTTTAAGCTGCTTTGTGTAAGTAATTTATTATGTGAAAAACTACTTTTTCCCATCAAAAAGCACAAATTGTACGTGCAAATACATGGTCGGTTAATTTCAAACCATTTTACTTGCTCTTTAAACTTCATGATTAACACAAAATAAGACATACCTGATATGGTAATCATATTTCAGTGTAATATTTAAGATTAAAAATCACGTAAATGCTCCTTTTCTGGTTGAAAAAAACAAATTAGCTGCAACTAATTAAAATAAGCTCAAAAGACTACATATTCAACTCAATTTGAGTAAATTCATAAATAATAAAAATTTTGTTTTTACCTTAAATTTCTTTAACATTTCCCACAGCTTACGTAGGTTTAAACAGCAGATATGTTGTCTGGCTCACTTATTTTGAGGTTCTTCTAGAGTCACACATCTTTTAACACAGGTAATTACTCCCATTGCTGCCCCTTTTTTTTCTGAGCTCAGGTTGATGGATGCCTCTCTGCTTCTACAGACAACGGCAACATTTCGCTCCTCATTCTGCTGTACTGCTGCCATAATTCTTAAATCATGTGAGTGCAACCCTGAAATGAGAAAGATGCTTCTAGAAAAGAGGCACAGGAAAATGACTCTGTGAGCAGCTGGATGGAAAACACAGAATTCATCAAAAAACACTAAACTGAATTGTTTTGGAGTCTGCTTCCACTTTGTTCACCTCATAGTGTAAACACACACACATTAGATATGTAAATGATCTCTATATGTATTCACAGCTCAGAGCAAACATTTGTTTTCTTGTGTTTGCTGCAAAAATTGAAGCAGCTTTTTTTCCCCTCAATACTGTCTGCATCTGTGCTGATTCTGCAGTGTCATGTTTTTGTGGCGAGTGCAAGTACGCATGCAGAATTAACACAACATATTAGAGGACATTTGAGATTGCCAAGTCTCCTGTTTCTAATTTGTTCTGCCTTTCAAACTGAATCAAAAATGTATTAATAAATTTGCATTTTGCTCTGTTGCTTTAGCCAAGAATCTCTCACTTCCTGTCAATCAGATTTCCCTGGTTTATCAGCTCACAGTTCTGCATTTCAGTACGACTATGTCTGACAGACACTTCATATGTTTGCTTTTGTGAGTGAATAATGTGTCTAATTTGACCTGATCAGATGTATCAGGGCAAAGGACTCTCTGAGCAAAACTCAAACTTTTCC
This sequence comes from Kryptolebias marmoratus, assembly GCF_001649575.2. Taxonomy (NCBI): domain Eukaryota; kingdom Metazoa; phylum Chordata; class Actinopteri; order Cyprinodontiformes; family Rivulidae; genus Kryptolebias; species Kryptolebias marmoratus. The sequence goes on from NC_051442.1 coordinate 8,036,863, forward strand.
AGCTTTGGCAGATTTTGATGCCTTCTGGTTTAAAACTGTTTGAATCTTCAATCTGCAACAAGAAATGGTTTCCCCCATGGGAAGGTGATCTTGCTATTGCAAGAACGCCTGAATTTTAAAGAGCTCATTTGCGGCTAAGGAACTAGGTTAAACATATTTCTATTATAATTACTTTTGCACACAAGTGAGTGTGACGAATGAACACTTTTTCAACTGCACAAATTAGTATATCAGCTCAATGTTGAAAGAGACATTTTTAATTCTTAATTTAATGTTAAACACAAAAAGAAACTCTGTTTCTGTGTCCAACAGGCTAAAAAAATATTTTTTTTTGTGGTGCATTTTAATCCCAACCACAATCTTTTGCTAAACAAGTAGTTTTAGTCCTCAAGACTAATCAAAGCAGTGAGCTGGGCAAACTTAATCAGTAGGAATCAAAGCAAATAAAAAACAGAATCAAGGAAGTGAAAAATAAAGTAGCTGTCTGACATGCTGGGAATGACAAAGGGTAAGAATGTAGAGGGATTGATGAATATCACAACTGTCTGCCAGTATTTCCACTTAATTTAGTGTCAAGCATGAAAAAAATCTTCTTACTTCATTTGATAAACTTTGACTTTTAAACAGGCTTAAAAAAACATATTTTCAGTTCTCCGCTTCAACATAAAGTTGAAACAAATTTGACTACACATAATTGAACTGCTTTTGTAAAAGCAAGAACAAAAAGTTCCACAATCAATGTTTTATAATAGGTAGGTAAAAAGGATTTTTCAGACAACACTTTCTTGTAGGCAGTAAATCTGATAAAAAGATTTAAAATGTTATTTCCAGTTGATAACAAAAATCCTAAGACTATCTGTCAACTTCTGAGGTTTTGTTTATCATTAAAATAAATCATTTTGGTGAATATACTCATCTTAATTTTTGAGCATTGAAAAAACTTTTTGCTTAATTTAGTTAATTTAGATAGTCTGGACCATCACAATTAAAGTTTTATCAAATTAGTCATATTTATAATTGTTTTATTCATTTAACTTGTTTTACCATCATGTCAGCAATAATATCTATACATTCAAATAAGTGTTACTTAGATATATTCTTGTGTTTTTATGAGCATTTATTCACAACAACACCACCTTTAGACTCTGATTTATGTTCTAAAGACAGTTTTAAAGACAGCTCTATGTTTTAAAGACAGCTCTATAGTGATAAGTTTAGACCTGATAGTGCCAATTATTCTTCTGGAAAGAAGAGGAGAAACACTGGAATCAGTGTCTAAAAAGAAAACAAAAAACAGCTATGTTGTGTACATTTTGGGCTGTATGAATATATGTTGTGACATATTGTGACCACAAATCTCTAAAGTTCAAGTTGCTGATGGTGTTGTTATTATCAGGTTACCAGTTGTACACCCAACAGCAAAAACTCTTAAAATACAATTTATTGCTTTATTCATGTTTAAAATTGTGCTTGACAAGTACTCGGTAGTTAAAACTACAGTAGGTACATTCTCAGTTCCATATAAATTATCTTTGAAGTTGCCTTTAAATTATTTCACGTCATCGTCTCAAAAAGAGACGTTACCACAAATAGTAAAGCTTTATTTAAATAAAATGTGACAGATTGTTAAAGCCTCTAAATACTCACTGATCTACTTTGATTATACATCACAAGTTCCCTCTAAAAACGTGTCAAAATGTCACTGATGAAAAACATTCTTTGTAGAATTGTAGCTTCTCTTTTACATTTATCACTGTAGATGTAACTCCTCAGGTTTTATTATGAGCAGAGATGAGGTACAGCTCATAAGGCTTAAGGCTTTTGTAAAGAGTCTGTATGACCTAAAGATTAATTATAATAGAGTGGGAAAAAAAACAGTTTTTCTACCCATCCTCTAATTGTATGAGTCATTACTGGACTCCAATAAGCAGCCTACTTGACAATCCCATTCATTATGATTCCCTTCAAATGGAATAATTACATGATGGCTGCTCCACTTTTTGCATCACTGAGGTCCAGCAGAGAAAATTGCAAAGTTCTGTGATCTACTCTCTCTAACTGTGGCTGCAGTTTATTTTATTGATGGACTAAATGATTGATTTTACTCTGATTATAAATGTCTGATCTCCATTATGTAGTTTGAATGTCTGAACATGCTTTTCTGGTCAATAACCCAGTATTATCAACTGCACCGACCTAAATTATAGGTTATGGTTTGAAAATATTATATAACTGTCTAATATTTAATAATTATTTCTAACATATTTAAAAAAATTGTTCCAGATGTCCAAAAGCTGCACATCTTAAATATACTCCCTGTATTTGAGGCTAACTTTACGTCAAAATTAGTAAAAAAAAAAAAAAAAACAATATAAAAATGAATTGAACTGAATAAAGAGATCCCAGTTTTCCTCTTACCTTTGTTTTACATACAAAAGTCTGTCATACTGGCATATAAATGTCATCTACTTTTATCATTCTTGCTCTGTATCTCAGTTCCGTAAACCACTATAAATTGTGATGGAAATTGCTTAATAACTGTCTCCTCAGGCAGCTGCCAGTGGAATTCAGTATCTTGATATCACAGTTTTCCTCGTCTCTGTTTCTCCTCCTGTTTTCATATATATGATTTGAATGACCTGTTGTAAAGCAGCAAATATGAATTTTGACTTAATTGCCAGAAAAAAAAAATCCTAAATTATGCAAACAAAGTAAAGAGGACAGAGAAGGATGCTAGAAATTAAAATAGAGCGATGGAACGATGAGTGCAAAGAGAAATACTTTAATCCATTCTTCTGGCCGAAAATAAAAATTGTGTCGTTTATGCAGAGAAGAGGAGAGATTGTTGTTTCTGTACTGTTCATTAGCATTTTCCCGCCACAGCCAAAAAGCAACAAAATGGACCGGTAAGTCATGATATGTGCCTCTCAGGATGACACACTGTTACAACACAACATTACACCTACAGGGAGAGGCTGGATTACATCGCACCATTAACCTTGCCAAAGGGAAAAGTGTTGCTGTGAAAAAGAAAAATATTTATATTTAACTGTGTGAGACACATATCGATATAAAACACATTATCAGTCTTTTACCACTGATATACTAAAAAAGCAGACTGAGCTGTATTAAAATGTTTGGCCACACTTGGACAAAATTGGTGCTACTTTAAATGGGTGTGTGAGTGGAAGACAAAGAAAAAACCCTGCAAGAGGACTTTTCAAAGCAGTTGACTATAAGTTATTCGTACTAACAAACCAGGAAAACATGGCAGAATTATTGTCCCAGTTCACTGTTAAATTTTAAAGTTTAGGGTGGTTAGAAAAGCAAACCAGAGCCCTGTTTTAGTACAAAAGACCTTCAGGAGGATATTGCACGATACATTCACTGTTGGTTGTTCTGTACAAGGACACTGCAAGATTCCCTGCATCTTTACTTCCAACACTACATTGGAAATTAGAAGGTCATACAGATTGATGTTCCAAGAGTGAAGGATTTTTGGCTGCACTGAGCAAAAGTATCTTTCAGAGAAATAAAGCACAGAATTGAATTAAAGGCCTCACATTCCTTTGAGGAATGCGTATCACCCGCTATCTTTCATGCCAGAGCTTTGAATTAAAATCATCTTATATTAAAAACTGACAGTTAGAACCATTGTGACTGAATCTTGAAATAACACATCTGCATACAATACAGTGAGATTATGTGGAATTTGTCAGCACTCAAAGTACGTGTTAGGAATGACTGTCAGCCACTATCACATCCAATTTTAGCTTAATGTCTGTAAAATTGACTGCATGATAGCCATTTGTTGATGTTTTTTAAGGTCAATTAAGTGTGGCAGTCATTTTGAATTGAGTTGATTTCATACATAACAGCATATCTGGCAACATTTTCCTTACATGTATTAGAGGCTTGCTGAAGAGGACTGAGGCTGACTATAAATAAAACCACTTGAAAGAAATGTTTCGAACATACTCACAAAAGGTTACTGACTTTTGTTGACTTAAGTTCTAATGCTGGGTTTAATCTTTTTAATTAAAATACTTATTTTTTTTTGTTTTACACAGGGCTGTGATACAATGTCCTCCATTTAGAACTTAACTGCAATTGCTAAATGTGACTAAGCAGTTTTAATTAGGCACACTGACAGACACTCAGCTGGAGGCCCATAAATACTGAGAGATCTCACCCCCTCCCTGTGACTACTTCTGCTGCTACTTTGGTACTAATTAAGCAAAGCTTCAATTAATTCAATACTAATTCTGTCTGCTCAGCTGAAAACATATTGCTGAATGTTCAAATGGTCTCTCAACGTACCCCTTGGTCAAATTAAAATGTTCCAATGTGGCAGTCATCTGCATTTCCATACTGTCCTTTAGCTAACTTTAATTATGTTGTCTTTGTTTAGGTGAGATAGACCATAAAAAAGTTTAACAAACAGCTAATTGTTTCCCATTGTACCCACTTATCATAAGAAATGCTACATATTAACCAGTTTTAGTGTCACGGTGTGCAGAAGGAATACAGGACCCAAATGCAGTCTCGCCGTCGTCAAGGGCTTTTAATAATGGCACCAACTCGAAAACTCCCAGGATCACCCACTGATCTGACACAAAACAAACTCAAATCTAACGCTAACCCAAACACAGACATGAACACAGAATCTGGCGATTCATGGCTAAGGAGAGGAGCCTAAATACCGGGAGTAATTGGTAATATTGCTTACAGGTGCGGAAAAGAAACTGGAGGGGAAACCCCAAGGAGAGAGAGTAAAGCGGCAGCGGCGAGGGAGAATAGGAGAACAAGAAATAAACAGAATCTAAGGATAACCGAAAACAGGCCAAAATGATACAGGTCATGACATTTCGAGCAGGTCATAAGAATAGAGCTTTTCAAAAATACTTAAAGAGATGAACTCATAGACATTGGTCAAATCTTTTTATGGTTGTTGGGTTTTTTCTTGTTTGGATATTTTTATACTTGCAATTACAAACGCAGCGTGAGGTCAGAGACTTTTAGGGGGGTTTGTTTGTAGCGTCTACAGCAAGGTTTCCGATTCTAGACTGGCCAGCATATTTCTGTGAGGAAGTATTAGAATGTCAGCTGTTTCACCCTCTGGTTTTAGCTGGAGCTTTGTCGCACTGCTCGTTAACCGTGCTGTGGGTAGCTACCATAGAGATCATGAATGCAGGTTGGTGGAATGACATTATTGATCAACGAGCTACACAAACTGCTTAAACCAGCAAGTCTGTCTGCTACCTGGGTGTCAGGAGGTGTGACGAGTACTGCTCACCCTCCAGAGTGATGTTGAATCTCCTGGCATCTGAATGACATTAAATATTTATCAAATCATTCAAACCAGAGAAACCTAATTTTGATAATTCTATGTTTTTGTGGTGGCACGGCAGCAGTGGTTAGCACTGTCACCTCCCAGCCTTTCTGTGTGAAATTTACATGTTTTCCTCATACATGTGTGAGTTATCTCTGGGTACTGTGGTTTCCTCCCACAGACCAAAGGCATGCATGTTAGGTTCACTGGTAACTCTAAATTGTTCCTAGGCGTAAATGGATGTTTGTCTCGTTTGTCTCCATGTTGCCTTGTGATGGACTTGTGACCAGTCCAGGGTGGATGGATGTATTTTTATATCCAACCCTAAATCTGAAAAAGTTTAGACTTTGCGTAAAGTTTTAATGAAAACAAATACCAAGATTTACAAATCATTGCATTCTATATTTATTTATTGTATATCTTTTTTTATTTTACACAACGCCCCAACATTTTTGGAATTGTGGTTGTGTATAAAATGACAAAGAAATGACTTTTATTTTGTATCTTGTAAATCCCAGCCAGCCTACAGCTAGCTGCTACTGTCGATATTTTAATTCTATGTAGCTATAATAACCATGTACTGAGAAAACGATGGTAGTGTAAAGGTTGGTAATATAGTTTACATGAGCCTCTATATTTTTTTTAGATTAGAATTGTTTTCCAGCAGCAGCAGTTCACTTTGGTCTTGGCTTCCTTCTAACTAATTTTTAGCTTGTCATTTCAATCAGAATTCAACCTTTTCTGCAAAATGAAGTTAAAAGAGCTATCTACAAGTAAGATAATTCCTAAATTTAACTGAATCATAACCTAAACTTTTCTGCCTCTATATCACAAAAAAAGGTTAAAGAAAGAAAAAGAGATTTGAAGTAAAGGAAAAAGGTGATTGCGCCACAAGAAAGAAAAAAAATGAAAAAGAAATATGATGAAAAGAGGAAAATGAAGGAAAATTGAAAGAATCAAAGGGCAGCATCTTGTGAACAGCTGAGACAGAGGCAGCCCTCTGGGACTAAACGTGTTCTCCAGCTCTGATGCTCTGCCCGCTGTGTCAGCCCACACGAAGAGTACTCGCTCTGCCGTTGCATTCGATCTGTGGACGCACAAACACACACCAGGTTCACATACTGGTGCTGAAAGACTTGACTGCTCCTCTGACTTACAAGTTACCTTCAGCCTCCGCCATGATGAAAACAAGTGCAGACTTTTATTCTGGCTCAGGGGAACTTCTGTTCTCCTTCACCCTGCTTTTTATTTCCCTTTTTACCATTTTTAAAATACTTTTACAAAAGAAAATAGATGAAGTTGAGCTCTGCTTTAACTCTTTCAAATTCATTTTTTCTGACATATTTATTAGTTTCTGATGTATTCTACTTTGGTTGATTCTTGCAGCCACAATCAGACAAAAGCAAATAGAGCAATTTCAGTAATATGTCATTACAATCAGCATAACTTTACTTCAGAGGTTTTATTTTGGGGGCTCATTTCATAAAACTGCTGCAGAACCTTAGAGAACTGGGCTGTGATTATTTTTTGGACCCCCATGATAAAAGAAACCACAGTTGAAGTTGTTTGATCAAATTTAAATCTGGGAACTTCGAATGCCAGGTCAAGCTGTTTCCTATTTATCACTTGTCATCAAAAGAAAAGGGCAATGTTTTTGTCCATATCTGTGTGTGTGCATATGTGTGTATGTTACTTGTTTGTCTGTTAGCAAAATTTCTCATGAACCACGGGACAGATTTTAATAAAATTAGCGAAAACCAATCATTGGACAGATATACAACTGTTTAAATTTTAGAGTTAATCAAATTAAATATGGCAACTACAGCTAAGCAAAGTTAGCAAACACAAAAATGGCTATAAAGCAGTTAATTTTACTGATATTAAGCTAAACTTTGGTATTTGTGTCTGAGACTCATCTACAACTTATACTGAAAGAACTAACTTATTTTGGGGTTTTCCATTAACTATTACAGGCAACGCTTGTCTGTCTGTTTGCAAAATATCTTTTAATCTACTTCATGGATTTAAAGGAAACTTTCAAAAAATAGTTAATGGGAGTACATCTAAACTTTTGGACTTTTAAATTATCTTAAATTTTCAATTTAAGATATCTGTTGCAATTAACTGACATCAGTGAACACAAACCTATCCATAATTCAGTCAATTTTACAAATAGTGAGCTAAAACTTGGTGCGGCAGGAGCTGAGAATCATCTTCAACACTATTTGAAGAGTTTAGTGTGCTTAGACATCTCACAATTTTCAATGCAATTGTGGATAACAAAAGTTTGAACCAAAATGGCTGGAACTTCGTCATTTCTCAGGCAATAATGATCTTTGTTTAAAACTGTAGCATAAAAAGTGGCAGGGCATATGTAATCTTTCAGGAAATACTTGGCCTTTACTGCCCTCTCTTTTTGGACTGTGATTTTGACACACTGACATATTTGAAATGGACTCTTCTTTTTTGTGTGGAATTGCCATTGGATGGCACATTTGATTTGGTTGCTAGGATGGTATACTTCAAAATCCCATCAACAATAATCCCAGGAATTAACTTGAATTTTACTGTATTATAAGTTCTCAATGTTTGGAAAGCAAACACAGTCTTAACAGTGTTAGTGTGTAACATTACCACTGTCTGCATGCTTGCTTTTAGTTGAGATTATGCAGCCTGTATCCTCACATGGGGCCGCCTTGCCCCAGAAAAACAATGTGTAAAGGCCAGCGTATATCAGCAGTTTGGTAAACAACCTCCTAATTAGACTCATTGATTACACACACCTGGCTCGGTCACCCAGGAGAACAGTGTGCTTGTTGGGCCAGCCAACATTCTGTCAATCTCGGTGCTGGTATTTCTGGTAAAACGTAGCATATAGAGAAACTGGTTTAAAGTTCATGTTGTTTACATAAAATGCGTCCAAGTCCTTATTGGAAATAAAACAATATATTTTTTGATCATTATAAAATGTTACATTTAAGGCACTCAACTACTACTTTCTCTACAGGCAACAAAATTATCATTACAGACCTGACATTCCTTGAAGGAATGTATATCACCATCTATTTTTCATGCCAGAGTTTAAAACCATTATTATCCTGAGACGAGAAGGGACAGAGTTATGGCTGTTTTTGTCAAACCTTGTAAATGATGATATGCACAGTCCCCATGCTAGATCTCACAAGATGTATCAAGTGCTTGTAGTATGTCTTGAAGTTTACTTCCAGCTACTACTACGTCAGATCTTAGGTCAATATATGTAAAAACTGATTGAATTTGCCATTTAGGTGTTTGCAATGCTTCATTAGCTGTGGTGGCCATCTTGAATTAGGTTGACTTAAAAAGTTAATCAAGTTTCATTAAAATCCATCCAGTGGTTCATGAGATATTTTGCCAACAGACAGAGCTGATGTTAACAATCAGTTAGTTGTGGCAGCCAGTCAGATGATCAAAAGACATTTTGCTAACAGGATTGACTCCAACAGTTAATGACAAGGTTTTAGAAACTTATATTGAACATTCAGTTAGCACTTGGATTATAACTTGGGGATGACTCTCAGCTACTACCACATTACATTTTAGACCAATATCTGCAAACCTCACTGAGTTCTAGCTTTTTTGTGTTTTCTAAAGTCGCTTCGCTGTGGCATCCATCTTGAATAGGCTGTCAGTTATAGATGTACATCCACAGTTTTGTTTAAATCTGTCCAGTAGTTCATGAGATATTTCACTAACACAACAAACAAATACATGAGCACACATAATACTACCCTATTGCCCTGTTTGCAGCAAGGTATGTAAATAAATAAATAAATAGTGGAGACTTTGCAGCATTGTAGTATTGCTGCATCTCTAGAGAGATGCACCTGCCTGCATAATTTGATACTTTGGAATCTTGCTGAGTGTGATGCTGGGGTCCTGCATCACCTGCAAGGGCTGTACAGTGTCAGGAGTATCAACTGGGAAGATGATTTGTAACACAAGCTGAGAGTAAAAGACAATAGATTCACACTTCTTTTCTAACAAATATTTCTGATATTCAAACTGTAGATGCTTTATTAATAATTATTAAGTAAAAAAATATATGTTTTCTCCACAGAAAAATGTTTATTTTTTAAATATTTTCTCTGGTAGAGAAAGTCTGAGAACCAGTATTTTCTCCATGTGCCTAGGAAGCATTTACCAAACTTTGAGGATAAAAGGCATTTCAGATCTGCCTCCTACGCTCCATCAGTTGCAAAATAACTTGATTCGTAAGAAGAATGTCTATTTGAATGAAATAATAACGATAGATAGATAGATAGATAGATAGATAGATAGATAGATAGATAGATAGATAGATAGATAGATAGATAGATAGATAGATAGATAGATAGATAGATAGATAGATAGATAGATAGAATAAAGTGTCAGACTTTATACAGTCTTTTTCTCAGTCTTCTGCTGTGTGAGGCCACAGGTGCTTAATGAAGTCAAAGAAAAAAGGTAAATACAGTATCCCATGTGTTTGTTCAGTGTGAGACACTATATGAAAGCAGTTTTCAAAAGCTGCATGTAAAGTGATGCTGCACAACCAGAGGGTATCTTTGACCTGTTCTGTCAGCTCTAAAGCAGAGGAAGAGCCAAATAAATGTCACTGCAAAACTTGCTAAAGGCCAAGAACACAAATACCAGTTTGAAGAAAAATATCTTGTGAGATAAGAATTCATGGTAAGTGCCTATCCTCATTTATGTTTACAGTAAAGGTACTAGGCAGTGCTGAAAGTAAAATAATAGTTTATTGTGTTTAAATTTCAACTGGAACTGGAACCCACACTGTATGTAAGAAGGGGATTTCATTACTGCATGATGCTACAGAGACGACAATAGACGCTACAGCCTTAGAGATGGAATTTAAATCAAGTACAAAAAAAGTACTTAATTTGGACATCCCTAATGAGTATATTTGAATAACTTCAGAGGCCTGTAGGTGATTAGAACAAACTTCTATCGGATGTTAAAGTGAATTTGGTACATATGTATGTATATGCACACACACATACACATAAAAAAGACAATGACAAAGTAAAAGCTAAACTTGGCACAATGAGTGCACACAGAAATAAAAAACAAAGGCAAGGATATGACAAAGAACAAAAGAACCCAATGACTAAAGAAATAAAGCAGCATTCCTTGAAAATATGCATATCGCACACTGCATGCAAAGTAAAGTTTTAAACAAAAATGTTGTGAACTTAAAGTATGTATTGTATATCTCTCAGTTAATACCACACCAAACTGAAGATCAAGATTAATTGAATTATAGCTATTTTGTGTTTTCTAATTCTAATTTTTCTGTAGAGGATATCTTGAAATGAATTGACTCCAAAGGTTAAACATATATAACTTTACATTCTTATTATTTGTTCATACTTATAGATGTGAACACCTATGAGTTTGCCTGTTAGTGTACAGTTCCTGGTGACTAAATAAGACTGTGTATGTGTGCAACACACTGATGTTCTCATATAATTGGGCCATTGTTGATGCACAGATACGTAGCTAACTTGCTGCCCTGAAGCTAGCAGTAATATGGAGTGTGTCAGAGAGGGGGTAAATTACTCACATGAAACAAGTCACGATAGTATTCAGATTGATGAGTGCCTCCAAGAGAAATGCAATTTTGTTTTTGTGTTTCAGTCTTTGTGTTGGTAGAACTAATTTAACTGCTCAAAAAATCCTGTCTGACACTCAGACCTGCAGAAAGTTTTGGGGTGTGTGGTTGCTATTTCTGTCTGATTAAAGCTTTGTTGATTTAGTTCAGTAATTAGGAGTGTAACACAAGAGGTTATTTCTAATAAATGCTTGTGTAAAAAAAGTCAATTCATAAAATAAAAACCACAGCAGGTAGACAAGAAGTACACTAAAATGTGCTAGCCTATTACAAAGCCCTCCACAGCTTAGACACTAGTCTGGAAAAATCAAATCAGAGAAGTATGACCACATGAGGGTACAAGGACAGTAAGCAGATGGACTAACAAAGCACAGAAGCTGAGGCAAGACTTTATACACAATGAGAACTAATAAAGTACCAGATGAAACAATGAGAGAGGGAAGGCAAATAAAAAAGAAAAGGAAAAGTTGTCACCAAAATAGGACATGGAGTGAGGATGAAGACGTGAAAGTAAAGTACAAACAGATGGTGAAACAGAAGACAGACAAAAACACACAGAGGAGATTCTCAAAATAAAACTGAAATGCACCCAGTCCTAACAGACAACATTGTTTTATTAAAAGTTGTGCATCTCTTTATGTTTGGTCTATCAGTGTTGTCAAAGATGTGATCAGAATTTACAAAACTAGAAAAAACATTCATGACTAAATGGTCACGATAAAGTCACTTTACAACTTGCCACAATCTACAGAAAATTACACAGATTGCAAACTTAAATATAAATGCCAACTAGCTAAGTTTGGGACACAAGGGTGATGATTACATTAATAGGTTAGATCATGCAAATATAGTCTTCTAAAATTTGTTACCAAATATGTGAGACAAGGAATAGTTTGACATTTTCGAGTGAGTGAGTGCCTGATATTCAAATGTCAATGAGAGGACCAGTGCTACCACAAATGAAAGTCTGTGTGCACATAACTTTATAGATGCATACCCAATGTACTTACAAGAGATAACATTTTATTAATATGAAATTGATGCTTTACCACTGTGCTGCAGAGAATTTACTGCCTTTGAAACTCACAGGACTTTATTTCATTCTTTTATTGGTCTAGTACGACAGTCTTCTACTGTCAAGGCTACAATCCTTTTTGGAAGCTGAATAATTTTTCATATTTTTGGATTTGATAGTGTTGTCTTCAAGAGCCAGCTTGTACTGCCAGGGATTGGCATGCCCAGGAACCCTACCTTGCCTGCCATCAAGCTCACAAAGAACCTGACCTTGACAGCTTTTCTTACAGGTTATGGACCATCATAGCAGTGGCTTCCTGACTATTTTTTTCAGGCTTGGCCTGGCCTATTCCCATGAGCCAAGGCTCACCACCCCATCCCCTAGGGTCAAGGGGACCCTACCAGGTGCTAAAGTCCCAGACAACATAGCCCCCAGGATCATAGGGGTGCTCAGACCCCTCCTCCATGTTAAAGTGGCATTTCTACAAAGGGGTGGCTGGATTGAGAGTCAGCACCTCTAAGTTCAAGGCCAAAGTTTTTAACCATAAAGTTCATATGCTCCCTTTGGGGTGGGAGTGTCTCTCCCACAGGCAACCTGTTGCCTCCAAAACCAGTCTAAACCCCTTGTGACAAACCCTTGTGGTGCTGCATTTTTTAAATGTAGAACATATGCTTTTGTATTCTCTCTCTCTCCACCCCTCCAATTTATTGCCATCACATTTTCTTATTTGAACATATTTCATAGCTAACATCAGTTATTTTGAGTCATTAGCTTAACACTAAAAAGCAAGGCAAAGTATTTCCTTTGTAATTCTGCACGATCCTCCACATGTTTAACTGAAATCTGCAACATGGTCCTGCTTACTGAACCTTCCCTCCCAATGCCTTCATCTCCAATCTCATAATACGAGCTAAATTAGCCATGGCATATAGCATCCAAGCATGCAATGGCCATCGGTCTTCCCTCACTACATCTCAGTCATGTAATTGAATATCAAGTCTACTGGGGCCCTTCATAACTGAGTGACCCTCTGTGTGTACATAATAGGACACACGGTTGAATCTGTGCAGGAAGTTAGATGCAGATGCAGTTTAGCAAGATGTCTGGTACTCTTATGGTAACTGTTCAGGGCATGTAAAAAGGATAAATACAAATAAACACAGAAAAATACAGAGTGCAACATAAGTCCAGAAAATATTTTTCTCATGCTCATCCTCAAGAAAGCCAATAACTATTATCATCATCATTAATGCAAAAAATACAAAATCACACATTTTTCTTTGGGTCTGAAGGTCTGCCTGGGTGCATGTTGAAGTTATTTTGTTTCTCTACTAAAAATGGCTTGCACTTTTATAGTGCTTTATCTAGTTCAAGGACCCCAAAGCGCTTTACACTACATTCAGTCATTCACCCATTCATCTATACATTCCCTCACTGATGGCAGTGAGCTACATTGTAGCCCTGGGGCAGACTGACAGAAGTGAGGCTGCCATTACACCGGCGCCACTGAACCCTCAAAAATCATGCTTGTGCTTTTAATTTGGGATTAATATAGAGAACACAGAACCCTTAATTCCAAACCCATAAAAAATAATTAAATCAACATGGAAAATTCTTATTAGTAATCAGACTTATTTATGGTCTCTAAATGTGTTTTCATGATATATCAAACATTCACATCTATATGCCCTTGTTGTAGTGATAAAGAAAATTTAGTCTTGATAGGCCAAAAAGAAAAAAATAATGTCAAACTGCAGCTCATTTTACAATTTGTTCTTGATTTCTATCAATGTATTCAGTCTTAACTGCCCTAAACCCCACTAAGCCTTATTGATGCTGTATGCTGCCCCCTGTTTTTAGCTCCCAGTAACACAGTCTGCACAGCCAGCTGTGACATAATTAATTTCTCATTAGTGCAGTCAATAATGTCAATTCTGTAATCTTGCTTGCCCAATCTCACACTCCTTCTTTTGCAGCACATGTATTTCACCTCCCCACCCCTCTAACTCCACCAACACCCTGCTGGAAAAAAGGATTCACATTTTTAAAAAAAATTAGCAAACAAACAACAATTAGCTTCCTGTTGACATAGAGAATGGTAGACTCATCTCCTGCAAATTACCCCATACTGAGGCATGAACAACTGAGACTTTAGGTGCTTTTAATGAAGCATTTTATGCTGAAGGTAATCATGAAACAGCAGACACACATAAACACATTGGAATCAGGCACATCCACGAGCATTCAGATGAAATAGTTGTTGTGATTACATGGGCAAATATTTAACATAAGAAAAGTAAGTTTGACTGAATATCCAAGACAAAACTGTTATCAGATAAATGGAGCCTATTCCCTGTTTTCTGAAGGAATAAAAGATAGGAAATCTCAATTAAAAAAAATAATAACAGGTAATAATACAATTGAAATAATTTAGTAAAATATGGTTAGGAGGAACTTACATCATATATTGTTTTATTCTTAATTATGCAGCAGCTCTAGCTCACCAAGAGCTAGGTGTCAGTGCATGAGAACATGAACTAATTAGTGAAAAAAAGCTTAACAAGTGTAAAGTTTCCAAAAGATAACAAGAAAACAGAGAAAATATAGAGCAAACTTGTGAGACCCATACACTCTTAATATCTAGACCTCCTGACCGAAACAGAAGAAGCCAGAATGAGACCAGGATCCCTGCAGGCCTATTCCAGTAGAAGTGTTAAGTCTTGCCCCCTATATAAAAACGTAGAAATTTGCCCTGGATAAAAATATAATGAAAAAAAAAATTAAAAATCACCTTAGCTATTTTTTTTTTTTTCATTTAATGACTCTTGTTGTTTCACATAGTTCTTACCCTGCTCTTGTTTGTTAAAATATTCATTTTCTCATTCATTTGGCTGTAATAGTTATATCATGCTTTAAAGAAAGGTAATTTAGCAGCATGAATGTGAGCAGGGCAGTAGACAGGACGTAAGACCCCACAACTCTAGTGTACAGTTCCAAAATTACAACATGGCAGCTCACATGGTCCTCCTGGCTTCAAATCCAAATAACAAGAGAAGGCGGTGACACTTGGTTTTAATATATACAGTCTATGGTGGGACTGCTTAATGACCATTCCTCCATTTTATAAGCCCTATACATCATGTTTAAGGTCTCTGGGGTCGAACTTTGCTTTCAAAGGGGTGAGATTATGTGCTACCTTTATAGCTCACCAGTTGCTAAACAAGACAAGATAAACAAGACAAACATCCATGCCTGACTGCATTTACACCTACAGACAAATTAGAACAAGCAATTAACATAACATGTATGTTTTGGGGTTGTGGGAAGAAGTCTAAGCACATGAAGGGAGGATATGCAGATGCAGAAACTGGCTTTTCACGGAAAGGGTGCCACTAAGACATCACATCACTGTGCTGGAATCCAACTAGTGTAAAAGAACAAAATTATTAAACCACACCAAAAATATTTCAATAAATGTTACCTGGTTCTAACTGTATGCTTCATATTCAATCATTCTTGATCTCAAAGAACATTCATTCTGAGTGTCTCAAGCTACTTGGTGGTCTCAGACATTAATGAAACAACTCAAACTTGTAAACAAATTGTGTTAGAAGTATGTGCCAGTTCCACAGACAGCAACAAGCTTTTTGCTTCATTGCTTTTGTTGGCTTTGTTGAGTCCCACCCCAGGTGGGACTTTATTGAAAGTGTTGGAGGTTCAGTCATCCAGAAGTAGTTAAAAAAAAACTTTGACATCTTTTCTGCTTGAATTCATGCATAACCATTTGTGTGGAAACTATCAAAGAACCACCATTCCTGTTTGTTTGTTTGTCATTAAAAGGTGAATTAAACACAACAAGAATTTGGTTGTTGTTTTAAACTTGAAATCAATTAATGTACTCTTAGCAAAATATTTAAAGGGTCATTTTAGGAACTGGTTACCTAAGTATTTCACTTTTTTTTAGCCTTAGATATTGCCAGTTGTAAAATACGGACTTCAAATTTAATAAGTGACTATTCATATAAAAAAACATTATTTTTTGAGCATGTAAAATTAAGATGTGATATACTACATACACAATTTGGTACAAATTATATTTTGTTTCACTGAGTGATCTTTCTCTTTAGAGTAAGATTTGAATGATTTTTAGACATTTAGCAAACATCAGCATGTAACTCTAAAATAAAAGCATGGTGCACAAGAATATGAAGTTAGCTTCATCCTGTGTTCTACGAGGTAATCTGTGTCTCGCTCCCTGCCAGCAGATCATCTATCCTCTGCATATTTTATATTTTTCTGGCTTCCCTCACTTATCTTCTGGCCTTCCCCCTCATCCTTACTGGTGCCATCCATTCTGTCCCTCACTCAATTTGCAGTTATGTGTCAGATAAAAGTTGCACTTTGATCACTCTTTGACTTCGAGCGCAACTCTGCTCCTCACTTCTCATCTAATAGATTTACCATTTCACTAAGCTCCGGCACAGACCAATTTTCAAATCAGTTCAGAGCTTCTTTTAGACTTGTTCATTATGCATCACTGGCAGCTGAAAACTTTTGGGCTTCCTCCTGAATACCAATCGACACCACAATGAAGCAACTCATTATACACAACTTCTGACTTTTATTAGATAACATCTGTGCAGTGGAATGTTTTAGCTGCGGTTGTCAGCGGGGTTTTAGCTGTTAATTGGTTGAGAAATTAAGATTTCCAGCAACAGGATTGGACATTTTGGAACTTGAAGAGAATTTCAAATCAGCATTTCTGTCTCCGCATCGTGACCTCAATAAAAGGCGACATTTGGTCTCAAATGTCACCAACTGTTTTAAAAATTTTATCACTTCATCAGCAGCTCCAGCTTCAGCTTTAAAAGCTGGTGGATATTATTTGATTTGTTGTAGAATAGATCTCCCTCCTATAACTATAAACTTGTTTGAACAGTTCAACAATGTCTTATGCTGATTTTAAGCACATCTTTGCGTGTCATTAATACACATTTTAAGTGTTTTTATGTATTTCAGAGTGCTACAATGGCTTGCAAAATAGTTACAGGTTAAAAAACAAGTTAGGTTAACATGTAATTTTGTCACTGTTATAAATGACAAATAACTAAGAAACAGATGCACATTTTGCATGTCTCAGTGCGTGATAAGCTGATTTCTCTCAAATCTTGCTGATTAAGTTGACAGTAATAATAAATAGTAGAAGACTTTAAGGTGTAAGCCGTATATGGATCTTCATGCCTGGCTTTTAGGTTATAAATTATCTTTGTAACAACAGCATTTACTGTATACTTGGCATTTGGGGAGGCACGGAAAATCAGAATTTTCGTATCTACTTTGTAGTGAAATATGAGAAAACTATGCCACACTTTAACTTTATGCATTCACTTTAGTTATAAACGTTTGAACATTTTTCCAAGAACACTGAACATACATGGGTGCAGTTTCAAGCCTTTGAGCCCAGCCAAGTCTGAATGATAGATGATACAATTAAAAGCAGGAGCAGCAACCATGCCTCACAAAGTTAAATGCTAAACAACTCAACACTTCCTATTATGAATGACTTATTGATTAAACGCTGAATCATCCCCTTTTTATATAATAGACCTTTGATATAACAGGAAACACTTCCTCTCACTGTTTGTTCTCGCTAATAAGGCGAAAAATATCAAGTCTTTTATGAAATCGAACCATTAGAGGGATAAAGAGATAGGATGAGATCATTACTGTTTGGTTTTTTTTCATCATGTAGTTTTAAGTCCTGACCACACATCTGTCCATTCATTTTCTATACTAAAAATGTACATCTGCAAATAACCATGCGCACTAACACTAACACCTAAAGATAGTTTACTGGAGAGTCACCAATTTCCAGGCACATGGAGAACATGTAAACGCCAAACCAAAAGGCCCCAGTGGAGAACTGATCGTGAGAACTGCTCTGAGGTGACAGTGCTCCACCCTGCTGCTATTCAGTAATACATTTAAAGTAAATTAAATGTCTGTCAAACATTTATGCAAATTGATTATGCCATCTGGTAATGAGAATGAGTACAATTAAAAACACATAAAAATCTAATGAGACATGCAGAAAAACGACATGGGGATAAGCTGCATGTCGTTTCCAGCTGAGGCTTGTTATGTAAGAAAATATTCCTTCAATTCAACCCCAGAAAAAACAAATCTAGGTATCCGAGCAGAACCTGGAAGTTGAAACTAGAGTGTGATCAGCGTCCCACCCTTAGTAAAATAATTTGAAAAATACACTAGAGAAATTTTTATTTTAGGATGCTGACTCTTCTTGATTTGCATAATTGTTACCTTGTCTAATCAAATGTTCATATTTTCTAATTCATTTACCTGTAATTAGTTTTTAAAAATCTTAAAACAAGCCACATGTATCACCATGACTGTGTGAAGGGGAGCAGGCAGGACTTAAAGCCTCACGTCCTCAGTGTGCAAACTCTGGTTCCAAAAATACAACATGATAGCCCTCATAAAACGGGATCTCATGGCTTCAATTCTCAACTACAAAAGACGGCAGGATGAGGAGTCTAGTGTTATCTTATAGAGCCAATGCTCCTACTTCATCATTTACTGTTACTCTATAATAGCCAATAAAAAGCTCAGTCTTCTTGTGTCAGTAGTATTTAAGTTAATTATAAGAAAAACAGTTTTAACTTTTGTTAATTTTGAATTTTTGAATTGTGATTTTTAAAACTAATTTAAACAGGCTTTTTGCCATAAATATGTAGTAATGTTTTATCCATAGCAAAATTAAACAATAATGCAAATTGTTAGCCAACAACTTTGGTATGGGAAGAATTTGTGACTAAAGGTCGATGGCTATAATGTGATGAAGATCACAGCAGCAGTCTTCAAATTACCATATACACTTGCTGTGTACAGTAATAATCTTTTGCATGCACACCCATGTCAGGCAGCAGCTGACATTTAGATATGATGGCAACACATGCATGTCCTCTTGTTCTGCATGTCCACACTTTGAGTGCTTGTATGTGCACAACTCAAATTTGGAAGCCATTGTGCATGTGTGACTCACATGTTTTCCTCTTAAAGCAGCAGAAAAACAACACTCACTTTGCATAAATTGCACATTTGAACCCACAGCTGATATTAAAGTACCAATATTCAAAAAAGAAAAAAAAAAAAGAAGAAAAAGTTTGCTTCAGCTGCCGCTAAACTGTCAGTTGACATCAGTGGGTTGTGGGATGGATGGTGAGGTGGATATTGAAATGCCATGGCTGCTGCACCGGCCCACATGGTGTGCCGCCTGGCATCGGTCAGTCAGGCAGTCCACCACTTGGAAAGACTGCCATGAAACTTTATCTATAATTAGCTGTTGGCTTGCTGCTTGAGATGAGAAAAGTAACAAATTTCATCCTGATAATGCTGAGCACCAGACCACCAGAGACACACTGTTTTGAGCAGACACATCCTTTATAAGAAATATTGCCAACTGCAGCACCCACCTGAATTTTTAATCTTCTGATATGCAACTGCAGTCCTGGCAGGTTTCTGCCCTACGTGTGAACACAAGGACACACATCTACATACGCCCACATTAACAAAATAACACTAAAACATGCTCATCATGAATATTAATGCATGCATTCACTAAATTCATACGTTTACACCGGTCCTGAGATGAATGTAGCATTTAATGTGTGAGACGGCCTAAACTGGTTCTTGCAAGCAGCAATCAGGCACAATGTGTACTAAATAGGTAACACTTTATTTGACATTACTTACATTGTTCTGAGCTCATTGCACACTTCCTACAGATGAACCCATTTCAGAAACAGTGATTAGAATATCAGCAGTCCCTGTTAAATGTTAAAAGAAATCACGACAGCTTCTAGACTTTATGTAATTTTACAAATATTGGAGAACACGGTGTTCTGCTCGGAGCTGATCTTTGAGGTCTTCTCTTCCAAGCAGCTCTGTGCTGCTGTCCGATGGCTAATGTAACAAATAAATTATGCATTAAAGAGAGTGTGTTGGCTAGGAAGAAATAGAGGGTGAGAAAAGTTGGGACTCAGGGGGAGAACAAAACAGACAGCAGCTGAGTGAAATATCCAACATTCTTTGTCAGTGTAGGTCAAAAATTGGGAGAGAGTGGGAGAGAGTGGGAGAAAATGGCACAAAGGATAGCTGATCGATTGTGGATTCTTATTCTGAAAAAAATCATCTTATTACACATCATCGTTTGACCTTCCACAGTTCAAACCTGCTATATTACACTATGCGAGTCTCTCATATCAAACATTGATTTAAAAAAGCCCTAAACTTTAAAGAAAACAATGGATATTAATTCTTAGACAGATGACAGGAATAAACGTTTGTCTTTGAAGCCACAAGCTCAGATATCTCTCATGAAGATGCTTCTCAGTGAGTCAACTTAGAAAGAAATTAAAGGCCTAGAATTCCTTGAAGGAATACATATCACCCACCATCTTTTATGATAGAGTTATAGACATGTTGGTCAAACCTTGTAAATACTTTATTATGCACAATCTCATGCAGTATTGTGAGATCTGTTCGCTCTTGAAGAACGTGTTGAGGATGAGCTACTACCACGTCAAACTTTAGCTAATACTGTTGGTTAAGGTTGATTATCTGTGTCAGCCATTTTGAATCAGGTTGACTTTAAAAGTTAATCAGATGTAGAAGTGTATCCAATAATTACTTTCTGAGAGTTTCAATAAAATCAAGTCAGTAGTTCATGAGATACTTTGATTACAAGCTAACAAAGTTGACTCCAAGAGTTAAGACTAAAGTTGTAAACAAATGTGTTGTGTAATGTATAACACTTGGAGTATAAGTAAGGGAAGACTTTCAATTACTACCAAACCAAGTTTTAACACAATATCTGTACATTTGACTAGGTCAGGGGTGACCAATCATGGTCCACGAGGGCCACCATCCTGCATGTTTTACTTGTTTCCCTGCTCCAACACCTGATTCGGTGGTTAAATTACCTCTTCTTGTTCTGCAGAAGCCTGTTAATCACCCACTGATTCAAATCAGGTGTGTTGGAGCAGAGAAACAAGTAAAGGACCGGGATTGCCCACCCCTGGACTAGGTTATAGCCATTTTTGTGTTTGCTAAGATCTCCAAAAGAAAATAACTTGTATGTGTGCATTCATATAGTACTTTCTGGGAGTTTCCTTAAAATACATTCAGTGGTTCATGAAATATTTTGCCAACAGGACAGAGAAATGAACACATGCACACACAGACAAGGGCAAAAACATTATCACTCTTTTGCCTTTGGATACGTGATAAGGAGAGTAGAGCTGATTCTTTCACTGTCCACACAAACATGTCTTTTTATTTATTTTTTCCCAATTTTTATCAAGTAGCAGTGCTTACAGAATGTGCTGACCTAGTATCTGGAAATCTAACTGCTACAGAGCAGCTGTTACAGTGAAAAATCCTTGATAAGAGTTTCTGTTTAAAAGAACAGTCTTTTTAACACCAGCATTTCAAGTATACACACATTCATGACTTTTGCTCACACACCAGAACAATTCTCTCATCGTTGCTCCACAAACTCCCTTTAATCCCTGTGTGTACGAGTTGCAGGGATTCCTCCATCTTCTGCGCTGTCATTCGCCTCATGAGGAGGTTTGTATTGAAAAGAAGAGACAGGAAGTAGGAATCTGTTCAACCAAAGAGTGCTGGAAAATTACAACCTGATGCACCCTGGCAGGCGCTTGGTAATGTGCTCATTTCTCAGAATGAGATTTTAAATGAAAAGGCTGGATTGAAGAGCACAAAACCAGGAAGTTAATCAAAATCAAAAGGACCATTTCATTTGCCGTGTAATGTTTACAATTTAGCTTAGTCCCACAAAGCAAGAGCATCGTAGAATGGTCTGAATTGGAATTGTCCTGTAGCTCTAGATCCTTTTGTTTTGTGTGTGTGTTTTAACAGCACCAATTACATTTCATGTTGTGTCGTGACTGAATTTCTTTTTTTTTTTCTACCTCCTGGCAGATTTTTAGCTCCCTGCTTTTCCTAACGAATGCATTTTCTCTGTGGTCAAGCTGAGGAAGTGGGGATGTCTTTGCCCACTCACTGAGAAACAAACAAAGAGAATTAGAGTTTCTGTTAAAAGTTTAACTTACTGTGTGAATGCTGATTCAGCATTATCACACTAATACACTAAATTATAGTGCAATATTTGTAAAACTTACTGAGTTATAGTCATTTTTGTGTTTACTAAGGTCATTAAGTTGTGTTGGCTATCTTGAATGGGTTTGATGTCAAATGACTATAAATTGTTCATCCAATGATTACTTTCTGAAAGTTTCAATAAAATCTGCCCACTGGTTCATGACATATTTTCCTAAAGGTTCAGACAACTAAACATACACAGATACAGGCAAAAACATAATGGCTTTTTATCTTTGGCAGCAGACAAGAGGAACTATCTATTCTATGAAAAGGTTGGTTGTAACTTTAAGATTACTAATTTTTCTGGGATGTTTTTATTACCCAAGTGCTGTAAAACATGTAAGCTGGTTAATTTGAGTCTTTCTTTGGGCAAGATTTGAATTTTTTCAGTGACAATAAATAAATACATTGCTACAATACATTAAACAGAAGCCCTCACTGCTCTTTACACACAGGAGTATTTTGAAGGATCTTTGTGTCCTTGCGTTTGAAGAGATTCATCATTCTCTTTTTCACAAAGGGAGCTTTGGTCCTCATGAGTACACCACATCTCTCTCTCGTTCTCTCATGATTCACACCCTATTTCATTAGGAGCCAAAGGAGCTGTTAGATAATAAAGTCAGCAGTGTCAAGGATAACTACTGGTTCTTCTGTGTAAACAAGTCACTGTCACTTCTGCTTTAGAATGCTCTTTATTTGATCACGGATGCCCACTAAAGCAGTCTCAAGGCCATAAAGTTGGGAAGCTGGAACAGCTTGAAAATTTACTCCAGTTAAAGATAATTGACAAGAGAAAAATAAACAGAAGCAGAGAAAGAATAGCCACATCAAATGCACAAAGCTGCTATACCTGGGGAGAGAAAAATCTCTCTGCCTCCCACATTAAGTTTGGGTGTATTTTAAGACATGAAAGGGTAATATATCTAGTTTTTCACACAATTACCCAAGCCAAGGAAACAACAAATGGGAATGCTTTAAATTCTGCTAACCCTTGAGAATTTTCTTTATTTAAAATAAATGTGACCCAAAATATTTAACATATCAAACACATATGAGAAGGAACAGCACAATCTAAAACACTATTTTAAAAGTTTGTTTCCAACACAATTGAATAGTTTCTTTTTTATTTATTTATTTTTATTCATTTATTTCTTTTTACTATCATCTTTTAGAACAATCACAACCTTAAAAGTAATTTTCTTGCTGTCCAACATGTTTTGTCTTGAAATTCAGTTTTTGACTTGATGTCTTGATATTTAGCTTGTAGATGTCGTGGTATAATTCACAACTTATGGCAAACACAGGCTCATATGCAACAAAGCTTTCACAAGAAAGTAATAATATAAAATACTGTCACCATGTTTAATTGGTAGGAATTGTTCTTGTGCTGGAATGAAGTGTTCCTTTCTTTTAAAACTAGCGTTTAACATTCAGACACAAATGCTGCATGTCTTAATGCCCTCAAAATATTTTTCAGCAGCCTTTTAATATTAAGATTATATTGCAAACTGAAGGCAAGCCAATGTTTCTAAAAAGCAGCAGTATTCTCTTTGAGATCTTATCATCGCCACAATTACTGGTCAGTGCTCTTTTGATGTTGGGTTTGAAAGTCCAAAATTAGCTTTAAAAAAAAAAGTTTTAATTGCTTTTACCTTGCCCTCAGTTCCTTTGCGACCCTAAGGACAATTATGTTCCCTTGGTGGCCAGACTTTAATAAAATGTTTTATAATATTTTCCTGCTTTTCGAACATCACTACCTTTTAATTTTCTTCTTTGTCAGTGTTATTGCACTAATATGTATTATGAAGATTAAACTTTGATTGAGTTCTGTCCTGTTAGTAAAACAAAAAGTCATTCTAATCTTGAGGTTTACATACATTTTGTAATGAATAAATTTTCTTGTTTTTATTGTTCATTTGGCCACTTTATGAGATTGTGAAAAGCTGATGATGTTATAATTTTACAAAAATGATTAAAAGACTAAAGTTGGAAAAAATCTGATTGTGATAGTATCAGGTACAATACAATTGGGAAGCAATACACAAAACAGCCTGGTACATATACTGGGTATGTACCTGGTATTTTCAGGGTAGTTATACTTGGTGCTTACCTGATACAAACTGGGTACATATTGGGTACTTATCTGGTATCTTGTGTGTTATCTGGTGCCTGGTATCTACATTTACTGGGTATGTACATGGCACTTACGAAGTACACTCCTAGTACATGCCTGGTGCTTACTAGATATTTACCAGGTATGTACTGGGTACATACCGGATATGAGTACTTAATGGGTATATAACCCATACCTACTCTGTATGTTTGTACCAGGTAGATAATCTGTAGATACCATGTAAGTACCAGAAACATACCCAATAATTACAAGGTACATAGCTGGTAAGTACCAGGTGAGTACCTGATAAATACCAGATATGTACTAGATGAGTATCAGTTACATACTTAGTAAGTACTAGTTTAATACTTGGTAAGTACCAGTAAAGAACCTTGCAATAAACAGGTAAGTACCCCATAAGTAGAAGGTATGTAGCAAGTACATACCAGGTATATACCAGTTAAGTATCTGTAGGTACCTTCTAAGTACAAGCTATGTTGTATCAGGTTTGTACCTAGTAAGTACAGGGTAACAATTTGCTTCATGATACAGCCTAGTCCCTGTAGGTATCAGGTATTTTCCCAGTAAGTACCAAGTAGGTACCCAGCCTGTAATAAAAGTAAAGTAATAAAAAATAATTATTTTGCCACAAAAACATTTTTTTTTAATTACATCAAATGATCATTAACATTTTTCATCTATTTTTTGTTTGTTTCTTTTGTTTGTTATATGTGAGATAATATTTTCAAACAAATAGTTAATTAAAAACCTAATAGAATTCACTTGGTAAGTGTTTCACACACGGCTCTGGTTGGTCAGGTGAAACTCACATGTTGATCATGTTCAAACAAATCACAGTCAGAAGAGAAGATAAACATTTCTTCATCGCCAGCCTTCACGCCTTCACGCAACACAGCCCTGCAAGTGATTTGTTGCTGCTACTCGCAGCTCACTGACTGGCTTTGACTGATTTTTCCCTCCGCCAGCACACCTGCTCCTGTTCTTATTACTGTACCGCACTCTCTGATCATATCTCTCACTTTATACAGTTTGGGATCTCAGATGACAGCGTTATGTGTCTTTTGAGGTCTGTTCTGCACAGCATTGTGTAAATTGTCTTGTTCCCAGCTGAATCAGAAACTGCTGGTTATATGCACCTCCAGAAGCCAAGTCTATTTTTGCCAAATTACAGGGTATAAGAATTTGAGATGAATAGCTCTCCCCCCTCTTGTAAATCTCTGATATTGCAAATATGCAAGGGAATGCTATACTTTCTCTCAATGACACCAAACACAGTTCAGACAACAATTCGGTAGAGTTTAATCTACAAGTTATTATCAGCGCCGGTGTCCAGAGAAATATTTGTCTCTTGAGACTTCTGAATCATAATTGGTGAATTCAAAATAGGGCAGACAAAATAGAGCACCATGCACATTGTTTATACACCCAGAAAGAAGTTATTTCCACTTTCCTGTTGGATAATTGTTTGCTTACAAGTTTCTAAAATCCACCAGCCACTTGGGAGGTGGTTTAAGACTGGAAATTGGTTTTTATTTAGGGACTTTAAAATATTCAGCATGCAGTAAAATATTTGCATTTGATTTACAGTGAAGCAGTGAGGCGAGTCAGTCAGAAATGAATGTCTGCTTCTGCTAAGGGGAGTCATCTTGAATTGTAGGATGTAGGGAAATGTAGGGAAGCAAACTGCAACCTGTGCAATTCCTTCAATGCTGTTTCCAAAATGACCATCACCATAAAATAAACTAGGATGTGTTGTTAAGCATTTTTTAATAGTTTATTGGTGATGCAATATAGTAAAAAAAAAATTTTTATATGATAATTGCATGTTCAGTGGTAATAAAGCATAACATTAGTTTTGTTTTCATTCTGTTATACAACAATAATGCTTGGATATTTGTTCATATTTGCCAATAGATTGCCATAAATGCACTAAATGTTAAATTATTACCTGCCCTTTGGATTCAAATATATCTGTCAGATTTAGATTTATATTATTTCCATATTTGCAAATGTGACATTACATATGAATGCAATTTTATTCAAATCATAGCCTCAAAGTTGCTTGGAAACATGAAAACAGTTGTCCAACAATTTTCAGGACTTCAGATATTAAAAGTTCTTCCTGGTAAAAGGTCAGTCTGGTCAGTCCTAAAATTTATTTCCAGCATCACATGAGCCCTGACATCAATCAGCTCTGCCACACAGTTTCAAAGAAAATGATACAAGCTTCCACAAAAAACTTAAGTTGTTTTGTAAGCTATACTCAGGGAGCAATTTATAGAGTCTTAATTGGGGGTGGGTTTATTGCTCTGGGGAGGCTGTGACTCAGTGGTTACAGCAGTCATCCTACAATGAGGGAGTCGGAGGTTCGATTTCACCAGTATGCAGTCACATGCCGAAGTGTCCCCGGGCAAGACACTGAACCGCCTCATTGCCTCCAATGTGTAGGAATATGATCTCTAGACTCTATAGAATGATTTAATCAGATTAGCTCTGTAGAGATATAGTAGAGAGTTGTATGAATATGTGTGTGGCTGGGTAAAAGAGGTCACAGATTGTGTTGTGGAGCACTTTGAGTAGCCTGATTGGCTAAAAAGGTGCTATATAAGTACAGTCCATTCACCATTTTTCACTTTTGTGTGTGTGTGAGGGGGTCCAAGTCATAAATATCAGAGTCAACCCCCCCCCTCTTCCCTCCAGTAATTCAAACCATGCCCACATCCATCTTTCTATCAACCTCCATATAATGTGTTATAATTGTTTTTGCATAATCTGGTTGACAAACAAACAAATTGCCCTAACAGCATCCTGTAACAGATGGTAGGGCCCAACAGAGACCAGATGTCAACATTGTCCAGTCTTTTTTGACCAGAGAAACCATTTGGTTTTCATTCCCCTTCATTTGGGTCATGAAAAACATATCACTGCAAAGATAACCAATTTCTACAAAATGTTTTACATAAAGTTTGCTCTTAAGAGTGAAGCTGACATTTGGTAGTTGCTCATACTGACATGACAATGAGATTCTTTGAAGGTTTGGTGCTGGTCATTTCCTGACAATAATTTTATTCTTTTTTCACTTTAGATCTCTCCAAGTCGTTGTTCTCATATAAAATACAATTAAATTAACAGTAGATGATTAAAGACCTACAAAGACCTATACCTTAGCCAAGCTACTGAAGTCAAACATGTATTTATTTATTTTTCTGAGTTTGTTAATGACAATTAAAAATATGTAAAATAATATATACTGTAAAATCATCTTGTTGTTGTGTTAGATCCTTAACACTAATGTTTTGAGCCAAATTAGATTTTTGGTAACTCCTGGTGATGTTTTTGTAGTCTTTTCAATCCTTGACAACAAATTTACATATCTGTCTGTGAGTAAAGCTCAGACAAAGCTTTTCTTTTTTCCAACTGCAGAAACACAAATTTAGTGAGAATCAAAGAGAGAGCGAGAACAAAAAACCCCAGGCTATGTATTGCTGCTTAAAAATCCATGATAGATGGATCCAAGTATTCTACAATACATTTAGTTCAAGCACTGAGCAAAAAACTCAGCACTGAAGCTACAGATGAAAAACAATAAAAAACAATACTACTGAGGGGAAAAGTTAGCTGATCAGAAGCCGAATTAATCCACTGGTGCTGTGTGTCTGCTCCCTTGATCTGACTTGAGCAGTTCAGACTTTTTCTTTGTTTGGGGTGATTGTTTAAAAGCATAAAGTGATAAAGCAGAGCCTGTGTGAGAGGGGCTTTTAACATTTCAGACAAAGAATCCTTTATAATATTCAACTAAGTGCCTGTAATAACTTTCCTGAAAGGATATAGCCCCAGCACTGGGAAGTTATAATCATATGACAGCAACTTTTATCAGACTGCTAAAAAGAAAAAATACAGCTTTTCACTGACACTTTGAGGTGAGAACCAAATGAGCGCTGGGGGTGTTAAATTACATTTAGGCATGTCAAACCAGTGTCAGTCTTGTTCAAACACTAGATATTTGATAGTGCAGTCTCCTACAAGCTGTGAACTTAGTGTGTAATTACAACACTCGATGAGACAAGACTCACGTTAACAGAAGGAAACATCACCTGGGTATCAGAAACAGGTATTATATGTTTTCACTGGATAGATGTGTTACCAGGGTATTAGATTTTGGTTTACTAAGGTGCGTTCATTTTAGATATTCATAAATGCAGAGACACTAAATAACATATTTATGGGCACAAATAGCATTGTGGCAACATCTGCTATTGTTTGACTAAACAAACAGGGGTGCAGAGCAGGCAGGGTGGGTGAAGGTGTCTCCCCACTTTACAACTTCCAAATACAAAATCTATAACATTTTAAATGAGGCAATGCATTGAATTTATTCATGTATTCCTTGTCTTCTTCTTTATACAGTGTCTTGCTTCCACTGATGGAATGCCCAAATCATATAGTAATATTTGCACTGCAGAAATTGTCCAGTGAATGCTTGGCAGACCAATACCTCTGACTCTTCTAGCTTTATCACAGACTGACAAGGTTTCACAAACTTTATTTGAGACTGCCATTAGAAAAATGTTAAAGAAGCTATATTGTCAGTAATGTCTTCCTGCTGTCCATGTGCGTTTTGATTTGTGGTTTATTTTGTCATTCACATAAAGAGAAGGATGTCATGGTGGGTGGAGAAGGAGGCGAACCCAGAGCGCAGACTCGTGAGGAAAAAGAAACTAATTTGTTTAAAATAAAAGAAAACCAAAAACAAAACGCTGACAAGGCAGCAAGAAGAAAACTAAATACAAAGATCGAACGGACATGAGCTGGAGATGAGCAGAACCAGACATCGGGGGAAAAAGACAAACGAACCAGCGAGTAAGTGGAGGAGATGACTGGATTTTAAACAGCATTGGGTAATTAGGTGAAGTGGGCACAGGTGAGTGATAACGAGGAGCAGGTGGAGATGGGCATGGCAGGAAAACAAGTGACTGACTGAGGAGAGGTGAATAATTACAGGAAACAAAGACACAAGAAACAAGGACTGACTTAGGACCAGATTAACAAAGATAATTGAATAAAATAAACAATAAACTCAAACTGAAACATGGAGACAATAAAAGCAATAAACTGAATACAAAAACCCAAATCCTGACAAAGGGTAGTGGTGTGCAGGACACAAAGCAAGATTCTTCTTTTTTTATCTGAAAGGGCACTCAGATGCTTCTTCAGGAAGGTATATGTAACATCATATAATCATTTTATAGTTTAGAGGTGTAGAGTTACCGAGTTATGATTTTATACAGTAAAAAACAAATTGGTGAGACACCAACTTCACTATTTACAGTCAAACTAAAATGATTTTGATCATGTCAGGTCACAGAGGAAGGACAGTGGTAATTTAGAGGTGGAGGTTGAATAAACATGTCTGTAGTCAAAATGAGTGGATGAAATGGGAAAAAATACTAATGAGCACAAATTTAGGTTTGTAAATACAGAAGCAAACATTGCACAAATGGAAAAGCCTTGACAGGTGGCACTCAGGCCTCCCAAACAATTACTCCACAGTTATCGAACAATATATAAAACAGAGATTTAATAAAAACAATAACCTAACCGAGTCTGTTTTATGAGTTGAAAATGAGAAGATATTTTACTGGATTCTGGATATATTTTAACTCTTGAATTCATACTGGATTTAACCTGACTGCTGGATGTTTTAGGTTAAAGGTTAATCAACACAGTTGAAAAGATAACTGTTAAAATGCCACCTCTCTCTAAAACTGGAACAAACTAGTGTCTTCTTACAAAGGTGTCAAATCACTTATGAAGGCAAAATATCAGAGAATAAAATGTCATTTAAAGTTCAATTTGACTAGTTTGCTTTTAGTTATACATGGTGCTTTCACCTTCAGCAGAGGGCAAAAGATGACATTCAGGAGCATCAGTCATTGTTCACATCAGTGTATCACTGAGCTCAGAGACTATGTGGCATGATTGTTGGTGTGAGTCTGGCCACTTTGAGTGTTTTTTGAAAATAGGGATCTTTTGGGGTTTAGATGCACGATTTCTATAGAGTGTACTCAAAAAGGTGTGAAAAGCAGGGAAGAGGTGGATCTGTGGACTGTAACACCTTGTTCATGAGGGAGGTCAAAAGAAAGCAGCCCGACTGCTCAGAGTGAACAGAAAACCTGCTTTAAGCTTTCCTCACTGAAACGTCCCGTTCTTAAAGCAGATGAGAGTCAAAACCAGAGGAGCATGAGGGGTTACAAAAATCCTCTGAGCCGAGAACAGATATCTGAGGCTGCAGTGGACACGGGCTCAACAAGATCTGACAACTGAAGAGTGGAGCACATTCTCTATTAAAAGCAATAGATAATACACTGAAATATACAATTTTCCCTTTTTTCCAGTTACACTTATACTTACAGTCGCTGCAGCTGGTGCTCTAATATCAAGCCTTTACACTGCTTCCACACCATTTCATACACATAAATATGCAATTTCATTCCTATAATAAAAAAAAAAGACTTGAAAGATTTTTGATTATATTTATACAATTAATTACCTTTTCCTTTCAGGTCCCCAAAGACTTTTGCAGTTCACATGAATGACAACATAAAACATTATTTATTTTTAAGAAAGATGTTGTTTTCCCGGCTTCATGGAGGTCAGCATTTTAGGAAACAATAGCTAAGCAGCATTGATGTTTTCTGCGAAGGCTTAAAGGCTGATCCCTACACTCATCTCTCTAATCACCACAACATCAACAGTCGGCTGCAGCAACCTAAAGAAAATGGCACACGGCAAAGTTCTGCAACGTGCTAACACTTTACTGTTGGTAAAATGTTCCAAGTTCTGCTTTACGTTGTAAAAACGAGCCACTCAACTGATAGTAAAAGATTGAGGTTCATAAGAGTTAAATAAGATTTTAGCTGAGAAAGTTTCTGTTTTCAGATTTAATACCTGTGTACGCTATGATATTCCTGTATGAATATTTGCTGTATGATTAATGCCTAAAATCTGCTGCCTTTGTCAGATATTACAAATGAGCTTCCCAATCCCACAATCTCATAGATATACATATAAAGCATCATAAGCTATGATGCTGCCACTGGGGTAAATGTCTCCTTTTGGATTCACAATTGTTTGCTATTGCATCTCATGTGGTTAAACATTAGGGACTTTGACAGGAATAACATCTTATAAATAACTATTTTATGTGATTATGGGACTTGAGAAGCTTTTAAATGTGTGTCTGTGTCCATCTTTTAAAGTTTGAATATACTAGTGAAGTTTTAAAGAGGGTTGCTTTAGTGTTTTAGGTGTGAATTATAACATTGTTTCAACTTCAGTGTAAAATGTCAAAAACAGGAATGACAATGGGGATTTAATTTATGTAACTCATCAAAAATACGTTTTTATGTAAATGCAGGATTGATTTTTTTAACATGCTGTCAGCAATACCTTTAATTTAACCGACTGTATAATGCTGATACTCACCATGAGTAATAAATGTTACTGTGTTGCTTTGTATACTGATTCATAATTATTGTGCATAGACTTGGTCAGCAACACACCGCATATCACTCATTACATCAACAGCTGTATTTTACAGCAGGGATTTTTTTCCTGTGAATAGAGTAAGAAAACTCGGTCAAGTCTTCTTTTTCAGTTTGGCCACCTCATGTCGACATTATCAACTTGGAAGTCTTCCAATTGATGCAGCAGTTGCTCATTTCACAGCCTCATGTGTGTAAATGTCCTGGCAAGACAGTGAAGTGCCACATTTCCCTGAGAAGCTCAACAATTTGTGCATTCATCTATCCAGTTTCTTTATCTACTTTTCCGTTCAGGGTCTCGGGGAGCTGGTGCTTATCTCCAGTGGTTGAATGATTTGTGATTGTAGAAAAACAAGACCTTGTAATGAAAGCGAAAATTTACAAGGACTGCGTTGCGTAAAAGTGACATTGCAAACATTGTCTACCTTAAAAAATCAAATACATTTACAAATGTTGTTGAAGTTGGGTAATCTTTAAGAGAAAAGAACAATGGCAAAAAAATAGATTAAGAATAATCTTTGAACCAAAGCAAGAAGTTAATATAGCTTTATTGATCCAGCTGGTTCCAAATTTCCAGTAAAAATACACAAATAATTTAAAAAGCCTATGCTTATGAGCATATTGGTGGGATCGTACAAATAAAATGGGAAATCCTGCATGTTTTAATGAGTAAATTAATGCACTGAAGAGATGCATATAACCCAGATATGTTTTAATATAATATCAAAAAATGTGAACCATTTACAATTTAGTTCTCCTTTTCTAAGACTAAAGTGCTTCTTTACCTGTCTCCTTTATACATTTAGGTCACTGCAGGACACACAAAAAAATTCTGTGACCCAATTCTTCATCACTTTAGTTGCCCAGTGGAATACTGAGTGAGAATGGTGGTTAGAAAGTTCAAAAGCGCTGCAGTCTTAACTTAAGTACAGGGGGAACACTTTGAGCGGGCAGGTCAGGGGATGGAAATATAATTAAAAGTGGCAGACTGAATTCAGGTTCTTCTCTTGCAGGAATCTGATTCCTGTTGGGGCTTTTGACCTGACTTCTTCTCAGTCATATAACTTGGTCCTTAATGGGATGTGGGGCTACCCAACACAATAAGGTAAAATAAATAAAGGGAAGACATTTTGTTTAGGCAGCCACTGCAAAAATACCCTACAACTCAGAGCAGTTCATAGCTGATTACATTCAGAGCTGTGGGAACATCAGCACGATTTTTATTTATTTATTGTTCTGGAAAATAACCTCAAGCTAAAAAAAACACTAGGTCCTGTGTGAAAAACAACTTAAACTGATGTTTAAACATAAGTTGATTGGAGATATAATGATTTTTAGAGGCTTAATGTAATTATTCAATTACAAAAATGCAGAATACTTTAATATAATCCCTCAGAGCTGACAAAAACAGTGTGAAACAAACAAACTTTTACCACAGATGCGATAATGTATAATTTTGTTTTTCTTTTTCTGTTCAATCATCCCTAAATGACATGATGGGGTGGCTGACTGCTGTTGATTTGTGGTGTAATGAGTGAGATGTGATTACCAGTAATTATGCAGTTTGTTGCATTTGTAATGTTTAGTTTTGAGGCTATTTACATATTTATGTGGCAAAATCCCATGAAAGCAGGAAAATTTTAAGAAAGTCAGGCTTTGTTGCTCAAGTGTTTCTTTTACATTCCTGACAAACTTCTTCCACTTCTTCAGTGGTAAAAGTTACACCTCTGACACGTGAAAGTCTTTGAGATTATCAATAAATAATAAGTTACTACCAGTTCTGCAACACAACATAATGCATCAGTCAATAAAGTAGAAGCATAAAAACAACAATATCATAGACACAAAAAAGAAACATTACAAATGTATTTAGAAGTTTTATTAAAGTCATGTGCCTAAACAGTGTGGATAACAATGAACTGCAATAATCGCTGAATGTAAGAACAATTAAAGCCAAGGCAGGCAGAAACATTGGCAAAACATTTTATTTTTATTGTAATTATTATTACTCAGTTTGTAAATCAAAGACTTTGACAAGAAACTAACATTTGAGCACATTGGCCAGTTTTTAGGCTACAGTGTTTCTAACCTGTGAAGGGATCTGGTAATTTTCTAATATATTTGACACAATTACAAAAAAAATAATTGGATGATATGAGGCAGAGGCATACAGTGTGTTAAAATTGTGCTTTGGTGTCACATAAAGAAACAAGTTTCTCTTCCTTTACCTATATTGATAAGGAAGGAAAACCCTTCCAAGAGATGATGACACCACCATCTCTGTGAAACGGTTGGAGACTCAGTCATTCATGTGAAAGCAGGTTTTCATGCTGTTGGTGGTAAAATTGAACTTCAAATAAAAAAAATCTGGTCCAATTTGCGGTGGTCTGCCACTATCCTGTTCTGTTGAAAATAACTGAAGTATTCGAGTCTTATTTTTTACTATAACGTTTCTACTATGACTTAAGAGGGTATGTGTGTCCACTACAATAAAGATGTGGGGACCCACAAATGGACAAGTTTGAAGAGAAGATTACAATTTTCCAAGGAGAAATATTAATGTTCAATTTTATGTTGGGTTTTTTATATTATTTTCAGATTTCTTTACATTTTCACAACAAAACAACAAGAACCACTCCAAAATCAGTATTTTTGATAAACAAACATTTAGCTAAACATTTAGATACAGTGGCCTCAAAAGTTAAACAACGTCATTATCGTCCAGCATCAAGCGGCAAAAAGAGGGCATTAATATTTTTGCTTGTATCTGTGTGTGTGTGTGTGTGTGTGTGTGCGAAGCAAGATATTGAATCCATTCCATCATAAATAAAATAAATATATACAGTGTATCTCATGAACCACTGGATGGAGTTCAATAAAAACTCTCAGAAAGTAACATCTACAGCTTATTTACTTATTCAACTTCAATTCAAGATGGCCACCACAAATAATCAACTTTAGCAAACAGAATAATAGTCATAACTGAGTCAATTTTACAAATAATGAGCTAAAACTTGATGTAGCTGAGAATCATTCACAACCCATACTCCGAAAAATAATAAATTATGCAAGAACTGGCAAAATTGTGTAAGATTGGGCATAACATTATTTTCAAGGTTTGACCAAAACAGCTATAACTCTGCTCTTTCACAACATTAATCATCTTAGGTTGAATGTCTGACATGAAAGGTAACAGACAATATGCCTTCCTTCAAAAAATAATAGGCTTTTTATTTGTCTTTTTACGAAAAAAGTAAATTTGTTTGGCTCAATACCATGTTATGAGAATATTACTTTCCTCAGAGCTGTACTATTTGTTGAATTATGCAGAGCACATCCACAGAGTCTCTTCTTACCATCTCATTCTTTTCCTCCATATATAAATAAATAAATAAGATCATGCTGAGATAATAATAATTGTGTTCTCTCTTGTGAACAAACATGGAAAATGGGAACAGAGCAGCTTTTTCAACAGATACTGGACATTTAACCTCAAAATGTTTTATTTAAGAATACAGCCCTAGCTCTAAAAAAAACCATTGGAACATAGTAAATGTAAATAAAAACTGAATGTCAAAAATGTTCTCAATCAATACTTTATTCACAATGGAACATAGCAGACACATCAAATGTTGAACCTCTACTTCTGAGAGATTCAGCCTCTCTAAAATGCTATTTTTATACCCAGTTCTCTTACTGACCTGTTGCCAATTAACCTACTTCACTGCAAAATGCTCCTACAGCTGTTTCTTATTTGTACCACTTACTTTTACAGCCTTTTGAAGCCCTGTCCCAACTTTTTTGATGTTTCTGCCATAAAATTTGAAATGACATAATTTTTTCCCTAAAAACATTGTGCTTTTTTTCTTTGATATGTTTACTTTGCTCTTTTGTGAGTATATGATATATATATTTATGAATATGTGTCAATGAAAATTCAAAATTTATTGAATTCTGTTTTTAGTCACATTTTACTCTATGACCCAACTTTTCTGGAATTGGGCTTGTACATGATAAGTAAGTTGTCGAAGCAGGTTTTATGAGAAAGAGGTGCACAGATGCTAAATTATATGAAAACAACAACAAAAACAAACACAAAACAATTATGGGCTTGTGCTATCTGAAGCAACATTCACTGCACACAGTAATTGTATTTTAATGTTGTTGTGTCTGCAGCAGAGTCACAATCCCCCTTCTCCACTGATGGCTTATGTTTCCTAGTAGTGCTTTGAAATGTCCCACCAAGAACATTTTGGTTTGAAGCAATATCGCCACTGAGACAGCTCCAACATCCCGATAGTGCA
Source organism: Kryptolebias marmoratus (assembly GCF_001649575.2). Taxonomy (NCBI): domain Eukaryota; kingdom Metazoa; phylum Chordata; class Actinopteri; order Cyprinodontiformes; family Rivulidae; genus Kryptolebias; species Kryptolebias marmoratus. The sequence goes on from NC_051442.1 coordinate 8,073,048, forward strand.
TCGGTCACACACTCACTGACTCTCTCTTTGCCAGATATGGGTGTCAGCCAAATGGTGCTATTTACTGGAGCAGGACTGGCACCTCTCCAGACCATGGGGGTAGCAGGCTTGGCAACGCAGATCGCTGATGGACTCATTGAAGCGGTTCGCCAGCATGGACAGCTTGCTGCCGTGACACAGGGAGCAGGGAGCGCAGCCTGAACCACCACAATGCTGGCAGCTGTCGGCCTCCTGGAGACAGAAGAAACACATTAGAGGAGAGAAGAGAGGAGCTGTGAGGTGAGGCAAAGGCTAAAATTGTTGAAGAAAATGTAAAAATGGTGAGACACACCTGTAAAGCACAAAAACAGAACTCAGAAAGGGTAACTGGCAAGTTCACAGTAAGGGCAAAGTCTTCACCTGTAATGATTTTAAATGTGATCATTACTGAGCTATGAGTAATGATTTTTGTCTGGTTATCAGACATCCGTCTGTGGTTTGTTACCTTTTTAACTACATACATCTGTATCCATTATGAAATGCAGTCATCAAACTTAAACATCACCAGGATGTATATTACAACTGTTTTAAAGCTAATGAATTTATGGCTGCAGGTCATTTCTTAATTAACAAACATTATTTCAGCTACTCACTCTAACTGGGCTGCCCTCTGAGAAACACAGAAGAAACTTAATAACTCAATGAGAATTTGTCTCATTACATTTTCAGTCAATGCTGTTCTTCAATAGTTGTGTGTCTGGATAATGTACAAGCAGCTGTTTTTTTTTCTTTGTTTTTTTTTAAATCACATTATCATGAAATAATTTACCACTAGTACCCAGTCAGTTAATAGCAGCATATTTACCAAAACAACCTCCGAGGTGCAAAAGACATTGGGATGTGAGGTTCCAAAAAACCACCTGATGTTGAGCAAATTTTCTTTTACAATAAAATGCTTTCAAAACAAGATGCTACAAAGAGTCACAACTTAAATAAAGAATGTTTTAAATAACAAATTCTGTGTTGACAAGACCTAAATCATATTAGCACCACTCCCACTCTCTGTAAATGTTGTCTTTCTGAAGTCTTTATGTTTTCAGTTTTGCAAAAAATAATGTCTATCATTCTGGAAGTCTGCACTTTAAGTTTTATGAGAACGTGAGAGCAAGTATTGTCAGCTAAGGAACTGAGGTTTCTGGTAAATAAAATAAAAGATCTTAGGCAAAGCTGGAATAAGATAATATCTGCAGAGTTCAGCAGTAATATTTTTGTAGTCTATCAACCAGACATCTTTCACAGCTACACTTTCAACTTTCCAGCACTTTGTCAACTTTATTTTTACTCTCGTTTTTCCTCAGTGTTGTAAATTGCCACAAAATAATTTCCTTCTGATGCAGATGGAAAGAAAGAGAAAAACAATACAACATTGAATTTGTGACGGCTAAGAAAAGTTGATGAGGAAAAGAAACTAACAATGAGGAATCTTCCGTCTGACAAACAAAAGAAGGACAAAAAACTGAGAATGAACTTTTTTAGAAGCAGAAAAAAAATGTGGCAATAACAAAAGAAATGAGAAAAAGATAAAGGAAGATGGTGGGGGATAGAACAGCAATCAGCCAAGGAGGTAAAAGGGAGAGAATAATAGCAAGTAGGCTATCCATGTTGGCTTGTAAGTGTCAGGCAGATGCTGCAAGGGCAGAGGAAAACTGTGGACTCATCAGTATCTGTTCACAGCAGACAGATAACACGGGGACAATCGGTTAGTGGTTATTGCAGCAGGAGCGCCAGTGTGAGGAAAGGAAAAGAATAGAGTACAAATAAGGTGGTCGTAACAAGAGTAGACTGTCTGATGAGACATCAAGAGATGATCATTCAGATTTTTGTTTTTTGTTTTTTAAAGGAGAAAGAATTACTTATCACCTAAAAATGAAAGAAATAGGAAAGAAGGGTGAAGGGCAAGTGAGACCAGGATTATCAGGAAACAGAAATGCCAATGATAAGCACCTGATCACTCCACCAAGAATAATTTACCCATCGATTGTTACCTTGGTATCTGTGTCACTGATCTGTTTCTCCTCCTTTTCCACCGCCTCCTGCGTGTGAAGAGCTTTAGCCCTCCTCCTGCTCCCTCTGTCCTTGGCCTTTGGGTATCCCTCCAAGTCCAGCGGGGGCACCGAGTGTTGTCGCAACATTTCAGGCTTCTTCGGTGGCGCTCTTATGATACGCAGGTTGCTGGTGTAGATGATTATCTTGCCAAAGTCTAACACTGAGGACTGTCAAAAAAAAAAATGGCATGTCATATAATCTTACATCAGCTGACAGATAACAATATTTTACAACCAAAATGAATAATATTGTATGTCTTGTTTGTGGGAGAATTGTTGTTAAATGTAGATGAAGAGCCATGCCCCTCTGTCAAGACTAAACAATTCTTTATTGTTGTAGGGCCACTTAGATTTAGGCTTTAGGTGATTAAGGATTTGAAAACCAATCCTTTGTTAATTAACAGACTAACTCCATTACAATTAGACTTTTGAATGCAACTTCTAATCCTTAATACTGACACCAGTATTGCTATTTTTAATATTCTGTTGTATTTATTTAAATAATCTGTGTACATACAGTATTTGGTCGGCATTGGAAATAAACAGCCAGAGACAATAGGCAAGTGTCTGTCTTATTTAAAGCTGTCTTATTTGACTTTCACCAAAAGATCTGCAGTCACAGAATTCTAAATGTTACTAAATCACAAGATAAACCAAAAAAAAAACAGAAACATGAAAATCACATAGCCATGAAATCATTACATGACCGCTGTTCCACCCTTCCAGTAAGGCTCTAAATAAACTAACTGTAGATTTTTGCTTTCCTCTGACAAACACTGTAAGATTAAAACTGACAGGGTCACTGGGGCTAAGCGTTGCTGTGTTTGGGAGATAAAACAATGAAAGTGACATGAATTCAGCAGCCGATGCGCTGTAGCTGACCTCCCTGTTCGCTTGCTTCACTAATGAACTGCTGCCACAGCAGCTCTGGTAGGATGATCAGAAAAAGTAAAAAAATAAAAGAAAGAAATTGTTCTGTATGTTACTCCACAATTTTTGATGCGCAACAAGCAGTTACTACGTTGTCTACCAAAGATTCTATCATTCTGTGTGTAAGAAGGCTTCCCCTGTTTCAAAAAATAATGTAATCATCTGCCAATAGCTGATGATTGGTTTGCAACACTTTCAGGTGAGATTATTGTTACACACTGGTGGTGGGGCAAGTGACTTGTGACCAACATTGTGGAGTTTTCACAGTTACTTGCTGCATTTTATGAAGATTTTGAAGTTTTTGTAACATTTGTGATAAATGTAAATCCTAAAGGATATTCTAGTGCCACTTACAGTCCCTTTTATAAAGGATTTATTAATGATTTATAAAAAGGGTTATTTATGAGTTTCTAAACAAACAAAGCAACACATAAAGCATTAACAATCCCTTAAAAAACAGTTATAAAACTCATACACTGAAGCAGGATCACTGTAAGGCAAGCTCAAGGTCTGTACTTTTATTCATTAAGGTAAATGTATTTGTTTAGGAGTTGCTCAGGTTACTTTTTAATCCAAAAAAGTTAATATGTCAAAACAAACAAATGCTCATTGTGCTTGCATGCAGGTATCTTACTGACAATATGAAGACATGAATAAAAGTACAGAACATGACCTCACACAGTGACCCATGTATAAACTGTGTTTCTTAACTATTTTATAAAAGCTTTTAATGCTTTATAAAATGGGCCTTGTTATGAAGTGGTACCTTATTTAGCAATAAATAAATGTTTGTGTTCCCTCACAATTATGAATCTTCCTATTAAGATGCCAACTCCTACAGGTAATGCCTACAGTAGAGATGTGAATTGAACTGTTAGAACACATGACTATACGAATAGTGTGATTTTGTTCCCCAATCGTCGATCACAGCAGTTGATAAATTTTATTAAGTTAACAAGAACAAATACATCAAGACCATACATTATGCTTTAGACTTTCAGACAAATAAGACTGTTGGTACAATGTCACCAAAGGCACAAGAGCAAATTGCATCGCATACCTGATCATCTCCCTCTGTTTGTTGGGTCATACTGCCTGCAGGCTTGTAGTTTCCCATTCCTCTGTATACATTTATTCTTTGGGCAATGAGCCCTGTTGGAGGATAGATGCCTGAGTACACAATAAAACATGTTGTCAACAGAAAATTAAAACTTGCACCTGAAATTTCCAAAGTGAACCCGAAGTCTGATCTGTCACTTTTCATTTAGTCAGGTTAAGTCACGACTGCATTTCTGCCAACCTCAGTCTCTAACTAATGCAGGGTTCTAGAGGCAGTTTGTTCACTGAAGTAGATAAAACAGGTCTCCAGTTCAAATCTCAGTTCACCTGGGCCTTTCGAGTTTGCATGTTGTCCCTGTGCATATGTAGGTATTAACCAGATACTCCAGCTTCCTTCCACAGCCCAAAAGAATGCATGCTAGATTTATTAGAGAATCTAATATGCTCTTAGGTGTGAGTGCGAACGGTTGTTTGTCTTATGTGTCTCTGTGTTGGCCCAGCAAAGCACAGGGCAACTTGTCTAGATTGTAACCTCTCCCCCATTCCCTTTGATTGTTACTACCAGACTCCAGCTCCCCAGCAACTCTAAACAGGACAGGAAAGGTACCAGATGAACACTGATTTAATCCTCTGGTTTGCTTCTCTTTCTTTTTTTTTGGTTTTTTTGTAGCCTTCTTGATCAAAGCAGCTCTCACTGCTCTCTTTCTACCACTCAGTGGAATGAGGAGAAACAGCTGAGTTTGAGTGTTTTCATTACAAACAGTTATGAGCTTTGTGGGAGATTAAACATTGATGACTGAGACAGAATGGCAGAAACAGAATCTTAGTTGTGTTAATTAGTTGTATTTAGCCTCTGGTTCCAAGTAATGAAACTGGGGTTGAGTAAGGGGAACAACACCCTCTAAAAAGCTCTAGTTTGTAACAGAAAGTTCGTTGGGTTAAAATGCAGTTTATAAAGCTGATAACTAATTGCTTATTTAGCTCACTGTCATTATATAATCACGGATTGGCGTTCTGTTGATTTGACTAAGGACCTCCAAAGTATCAAGATTCTGTTTTTTATCCTGAACACAAAAGTTCATTTTCCTATTATTTTCAAATAGGGATCCATGTAATAGTTGAGGACTATACAGAAATATAGTTTGCTTTTCAAAACAAAAGTGTTTTGATCAGAAAATATGCCGTTAACATGGTGCAAATGGCTTGGTATAGATTCTGTAGCTTAAAAAACAAGATGGAGACAGACAATTGTTTCAGTTTATGCTTCAAAACATGTGCTGACAACCCTAATCTGTGCTTATGTTTATTTTATGATAACAGCACTAGCATAGACTCATTCTAAATCAACCATTGATCTTGTTAGCCTGCTTTTAAGTTTATAAGGTTTGTGTCTATCTTCCCATCATTTGAAAAAGCATATTTTCTAGCAATCATTTTCACAACATATTCTCCACAATACTATGTTTTGAATCATTATACTTTAAAGCTGTGCATTTTTCTTAAATTACTTTAACATAGCAAAATAAATAGACATTTTATCTATGTCTTTTGTCATATTCACACTTTGGCACGTTCTTTTACACCACTCTATTAGACTGCACTGATCACTTTGAATTCCCTCAAAATATAAATCACATTGGACAAAACAGTATATCAAAAACACAAAGTTAAAACATGCATAAACAATTCATGCAAATAAATTTGATGTGGTAGCTGAATTACAATTTCTAAATATAACATAGACATTAGTTGTGGCTTATAAACTGACCAAAATGCAGCATTTGTGTTGCACAATAAAAAAATATGAAAAAACCCACCTTTTTGGTCTCCATGTGTATCCTCGAAGCTGCAAAGCTGCTCCATCTCAAGGTGGCTGGGTGGGATTTTCCGGTGGATGAAGCTATGAGGGTATTTCTCCTCTGGACTGTCTAGCTCCTGACCGTCCTCATACACATGCTTTAACACCCGACCACTGTAGGATGATGCCAGCTTGAACCTCACCTGTGGTTTTTTGGGAGAAAATAGGGCTTTTTACTGAACCACTCATGCAATTTTCTATATTTAACACATGCGTCATCAATAAACGTAGAGTGTTTTATCTACGTAGCCTAAAATAGAAGATGTGTTGAAACAAAAGCACTGTTTGGTCTGACGAGATGCGATGAAAGCGTGCACAAATTTGCAGAATGTCAACATGCAAGCTAATCATTTGTCTTCTCCTTAGCTTGCTCAACATTAGATGGAAACAGAAAACAATGTTGTGTTTTATTATCAAGCAATCTGACACTGTTTCAGATATATTAACAATTGTTTAAAGGAAATGATGACTGAAATAATGTGAGCATGTTTTTTACTCAGTGTGACAGATTTAAAGACGTACTTAAAACCTTTAAAGCTGAAAGAAAGTGATCCCATAAATAACTCACTTTTCTGGGCTTGGTGCCTTCGTAGCGCTGGTTCAGTTTCCTTTGGAGTTCCTCCATGGTGGGTGACTGAAGAAGAGATGCAGAGAAAATGTTAGTCCATCCACGAAGCTCTTCACCTGGGGTAAAATGACACTAGCTGGACTCTGTGGTGCTTGTGGAGAGGAAAGAATGTTTAGATAGATGGATTGAAGATTGGATTGATTTTCAGCTCGTTGAAAGAAAAACCAAAAAACAACTGAAACATTGTGTGTTCTGAGTGGGTGGATGTTAAAGATAGAAAAGAATAGCTTGGAGTGTCCTGCCTCCAGAGTTGGAGTGTACCTACTCTTTTAAGGAACCTACCTTTCTGGTTCTCCATGCTAAATTATTCACAACTAGATCATGTGTACAAAAGAGTGGTGGAGAAACTAGAAGCCCCGTCATCAAATAATTATGATCGCCAAAATAGAAGGTATTTGGAAGTTGTGTGCAGCTCTGCAGAGTTGTGTGTGTAAGGAAGAAAAATGGACAGAAGGGCATTGAACGTTTGCTTGTCTGTGTGGGGGAGTTGTTGCAAACTTATAACACTCTTACTGGATTGGAGCCGAGTGCATCAGTACCGAAAAACAAATATGACATTTGATGTCAGCTGTTTCTATACAGAAAATGTTTACATTAACACAACTTATCTATAATTGGCAAGATTCAGTTGTCATAAAACGCATCAATAACGCCTTCTTTTGATACTACCTTTGTTGTGTTAATTAAAATGTATGTACAATAAAATACCCTTGATGCTGCTCCTACAGGGAAATATAATGTTGAGCTTCATTCAGCATTTAAAGAAAAAGTCAGCAAGTCAGCTATTTCAAATGTGCCACTGTTCCTCTATTCACTGTGGAAAAGAAAAAAAATTTACACAACAGGTGTTTAATTTCTTTGATTTGACACCTGCTTACCAAAACAGAGCTCAGTTCAGCACATTCATAATATTTCTACCTGTTACTGTATGATTAATAAAGGTTTTGACAACGACATAAAACATTCATATTTATTTAAATGGAAAAGACTAAACAGTAAAAATAAATTGATCTAAGTTGACTTAAAAGAAAAGTTTGACTTATTGAAATGAGTTTTTATGTAAAATTATAAATAATATTCACTCTGTTGCAGACATCATTTTTATCTGTATTGATGTGCTAATAATGGACTCACTTCCCAAATGGAACGCTGTTGTCTTGAAACTGCTCCAGGTTCTAAAATTTAACAGCGCTTTGTGCAAATGTTATTATTTCCACCTTTACTTCACCATCAGTTTTGCATTACATGCTTATTTCAGCAAAAATATTAAGAAATTGCTGCCAAATGCAATCCCCAGATGCCTTAGAAATGCTACGTGCCGATACTTTGGTTGCTTTTTAAGCTTGTAAATAACCATGAAATCCTACGTAAATAACTGAAATGCAGTACTGGGGGTGATGTAAAGGTTTATAGCATCTGCATGAACCACAATGAAATGTTTGGTATCTGAGCTGTTTGTAAGATCCAATTCTCTTTGGTCTTCGCTGCTGTCAGACTAGCTGTTAGCTTCTCAATGCTGTTGGGCATAAACTCTATTTATCCAAATTGAGGTCATTCAAGAAGCTGTCCACAATGAAGATATTTTAATATTTATAACTTTTACACAGAGAGCTATTTTATTATGGTCAAACTTTTCCTTTAACAGCTTTTTTTTCTTTGAAGACTATTATTTGATAATTTTCCTTTAAAATACAACAATAGTTTGTATTTGTTTATTTAAAAAATCACCGATATTTAACACAGTTAGGACAGTTGTGCACATACATTTTGGTGGTGCTTTTTTATTATTTGTTTATTTTGGTGCTCCTAAAACCTTAAGTTTTAATGGTGGAAATAGTCTGGATCCCTGAGCTAAAGTGACAGATAAATACTGAAAATTGTAAAGTGAGAATATCACAAAGGCATCATGGTTTTTAGTTGGAAAATTGAGGGGCATTTCATGAAAAACCAGAAACAACAACTGTTATCTTCCAATTGAATCCTGGGTTCCAGTCATTTTTAAACTACAGTAACCTTTCCCTGTTAATGTGATGCCTTTTTTTACTCAGTGGATATTTGAACTTGTCACTAAAAGGAAACACTGGTGTTACCTATAATTACCAAGGCCTCAATTCCATTAATGTGTTCCACTGAGCCATGACACTGTGATAAAGAGGGCAGTATAAGTAATGTCTGGACTCCAAAACTGAAGCAGGGAAATGTATTCATTACAGAGTACATGTTATGAACAAAAAAAAAAATCTGTTTGAAGAGCGTAGATTTGGCTCTGACTAAACGATAGATCTGTGGTCAAAATCCAAATGAAAGAGAAGTAAGCATTTGAGAATAAAGCTGTCTTTCTAATAGTTTGTGAGCTGCTATAGTTTGAGCTAATTTAGCTGTGTGTCAAAGTGTTTCTTTAAATTCTGCTTCAGCTACTGTAAATCAATTTGTCAAAAGTTTATTTTCAAGAGGAAAAAGACATTTTGCTACTAAAATAAGGATGATATACTGTACTTATTTTATTTCATTGCTGACAAGATAATTGTTCTTGTCTGTTGCCATCTATTGGACAGATATAAATAGGCTGAACATACTTACATTATTTTTCCCAGTCAAGTGATTTGTTTCATGGAATGTCTCCCTTTGAAAATTAAGGTAATCTTCATTTTCGAACGCAACATTAAGTTAAGCACCTTTTGTAACAATGAGGAAACTGTTTACTGTTACACTGTGCAAGGTCATGCAGACTGAGCTTTCCAAGCAAAACTGCCTACAACAGATTGGGAATCTAGGTCTCCTTTTAAGTTGTAGTACATAGTCACTTTCTGCTACATGTTTAAATCAGATAGGTGGGACATTTCATGTCAACACATATGTATGTTTTGAATAATGCATTTGACTGTATTTCTGAATGGCTGGTTCTCCATAATTTTACAAAAGAAATTGTCATCAACTTCAGGCATGTAGAGAGGAATCTTACAATTATTGTTACATGACTTATTAAATTTAGCGTAAGTAGGTAGTTTAAAGAAAAAATAAAAGGTGCAAGAGAGGGAGAGAACTGAAGGCAGACAGGGACCGTCTCCGTCTCTTCGCCAACCGAGAGGCAGCTTAATCAGATTTCAGAACAAGCATGTATGGTTACTCAGGCAAGAAATTGTTTTGGGCGCATCATAGTGAAGGAGCTGTTTAATGTGCTAGGATTCTTGCCGCTTTTGGTTTAAATAATTGCCATTAAATCTGCCTCACAGTGTCTCCACATTAACAGTTCATGTATATTCTATTATCCTCATTATCTTTTCCTCAGCAAAATGCGCAATGACTTTTTTTTCTTTTTTTTTTATAACTGAGGTACAGTAGATATTGATCTTTGGCTACTTCCATTTCAATACTTGGTGCAGATAGAAATAAATGTTTTGGTGACAACACAGATGGGCAAAAGTGCACAAAACAAGCCTCATTATATCCAAACCTAAAGACGTATCTGTTCACTGTATGGCTTGATGTACTTTGTAGATGGAAAACTGTACTATATCTGTGAACCAAGCATGTGGATTAGATAACATACTGCATGTTTGTGTGTTCATTATCATGGATAATTTGTGTGGATTGGAGCAAATGTGTTTGCTAAATGAGATTATTTCCCATCTATAGGCAGAATGTTTTAGAGAACCTGAAGGGGTTGTGTGTCATTTCCCAAATCAAGTGTGCTCTCATTTCCAACTTTTGTGTCCTCCGCCTGTCTTCTTTCTTTATTATTAAGTACCACCAAAAGGTGAAGATGGCCGTTGATGTTTTTGTTTATCTGTGTGATTGTGTTTGTGCACTTATCTGTTCTCAAAATATGTCTTGAACCACTGGACAAATTTTAATGAAACATTCAGAGAGTAATCATTGGATGCACATCTACAAATAATTAGCTTTTAGAGTCAACTTGGTTTAAGATGGCTGCCACAGCTAAGAGGCTTTTTTTAAAAGACAAAAACTCGGTAGATTTTGCAGATACTGATCTGTAGTTTGGTGTGGTAGTAGCTGAGATTGTTCCCCAACACAAACTCTGAGCTCAAGAGCTCTGTTTAAGATCTTGCTCTCTGTCTATTCTTTAGCAAAATATCTTGTAAACCACTGAATAGATTTTAATAAAACTTTCAGGAAATAATCAATGAATGTAAACCTACAAATGGAGCCAACCCAATTCAAGATGGTCTCTAAAGCCAACCGTCTTTAGAAAAACAAAAAACGCCAATAATTCAGTCTATTTAACAGATACTGTGGTAGTTGATGTAGTTGTAGCTCAGAGTCATTCACTGCACATAATCTGAGCATGATGTTTCATGATATTGCATTAGATTGCACAAGGTTTGACCAAGATGGCTACAACGCAATCATTTCTCTTTATAAGATGAGCTTAGTCTAAAACTGTGGTATGAAAGGCAGCGAGCGATATGGATTAGTTTAAAGAATGCTAGGCCTTTAAATGTAAATTGTGTAATTCATGACAAATCTTTCCTGTAAAAAATATATTTTTATGCTTACACTCTTTCTGACACCCATCCATGAAGAAATAATAACACGTGAACAGCATCCTTGAGACAAAGAGAACTAGAAACAAGGGCATCAATTTTCTCAACAGTGATCATTATTTTAGAGAAGATTGTTCTGGAAGTTGGATCAATTGGTGCAAATAGTTTATATATAGTTTGAGCTTACACCCAAAAGGGGGGGAGAACTTTGTCATTTTAAATTAAACCACTTCCACACCCTGTCATTTCAGCACCAGTTTCAGATTGCACTTTGTGATTGTCCTGCTTTGCCCTGAGGATTGTAACATGATGGAGGAAGATAAGAGGAGAAAAATATATGGAGGGAGAATGACTAAAATTAGAGATGGATATGATGGGGAAACAAGAGGAAATGGCAAAGGAGTAATAACAGTAATGATAAGTAGGAAAAAAAAATGTGTTTGAATTGATGTCTGGAGACACTGTTGTCTCATTTTCATTAAGGTTACAGATAAAAAGCAAACAGAGAACACATGAGGAATCCAGTGTCCTTCTGACAACTTTTTATGGAAAAGATCAACACTTATAAAAAGATATACAACAACATATATAACAAAAAGTTATGTCTCATTCATTATGTTATGCTATTGTTTAAAGAATCCTAAAAGTGATAAATAAATTAGGGAAGATTCAGGGTTAGTTGCTTGACCAATCCTCAAGACAGCTTATAAAGTTTGAATTAAACCAACATCTTCTTGTCATCAGAGGAGTCCGGGACTGCAGAACACATTTAAAATTGGTTTGGCCCATTAGCTGTCAACACATGCTCACAACCAACTTGCTAACTGTGGTGTAAAGTGAGGTTTGATGATGGCAAACTGTTGGACAATTTATTTCTCAAAAGACTGATGTGTTACCTTTTAATAAGCTGTATGGGCAGGCTGTTACAAATTATAACTGCAACTCATGGACTTAAAATGTTTTTCTGTGTTAATTTTACATTTGATGCTCAAAAGATCAAGAGTAGGCCCTAAAGGTGCCACTCATTCTATAGTCCATTGAAAAACGGATAACTTGTTCACCTGTAAACAAGGTTTAATGTAAAATGATCAATGACTTAGTCTAACTTTCAAATTCTAAATAAAATAATAAGTCTAAAAATATACAATTTCAAACTGTACAAAAGCCAAATAAATACATGTATGTAATATTAATTGTGCTCCTCAGCCTCACTTGTGTATGAGAGCACCCAAAGGAAAGTTCAGGGAGCTATTTGATCCTTAGATAGTGAAAGAATGGTGTGGGATTTGTCCTGAAACACAGCTACAGTGGACATTAAAGTCTACACATCCATATTAAAATGCTTTTTGTGATGTAAAAAAATGAGTGTTAAATCATTTCAAAATGTTTCCCACATTTAATGTGACATATCCTATAAAACTGAATTGAAAAAAGGGTGGGAAAAAAAGGGCAATATGCTGGTTTCATTACTTTGTGTGAAGCATCTTTTGCCTTCAGTCTTTTTGGGAGCACAGCTGCCATCGATCAAAATAACTCTGATCAACCTGAAATAAAGTTCAGCTGTCCTGTACAATTTTCCTGATATTTATTTAGTTGCATCCTACAGCAAAAGCTATGGTTCATAGTGCGCTCACAACGAATCAAAAGGAGAAGAGTACAAAAAGCACCTCAGCATCAGCTTCCCAGTCAAACACAGTGAAGACAGTCATCAGGAAATGGAGAAAAGATGGAACAACAAAAGCATCATTAAGAAATGTACACCCCTTCAAAACTGAAGCAAACACCAAATGGAAACAGATCAGAAAGGCTGTCAAGATATCTACAGCAACACTGAAGGAAATGCTGACAAGTACTGGTTGTGTTCTGCCTGTGACAACAATCTCCATTATTATCAGTATGTCTGGACTGTGGACTAGGGTTGCAAAAACAGTCTTTTCTTCCAAAAAAAGAAAAAAAAACTTAAGCATGAATAATATTGCCTATAAAAATAGATCAAGTTTTCCAAAACCATGTGACAAATTGTGCTGTTAAATGTTTTGGTCACAATTCCGAAATGTACAGTATGTTTGGTTCAATGGCAAATCTGGATCAACAAATTTTAGATAGATAGATAGATAGATAGATAGATAGATAGATAGATAGATAGATAGATAGATAGATAGATAGATAGATAGATAGATAGATAGATAGATAGATAGATAGATAGATAGATAGATAGATAGATAGATAGATAGATAGATAGATAGATAGATAGATAGATAGATAGATGAAATTATGAACAGGTCCAACTAACTGTTTATTTTGGCCCCATACTTCAGATGCTTGCTAGAAAGCTGAGGATTAAAAGGAATTTCTTTTTTTTATTTTTAATGGCAATGACCCCAATCTTATATCCAAATCAACAAAGGAATGGCTTCACCAGAAATAAACTGAAGTTTTGAAATGGCCTAGCTAAAGTCTAGAATTAAATTCAATAGGAAATTTGTGGCATGATCTGAAAAAAGCATTAAAGATGGGAAAAGTTTTTGAAACAATTGAACACAGCATCATTTTTAATGTCACAAACTTTGGCCCTTTTAACAGTGAGTATAAAAAGTTGTGTAGACTTTTCATACTCACTGGAAGTGTAGCCCCTTTTTATTCTGTCATAGATTATTGTGACATTTTGAGTGTTTTATAATCCAGTCTACTGGTGTTTTGTGAGCTGGAAAAGGGTAACGACCCATAATGGATGGGAAGAATTTTGGAAATACAGAGAACAGCGTTTGCACACTCAGCATAGAGTCTAACCTGTTCTGCATGGACATCAGACTCAGCAAGGGCTGCAGCTTGTCTCCGCTCCTTCTTGAGATTTCAGAGCACAGCTGGTGCGAGGAGGGCATCTCCTTGGGATAAAGGAGGTTACATCACATTAGTTCAAGTGGCTCTGAAACCTGATAAGGATTCATCTTAGTCTCCTTCCTTCAGAGGTATACAAACAAAGCCACAGCCAGCTGGGAGGAAGCCACAGGGCCAGCCCCAGACTGGATTTCCGTTGAAGAGCTGAAAGATGTTATTCAAGACCTGTGTGTTCCTGGAGCCTCTGTTGCTAACAAGGAGATGCAAACATACAGTATATTGGACAACTTAAACATTCAAAAGGATTAAGTTGTCCACATTTCTTTAAAAAAAAAGCATGATGACAAAGCTGAAAACTTTAACACCTAATTAAATTGGACTGCCATTCTAATAAAAAAATTAATGCACTAGCTGTTTAAAATAGAAGTGCTAATGCATTTAAACATCATTATCTTAATTACAGTGTCTATCAAAAGATAAATGCTACAAGTTACAGTGAAGTTAATATTTAATATTTCATTGGGAATGGTTTTCTATCTCATTTTAATTAGCTATGTGCTGATGATGAGGGCGTAAAGCTCCCATGAAACTTTAAGCTGCATGCTAAAACTAATGTCTGAGATGTTCTGAAGGCCTCCTCCTGTGACCTCGCCAATACACACTAATTCCACCTCCAAAAAATGGTCCCTTTTAGAAATGATGTATGACCATCTCAACCAACTGCAGTAAGAGCTAAAATGAGATTCAGGACAGCAACACAAAGGAATCAGGTCAAGGAATCAGCACATACACCTACTATGCTTTGTAATTTAGTTGCAAAACCAATTTGAGGATGGTCATGGCTGTTAGGAGTGACCACAGTCACACTGTCTAAGTAGAAACTGATGGAGGTGCCCCTTTTAAACTGAACCCTGCTGTAAAATTAAAGGAAGTAATATTTTATTATTTTTACCTTAGCAATAAAAATACAAAACTGTCATCTAGATGTGTCACAATTCATGGTTTATGAGAATACAAATGCAGGACTAAAATGTGAGATGACTCAGAAAACTAAAACTTAATTTTAAAGTGAACCAAAAGAACAGAAACCAAAAAACAGAATCCAGAACTGAAAACAGAACAAGACAGGTAACAGAGCCTAGCAGGCACACAAACCAGTTCTATAGTGATGGTAATTACAGCTCTTTTTTGGAATCCAAATCATTTGGCCCAAGTTCTTAAAATCAGCCAAGTCTTTTGGCCCTCAAACAGTTCTTCACTTAAGGTAGCAATTTACTAGGCTTGATTGTTGGCAACTAATTGGGGACTCAAAGGTTTAAGAAAATAGGTACATTTTCCATTCCAGTCTCAATGAATTCTGAATGTTTGTGACTAAGTGACCAGTGGGCTGTGCAGCCTCATTTTGCCCAGCCAGTTTTTGAAAATCATGGCTTATTTTGGTGACCACAGCTTGCAAAACCTTATTCTTGGTCATTATTATTAATTTGTTGCCTACATACCTGCCTTGGCTTACTTTGTGCCCACCTTGGCAGCCACCCCCATGTTGATGACTTAATCTACTGGAGTACATTTATGAAATGAAAATAGGCTGATTTGAACCAGTTTTTTAAATATTTTTTTTTTACCATTGGACTGTTTTTTTGGACCTGGACACATTTTCTGTCAGAGGAAACTTCCTGTGCAGATTTCAAAATAAAGTTCTAGTGCTGTTGAGGTGGGTTGAAGACAATGACAAAATTGTGAAGGATTCAGGACACCTGCAACAACTCTGACTATTTTGAAAGAAAATTTGCTATTTGTTAAAAATTCAAGCAACAAGACTGCACCTCTGCACCTCACATGAGATAATTGACAACCACCACAAATATTGTGAGATATTTTAGCGACTCCCTCATGAATGTCAATCACTAACTATTTGACAGCAGTTGCAACCCAGTGAGATACTGGCTTTAGTAATACTTGTGAGGAGCTATTTGTGAGCTGAAAAAGCCGACTCTCTTTGGTGAGCAGAGCAAAATGATCCAGATCCCAAAACAGAGCTGAAATTCCCATCACTACAGCATAGCTAAGGATAGCTAACTAAGAAGCTAAATAAGTAAGTAAACAGTCTGTAAATTCCTCATTATTAGCAGGCACTCTGATATTACAAGTTAAAAATGAGTTCTCTTTGGTCAGACATTTTAAACAGAGTTCATGAATATGTTCTTCTTGAAAAGATTTTACAAGGGCTGGTTCTTCACTAACATTAAATTCTAATTTTAAGTGAAAGAAAGATTTATGGTACATGCTGACAAGGCAAGAGACAAATGAAAATAGTCTCGTCCTGAATTACTGTGCTTTTGGTAGAGCAATACTTTCTTATATAAAGATTATCAACCAAAGCACAACTGAAAAATACATTTTTCACCAAAAATGATCAATTCTGCCCAAGAAAACTAATATAACCATCTGATGAGACTTTCTTCTGATGAAGAGATTCATGTCAGTGGAGCTGTTGCACAATGAGTAGGAAATTAAATGTCAGACAATAATTACCTTAGATAATGAAACCTTTTTTAATTTTTTACAGATTTCTCTTCCAACTGCCATAGATTATACACTCTAACAGGTCCTGGAAATGTACTTCATGATTAAGCCTTTTTCTTTTTTTACTAATGAATTCCCCAAAGTGTCACTTTTACTGTTCATTCTTGCTGCCTTTTGCAGGTCTTTCTCCTTGCCCCTCTCCCATCCACACTATAATTGGGCTAATAATGGTGCAGACAGCCTGCAGTCATTTTCAATGCTTCAGCCTGTCATAAGTTTCCAGTTTCATACAGGGAGAGCTCATTGTGTGCTCTGTTCAAGCCCACTGTGTAATTTGGTCTACTTTCTTTGCATAACAACAACAACAAATATAGTAATGTGATAAAGGATTTGTTGATTTATAGGCAAGATTGACTGAGGGCAGAAAGTGCACCATTCTTTATTACAGTTTACATCCCGTTGGCTACCATGGGGCACAAATAAATCCACCAATGGCATTCTGAGGGATACCACTAATATACATGGCCATGTAGAATAGGATTAGACTGGAGAAATGATAAAACATCAAGCATCCCCTCATTTTCATTACAACAGAGCCTGCTGAATATTCCGAGTTAAAACCTCCCAAAACCATTGTTATTCACAACACAGAACAAGGAGGAAAACAAAAGTACGTAATTTAATAAAGCAGAATGCAACACTGTTGATAGTATGTTTGTTCTATTCATCATCTCAATCCTTGTGATTTCTCTGATATTTTTTATTAGTGAATGAAACAAAATGCAAGCCCATTTTTTTAAACTGTCACAGCTGAGAAAAAGAGACTGGAAGAGACACATTTGGTTCTCTGAGCTACAATTTAAGAAGATTGAGAAATAAAAAAAGTAATTTGCTGTATTTTTTTGTTTTTTTTATTTCACCCTGTGTCTGAGAGAATCCTTCTGTGTGCATATGTGTTCTTTTTCCTGTTCTGCCAGCTTTTTGTTTCTTCTTTCCTGCACCACAAAAAGCTGCTTGCCATCTCTTCGGGTGGCTTTGTTGTTCACTCACACATTTTGCTTCCTTAGCCTGTCCATCTCCTCCTGAATTCACCATGATAAGCTCAAAATGGGCGAGTTTACCCACATATAAATAAGCATGCACAAAATAATGAAGCATGTTGTCAGAGTAGCATGCAAACAAGGAATCAAAAATAGCCCGACTTGAAGGTTGAAAACAAAACCTTGGAAACCATAATTTGTTGGTATAGATGTAGAAAGGTATACTATACATATTGAGCCAAAAAAGGGCATAAAAATGAAACAAATGCACCTCAGACACCAGCATAAAACATTAAAACATGAAAGGACTGCACAGTTAATTTGAAAATGCACATGCATTCTCACAAAGATGAAAGCATAAGAGGAAAAATAAAAACAGTAAAAACATTGTAGAGAAGAATGATACTTTCCACTGTTTCCAAAAATTTCAA
Source organism: Kryptolebias marmoratus (assembly GCF_001649575.2). Classification (NCBI taxonomy): domain Eukaryota; kingdom Metazoa; phylum Chordata; class Actinopteri; order Cyprinodontiformes; family Rivulidae; genus Kryptolebias; species Kryptolebias marmoratus. The sequence goes on from NC_051442.1 coordinate 8,090,947, forward strand.
AGACAACAGAGCAATGCTTCATGCCAAAGGGGTAGTTTGAGGTAACACAGCTGTGATGCCATTTTCACCACCTGCGAAACCATTGTTTTCTTGTGGTGATTCATTTTACCTGTAAAAGAATTGGCACACTGTTTGCTGGCCTTTTTTGTAATGTTTGTGCTTCAGGCCTCATGTTGCTGTTTGCCATTTGTGAAACAAACATTACACCGAAATTCCCAGTGTGCTTTAATCATAGGAAGTCGGTTATCTTTCAAACTCTTGCACATAAAATAAAATAAAAAAATATATAAAAACTGGCAAATTTAAGAAGCAAAACAGTTTTAACGAGGAACAAATTGTGATGGCCAGAGAACAAGGTGATAGGATGAACAGTCGTGGGTGCACATATGTAGCAGCACCAAAGGTGGGCCGTTTTAAATTAGATCCAATAGATTTTAAAAGAGGATCAACACAATATTCAGGATTTTATTTAACACAGTAATGTTAAAGAATTGATGACCTGAAATCTGATTTCTGTTTACTAAAAGTTTATGTTTTAACTTAATAGTTCCAGATTATTGAAGGCTATTTTCATAATATTCATGCTGTTATTGTCTGAGTAGTATTGCATTTAATTTGCATTTAAATAGTGTTAATCAACCTTAGACTCCACTGTATGATCAGACCACCAGCTGTACTTTTTTTCCCAGGTTGCTTTAATAACAAGTGAGACCTGGAGATATGGGAGAGATCCATGTGGACAAACAATAATTACACATGCAAACAGCAACTTAGCAAACACATTTTTTTACTAATAGTGAACATTAAAAATCCAGCTGCTCTGGATTAATATTTCACTATTCTGATGTGAGAAAATGTACCAACTAGACATAACATTTTCTGAAATCAGAGCCCCTTTCACACAATACTTTCAAATCACATTTGACATTCCTTCTTTCCACCTTATTTTTGTAAAAACTTCCAAAATAGGTAGTACCAGAGCTGAGCCGCCAATTTCATGTGAAGTAGAGGAAGGTGCATACAGCCTTCCACTCTAACCAGTGGCAGTGCAGTCACTCAGCCAGTTCTAAGATATTTTTATATATATATATATATATATATATATATATATATATATATATATATATATATATATATATATATATATATATTGATATTTTTGTGTAATCTCATATCTTTGTAGGGTGATAGCAGCTTGATAGTTGTATTTGTAAATGACCAGAAACAGCTTAAAAGGGGCTCATTTTAGCAGCCATATCCGAAAGGTTTTGTGAAAACACCACTGAAAAGATCACTTATGATTTACTGTCAGGTCCTGACTTATGCTATCTCTGTGTAGAGACCAATCAATACCCATGAATAAATATTGTAATGTGTAAATACTCACAAATGCTCCAGTTTGTTGACACTGTTGTCAGAAACCTTAAGCTGGATACATTTAGTGAACTCAGAGAAATATTCCCACAAAGTGCTAAAAACAATATTCAGTTTCATATCCTGTTAAAAAAAGAACTTACAGGGTGTTAATCACATTGATAAACAGACAAAACAGTCCATTTTTCTCTGGCAAAATAACTGCAATAGTAATTAACTTGCATTAAGCCAAGCATTTAGACTTTATTCTGCAAAAACAAAGCTTTAAACTAATAAATTGTTATGTTATGGAGGGATAGCTTGGAGATTTGATCTAATTGTGTGTGAATTTTTTTGAGTCTCTAGCCATTAAATTGAGAGTTTGCAATCTTGTTATAAACACCAAAACCTGAGGCCATTTCTGGAGACAATGACAACAAACGAGGACTATGGCGACCAAACACAGAGAATAGTCCTCAGAAAGCAGAGTCATTTTGTAACTCATCTCTTCAGTCCTTTGAGTTTTGTCTGGTTGTGACCATCCCCTCAATGACATTTTAATGTATATTGTCTGTTTGTCTTCAGCAATGAGAGAGAGACATGCCACATCATAAATGGCTGAAATGTTGCCTTTTTGGTTAAGTAACGCAAGTTGTTACTGCTGTTGTCATGGCAATGTTTCTCTATTAAAAATGCTGGTAGGTGGGGGTGCAAAATTTCAAAAGGAACGATGTAAGGAGTGTTATTTTATGTTGTTTGTTAAAAAAAAACTTTTTAAAGAATATTTTTATTCCTAAATAGTAAATGTCTCAGCCTCTTGTCAGACGTTTCACTAGTCCAGAACATAATATGAATTTTGATGTCGGCTTAGAAAGCCTGCAGCTTGTAAAACCTCTAACTAAGGGACCATCAACAAAATCTTTCTAGACCAACAGAGTGAGGATCAATCTTTGTTTTTGTTTTCATCATGTGGGGTGTTCAACTTTCACTAAACATGGTTCATGAAATAGAGAGAAAGAAGGCTCTTTCATAAGACACCTCAGGCCAGGACTTAGATGCCTTCTGGCAGCCTTGGTTTGATTTCTGAATGGGCCAAGGTGGCGAGGGGGGTCAAAGCTAACCCATCCATGATGTGTCTTTGTGCCCAAAGCGAGCTTGTAACAGAGTCATAAAAGCCAACATTTGAAAAGGTAAGCCTGCTTTGCGTCTCAATAATGTGATGAAGATGATATGTAGCCTGTGTAACCCCCCAGTCGTGGGAATAAACAACAACATACAGGTGTATTACTGAGGGATGATCAATGCTGACGCATAACAAATTAAAAATTTTTGTTAACCACAAAGAGTTAATTTAACCCAATTAATTTGACATGTTTAAAAAACGGTACGAGGATGACACCCATCACATATTTAATGTGTTGCGCTTAACATCAAATCAGCTGAGTTCTGCTCCTCGCTCCTTTTGGTTCCGCCATGTTCACTTCATTTCTGAAAGCTCACGTCTCCATCTGTGATTTATTAACATCCAGCATAGACAGACTGGTCTGGGCGGCCATTTTTGCAGAACCGTTTTTTGAAAGAGCTTAAACACTTTCCCACTCTTCTCATTGTGTTGTTGACAAGCAGCAAATATTTGGCTAAGGCACTGCCATCTTAAACGTTTCCTGACATTAGTTGCATCTAATTCTAGCACTGAATTAGTGTAAATCATTTTGCAACCCATACAGGATCCTCTCATGAGCTGACTATGGTTAAGGAGCCACCAGTTGATAATTGCTTATCCAAAGTAAAAGGCATATATAGTATAATTCAATGTGTATTATATTGACAATATAATGTGATCATATTTAAATAAAATTTGTTGTAAAATGAATATTAAAGGGAAAGTTTGCCTCTTTGTATGCATCCTTGTCAGTCTTTTGAAATACACAAAAAGCACCGGCAGAAAAAAAGAAAATCTACCATTCATCATCTTGGCTGTTGACTGATAAATGTTGACAGCTCTGAGCCGAACAGACTCATGTAACATCATGGAGGAAGATACTGTCTCCTAACTCTTCTCCACTCCCCACCCCCAACATCCATTTCTCCTCTCCTCCTTTTTTCAGTCCCTGATCCTTTCTTTCCTCTCCTCCCCCTCTAAGCCTGATTCGCCTGTCACGCTGTCACATCCCCCAGGTCTTGCTTGCTCTTCCCTTCCACACTGACTGCTCCATTTCTTCCCCTTCCCCTCAGTAACAGACAACCACTACTCTTTCCTCTGATTTATATGATACTGAGCTGTCTTTTCTTTTTTTTATGACAGAGCTGTCTTTTTGTGAACCCAGCCTGATTATTACATCAACCACTCTACTTCACAAGTATCTTTAATTACACTTGCTTGTCTGCGTGATTACAGAGCACAGATAAACTATGACACCATGCCAAAAAATTATAGGGTGAGGGAAAATGTAGTGGAAGAGAAAAGGATTGCTCAATAAGCGAGGCCGTTACGCTTGAATGATAAAATAAAATTAAAATATTTGTATCCTTCAGGACTCACAGAGTTTAAAAAAGATATTAACCTCCTTTTAATACAACACATTATCATTTACATCTACACTTACATTGTGTAAACTGCACTGATGTGACTTCTGTTTATAATATGGCTTTTTTTTGGCTAACTGCAAACATAATGGCATAATCAACAGAATAAATTAGAAACCTTTTTAGATTTAGAGCACATTAAACATAATACCTGTAGCAATAATTTCAAACAGCATTTATTTGGTTCATGTGTCCCACACACTGCAAAGTACATTCAATGGTAAATTAACAGGAAAATACCTTACTTTTATACTATACTGTATCTACTATACTATAGTGTTAGAGGTTTTTAACCAGTTTGTAATTAGATATATTTTTCCAAGCATTGAGAACTGTGTACTATAGGGAACAATTTGCCTTTAACAAATGAGAGTTACATATATACTGGAAGAATGTGGTTGTTGTGGCTGTTTTTTGACAACATAAATCCTTGATTTCATCCTGAGTCATTGTGTCTTTTTTTCCTCAAAACTTTGCCTTCCCACTTAAAAAGCCAGAGCAGGTATCGTGTACTCAGGCTCAGAACTGTTATTCTGCATCCAAATACCATTCTGTGCTCCAATTTGAGCCCATCTCCTCGACTTCTTCAATGCATTCACAAAACTCCCTCCATTGAATTTCTGCTTTTCGCTCTTGCTGGTTTACTGAGAAATTACTCTGTTGAAATTCCCTCCACCAACAGAAAGTCGAACTAAAATAGTGTACTTTAAAAAAGTTTGTTTCTTTTTTAAAAAAAAAAAAAAAAATAAAATAAAAGGAAGAGAAAAAGGATAAGCGCCAGGAAAGGTCACTATCAGGCTACATAACTCTGAAAAGCTTTGACTGTGAGGCAAAAACTTTAAGCATATAAACTCTTGGCATGAAGGTGAGCAGAAAGGCTGGGAAGGTCAGGTGGCAAAACTGGCAGGAAATCAAGGCAAATGAGAGTTTCCTGTGTGAACCTGGAGAGGAGTCAAACTTAACGCAGAGACAGACAAAATGACTGTCCGCTTAAAAGGCCAGTTTTAACCAAGGGGCTACAAAATCAGCCTGGTCCTGCAGAAATACATAAAATGATTATGATCTCTTAAAGAGATAGTCTGGTCATTTTTTGTTCTGTCAAATAGTTATCAAAAGATAGTACCTTATCAGCTGTGACATCAATCATGCAGCAACAAGTATGGAGAAAAGGCAGAAGTTTTCCTTCAGGCTTGGGTAATATTGTGTTTTAGGTTTATTAATCAACTCTTTCTCAAAAATGTCATGCTGGTGGGAAAGAATACTGCATTAGCGAATATTAAACCTCTGCACCATTTGTTTTAGTTTGTTGCTGTTTGGCACTTAGCCTGCTGAATGTATCAGTCTTTCTGATCAGCAAATCTTGTGAGTCAAAAGTTTACTTAACTCTCAACAGAATCATACATTCAGCAGCATCAGGACGACAATGTTGGTTTATTTATACTCAGCACATACATTTGCATAGTAACACAGATGTTGGTTGGTTGAGAAAACAGCAAAAAACTAAACAAACAACCTCATATAGAGGCTCAGGGGTTTGATAGTAGTGAATGCACCATTCTTTTACACCAGTTTGACATTTTTGAGAAAGAACTGATGTATAAGCCTGAAAAATGATATAAAACGACCTTTGTTTGGCTAGCCAGTAGCATAGCCCAGAGGAAGACGTCTGACCTTTTCTTCATACTTTATGTTCTGTGACTGATATCATGGCTGATAAGGTGCTAACTATTGATAACTATCTGATAGAACATCACTTAAAAATGACCACATTTGTGGTGGTGGTGTGTATATGCTGTCCAAATTACCATGAGGCACAGGTGAATTTGTACTAAGTCAATTAGTTTGTGTTTTAGTAAAGACATGAATGTTCTGGTTTACCTAAGACAGTAACACCATATTAGTCCACATTTGGCAGTAGAAAAGAAATGAGGTGGGGGGTGTGCCAGCTCAGAAATTTTACATTTAGAGGTTTTGGTATGATTTCCATTATTTCTACTTTATTGTTCTGTTATTTCTGGACAGCCTCTGGCAAAAGGTCTTTTCAAATTATAAGTTTTAGTGCTCTTTACTCTGTGACAAGATGATTTCACATCCAGAAGAAATATTTAGTCATCGTCAAACCTACTTTCTGTCAGAAAAAAATGGCAGCTTTTCTCCATGTTGGTCTACCTTTAGCTGAAACTAAAATCAATAGTGGGAAGTTCTGATTCAGGGTTTTATTTAGAGGTATGGACACACACCTGCTTGTATGATTGATCTTATATTTTTTGTTCTCCATTGTTTAAAGCTTGGAAAGGTGCAAACCTGATGTACTTTTTTGTTATTGCACCAAAACAGTCTAACAGAGTAGCTAAAATACACTGCACTGGAGTTTTTGTTTGTTTGTTTGTTTGTTTTGGGGGACTGGTGAAAAACATCATGTGTATATGTGCTACACATGCTCTTATTTTATTTAAACTATATCCACGAAGGGTTCCTCAGACTAAGAAAGAGAGGGAGAGGAAAAGAGAGAGGGAGACAGAGAGCAAAGGTGATGGATTATACTATCATGCATAAGAGGTTTCAGCAGCCAAATTTTTGTTTCTGACCTTGACTGCTAAAGCAAATTGTACCACCTGCTGTGTCAACAAAACCTCTTTCTCACATTGTCCGTTCTATTTAGCTGTACAGCTGAAGCAAACTCAGAGAAGGGACATATTTAGTAGATTTTACAAATCAGTAAAATAAAAATTAAAAAAAAACAAAAGAATATAGGAATAAACAAACAAAATTAGAACATTTACACTTAAAACATGTACTTCAATTGTTTTTCCAAAATAAAATATAAATCTTTTTAAATATTTTTGTTGAAAAACCCTGGTTTTTTTATTTGTTTTAGCTGATAGCAACAAAAAAGGAAGAAAAAATTTTAAAAAAATAGGAACGTATACTACTATAAACACAATCGTTACATTTTCAATGGAGGCCTACTTGTATCTTCCCTCCTTATCTGTTTACTTAGCCACTTATTGTCTCAATTTCTTATTTTTTATCAATTCATGCAGCTACCCTGTCCTTCATTTTAGTACAGGGGTGTGCTGAGAGGGTTTTGCTTTAATAAATGACAAGACAATAACAGAAGCAGTTCCTGGAAACATTAGTCTGAGGTGCCTTAGTGTAGCATGGAAAAAATCTATAATTCCAACATGCTTGTCTCCAATGGAAAATAAACCTCGAGCCCTTTGGTACTACAGTTTCTCCATTTAGCTTCATTTGTCATGAACATTGAAGCGAGAAGTGCTGTCTGACAAGGCCAGATATATCAATATGTATTCTAAACACCCATTAGTCACAACTTTAAAAACACTGACAGGTGTGGCGAGCAGCATTGAATATCTTGTTACAGTGCAATAATCTGCTGGGAATATTTTGCTGCCATACTCACATATTCCAGTTCAGTCCACAGATAATGTCCCATGGACAGACAGTAAAGGACTCTCCCAATGAAGGATATTTACCAGACCTCCCAGGAAGGCTTGTCTAACATAAATGCAACTCTTAAATTGAATGTATCATGTGACTCCATCATGTAATGTGCTGTGAAGAAGCTTACATGTGTCTGTGAGGCTGGTTTCTACTACACCGCTCCAGATATTTCTTTGAACTCATATTTTAATCTTTCATGTGAAAAAATGTTTTCAGACCATTGAGAATGCAAAAATTTATTAAGTACTCAAGACAGGCCTGAAGGCGAAGCTAAATGTTCACATTAACAGCACTTAAAACACTTTTTTTTTACATTGTTTAACAATAATTCTCAAAAATCAACTCTTTTTAAGTATAAGGATGACAAGATCAGAACAAATAGTACTGATGGGGTTTTCCAGGAAGGAGGTTCAACAAACTGTGAGTTTATCCGTAAATTCAGAGTTTAAAAACTACAGTTCAAACTGCAGCGTATTCAGTTGATTGATTAAATAAACTGATCCGTGACACATTTTTTAATTCTTTATGAAGCTTTTAAATCTTTTGTGTCAGATAAGAGCAAACAGGCAAAAAGGCTCAGGTCTAGAAGAAGTATGAAGTTATTATTGTTCAAGCTGAGTTTCAAGTATTTTGTGATTCTGTCAACTCTAGAATCAAACCCATCTTTTTTTGTCCCCCCACCCCCACCCCCTACCCCGCCACCCTGAGGTAGTATGATTTAATCAGCAAATATTTACCAGGTTGTTTTTTTTTTAATGGCATTTTATGCCTGTGCATACCTACTTCACTGATTACTAAGTAGGAAGCTGAAGATGCAGCCACAGTTAAAAGCAGCTTTGTGTAGTCCACAATTTTTTAAAGCAAGATGCCTTCCTATATTTTTTTTAGGTATCTAAGTTCTTTCAGGTTTTGTTTAAAATATGTTTATTTAAGCTAAGCAATTGTGTTATTTGTTGTTAAATGGAAACCATTGGCTGCTCTGAATTGAATGCATATTGTTCCAACTCTCTTTTGACCAATAATTGATCTGAAGACTCTAATGTATCCTTTACTTGATTTTTAGAATAAAATTTGTTCAGCTTAACCTCTCATCTTGACTCCAATTTTGTAGAAATGCAGCTTCTCAGAAGAAGCTTACAAGCACCTTGTGGTAAAATTTTAAATGAATGAAGTTTTGCAGAGTTACCACAGTGCACATAGTAAGGTTTCAGGTTTTGTTTGGAGCTATTGTGCTAAAACTGCAAACATAACACTTTACAATCTGTCATGTATCGAATATGAGCAGCTCCTAACACGTTGACAGTCTGTGTTTTTTTTATTTTTAAACATGCCTCCCATTATTTTCTTTCTTCCTTATCTTGAAACATTTATCGTTTTTTTCACCATTTTTTAAAATCTGTGTAACTTCAACTGTATCAGCATTAAGGTGGCTTCGTTAGCCATGCCCTCTATCTTTTTGTTCTGTGTTGAATTTGTCTTTGTCTGTTTCGGTCTTGTTATTTTTTTCGTTTGCTTCTATTCTTGTGCTCCGTCCTGTCACTTTTTCTTTTTTTTTTTTTTTGGTCTTTTACTTCATTCGCTATCTTTGCAGAACTCTCCGTTAAACTAATGAAAGCATGACTGATGTAGGTGTTCGCTGTGTGATGGAGCCTGTCATTTATTTTCCTATTTCTGCAGGGCTTGCCTCGGGCCAGGCTCACCCTGGATACTGACAAAGTTACTGTGAGAGATTTTAGTCACACACACCTTGAGTATGGCTTCCATTGTCAACACGCACACTTCTCCCACCCCCCTGTTGACAAACCCATGTTTGCCGGTATCCCCAGGAGTGGGAGTCAGAACAATAGCCTGTAATTGAATCCCTGTTGTCAATGTGTAACTCACTCCCTCTTTCTCGCTGTGGCAACAGTCACTTACTGCCAATCTCTCTCATGAAGTGTTTCTTTGTCATCTTTGATGATCAGTCTGTCTCACCATCTCTTCTCTTTCCTCAAGTCTCTCCTGTGACTACTTTTTGTATCTGAGTAGTTACCAGTCCTGTCACATGTGTGAATGGCACAGAAACTCATATCCAAATTTTAAACCACATTGAATTGAAGGCCTAGCGTTCCTTGAAGTAATGCATATCGCCCACCGCCTTTCATGCTAGAGTTTTAGACTAAGATCATCTTATACTGAGGACAGAGTTGTGTCCGTTTTAGTCAAACCTAATGTTATGCACGATCTTGTGTAATATCACAAGATGTCACACTCAAAGAATGTGTTGGGAATGACTCTCAGCTGCTACCACATAACCTGAACTCATTATCTGTACATTTGACTGATTTATAGTTGTTTTTACATTCTTTAAAGGTCAGTTGACTGTTAGCCATCTTGAATCAGGTTGACTTCAAAAGTTAATCAGTAGTAGACATACATTCAGTGATCATTTCTGAAAGTTTCATTTAAATTCATCCAGTGGTTCATGACATATTTTGCTAGCAGGCATACACACAGGCAAAAACACAACTGTCCACTTTTCATCTGCATAAAAGATATTTGAGGCTATTTTTTGTTTCGCTGCATAATTACATGTATGGATGTAAATATGGTCATCGCCTTGAGTGAGTTTTGTATACTCATGTCTTTTCCCTGCTCTGACTGACACCTCAGCCAGTCGGCCTCCTCTGTGCCTCATCGCTCCTCATTGTTTTTGTGTTCCTTTGACTGACGAGTCACCCTCCAAAGATGTTTGCATCGCGTAGGAGCTGAAGATTGGACACGCTTGCTTGATCCAAGCCCGGGCTGCGTTTGAAGGAAGACATGCAGTATGGTTCTGGTTTATTTATAGTCTGCCGTACTCGTTCACACTGTGCAGTCTGTGGTTTGATTAGACGTCTCACACAGAGAGATCAGGGCCTCAGCACTCTTACATTAGCTTTTAAATTTATTTCAGGGTTCGAAAACAGCTGACGAGTGTCAAATCAGGACAATTCAGAACAGTCCATTAAAGTTTGCCTTTACTAATAAAAGGCTTACACTGTGAAAACACAACAAAATCTATCTTTTGTAATAAACAAATATATACTCTTTACTTGGTTGAAAGCACTACATAAACTATTATAATTCTGATTAATATTCTCCTATATACTAAAAAATCTAAATAAAAACTGTTTTTATGACTTCATTTTTAAAAAGATCAGTCATTCTCATCAGTCTATTAATCTCTGAGCTTGGCCCCTTTAAGCAAACATCATTACAATCTTTAATAATGTTCACGTGATATGAAATACCTGAGATAGTGGACTGTGGACAGTTTTTATTATGTTTAAAAATAGACAGCTTCGATTGAAACAGCGGAAATCAACTTTTTTTTTTTTTAATTACTGTCATTGCCTCATACAAAACACACTTTGTATTTTACAGATAACTGGTCTGTTTTAGGGAGTAAAATAAGTGAAAGATGTGAACAAGTGTAAGGGAGAACCTTTAAGAAACTCTCCAACCTCCATGGAGAAGTTGTTGGTCACATCTTCCTTGTAAAGTGACAGCTGCGACAAGCAAATACACACTTGTGTCGAGGTACGTGACAAAGTAATCCGCTTACTGGTCAGGACTAGTTCCTTGACATCACTCTGACTGATGGAAACCAGCTTTCATTGTTTAATTTTCTCCTCTTTTCTCTCCCTGTAAATGTCTCACACAGAAACTTGTCTTATCGTTTCAGGGATTAATCCGATCAGATTAATGTGTCAGTGTCTTCTAACTTGTACTGTATGCTTTTCTTTGAGCTGTGGATATTATCAGGGCAGACAGCCTTGTCATTTACGAGCCTTTTGATTTCCTCAATGCTTATGGTAGAGATAAAAATCTGTCTATTATATTTATTATATTATTTTGGTCAGTTTAGAAGTGTAAGATGAAACCATGGGATTGCAGTCTGTTTATTGATTTGGTTGTAAGTGCTTAAAAAGTAAAACTAAATGAAAATCATTACATTGTACTTCAAACAACACAACTAAAAATGTGTAAGAACACGACACAAAGTGTGAAATTAGCACCACCAGTCATATTGAATAGATCACCTATTTAAAAAACAATAATAATAATAATAATAATAATAATAATAAAAATTCACTCTGTGTGTTTGTATAACACCTGTTGTCACTTTGTGTGAATATTTGATGTGAACAATCCAGAGGAGAAAATAAAGAAACATATAGGTTAATTAACACTACTAGTAAGAGGAAACACGACTGTTGTGTATGGAAATTGCATTTTCATGATTAAAAAATGAAATTGACACTACTGGTGACTTTATTTAACTTATTTAAGTGTGTTTAAAAATGTGCTATAAAGTGTCCTAAATTTACAGGAAGTGTCAAAAATTTAAAGGTGAGCTAGTCATTGTGAAGTGAAAAAAAATTCATAAGGTAACAAACAACATCTGCACAATATTTTTTCTTATATCAATGGTCAATGTGTCCTTAAATTATAAATTTATAAGCAAAATCTAAGACCAGATGTGAACTATCACAGGGATTTGCGTGTTTACCTGTAAAAACAGTCAAAGTGACTGAAAATGGGTCAATCCTTAAACTTGACGACCATATTGATTACTTACACAGACTCCAACCAGCCTAATGTAGGTTAGTCATGTGAGTCGAACTTCAACATGGTTTTTGACGAGCTTTGTTGGTTCACATTTTGGAACTGCACTCAATATATCTGGAAAACTAGAAATAAGCTCCTTCAAACTGCATCATTTGATATAGTTCAGGATAACCCTTTTATGTTTGATTTCATACTTTGCAGTGAGTACCTTTAACACCATGAAAAAGTTAAATATTATTGCTATTCAAAGCCTAAATTCAGCGCTGAGCCCATGAAGATTAGATAAACACTGGCACAGTGGTAAAGTTAGCACTATGTAAGTTAAATTAACAAGACAAACTTTGATGTGGTGTTAAATGTCATTTACACCTACATGCAACTCTCACATATTGTTTGCATTGTTTTGAGAGATCATTTTCAGTTCTTTAATAAAAATAAAACAGCTAATGATATTAATATAATAACCAAAGGTTATTTTAAACATATGTATCAAAAATAAACAAAACAATGCCGAGTCTAAGAAGACTACTTCTAGTAAAGAACACCTTCACGCTGAAAAGCTGTATTACTGTGCTGCAGCAGCGCCCTACACAAGCACAGAACAGGGACTTCTGATATTTGTTTTGAGGAAAAAAATTCTTTGAAATGTTTGTATGGGTCCTTGTGTGTCTTAACAAGCTCTGAAGCACTCGTTGTTTTGATGTTTAATTCTGAAATTCTATTAAAATCTAGTGCATTTGGCAGCCTGAACCATGTCTCCTTTCATGTTTTCTTTATGTGTCAACATAAACATTGGCACTTTATTTCTTTCTAATTAACATTTTTGTGTGATTGCACACAGAAGCTGATTGACTAATATTCCAGTTTAACTATAATCCCCATTTGCTGACAAATTTCATATCAGCAAACAGGGAGCCACAGCTTGATCATACTGGAGCTCTCTGAAGAAGTAAATGTGATGTTGTCACTTTGTGTGAATATTTGATGTGAACAATCCGGAGGAGAAAATAAAGAAACATCAAAACGTGACTAAATGGACTGCCTGAATGTCAATTCTAAGGGTGAGAAAAACAGAAAAAGGCTTATTAAGTACATGAAATAATTAATATTTAATGGGTACTTTGGGATTTAATCAGTTAATGCTTCATTAAAATTTGAACCACACAATGTGAAAAATGTTGGAAATGATTTTCTGTCTGCTGGAGTATTTCACTCTGTCCTTTATGCTGATACATCATTTATTAACACTCTTGAGTCTGGAAATAAACTTCCTGTAGCCTACTTTAAGTGGGGCTACATGGTAGTTTTGTGTCAGAAGACATTTTTGTTCATACTGTCTTGAACAGTATTTAAACTATTTAATGCTGTAGTGTTGGTGTAGATTCTACATCATCCAGGACCAAAGAGTGAAACTAATGAGAAAAGAAGTCCAATCACTTGGTTTTTAATTATTAAAGATATAAAACTGTATAATTGCTGTCTTCATGTATTTAGGAACTGGATGTTGGGTTCTGTGGGAAAGTTATGAACAATTAATTAATATCTTACATGTTGTAGATAGCTGTTTGAAAAGCTTCAGTTTGAAGAAGTTCAGATTACACTGAGTAGGAAATGGCTAGTAATAGCAAGTCCACCTTAAAAGAGTTCCAACCTTAAGAATTTCAAAACAGTTCAAAAACCTTTACCTGGCTGTTAATTTTGTATTACACTGTTATTTCAGCCAAAATGCTATGATACTCCTACATAAAGTTCACCTTAATGGCTGCCTTATAAACAGTGGATGCCTTTTATTTTATTGCTAAAGTTGGGACGTTGTGGTTTAATGTAAATATAAACAGGTTTGCAAATCTTATAAACCTATATTTTATTTGCAATGTAGCAAAGTAAACATTTCAAATGTTTAAATTAAGACATTGTACTTTTTGGGGGGAAAAAAATAAGGCAATTTTGAATTTTATGGGAGGAACACATCTCAAAAAAGAGAGAACAGAGGCAGCAAATGTCTCAGATGGAAACAGATGAGTGACTGTTATTGTGGTCACTGTGGACTCCCATCTTTAGATCTCACAGATAAGAAAAAGAATCTGATTTAAAGTTTACTGTGACAATAAAAGGTTTATTCATATTTAACTCGTGATTTTTTTTATTTTATGTGGTGCTGAACCACTTTCGAAATAAATGAATTGAATTAACTGTACAAAATTGCAAACATCATTTTTAAAAAGTTGTTGTTGTTACATTAGAACATTGCAACCATTGGTTCATGGTGTTCATGACATCTTGTTATCATCACCCGCTGACAGATCCTGTTTCCTGAGGCTGGACAGATGCTTCACGTTTCACGTGTTGTTTGAAAGTGGCTGTAGGTACGGCTGACATTTTGACTTGTTTTTCAGACCTGACAGTCACACTTTGCATAAAAAAATGTGAGATTTCTCAGTCCTGATCACTATTTATTATTCATAAAACCTATTCGTGACACAATGACACTTTCTGAAATGCTGGTTTATAAAAAAATAAATTAAAAAATATGCTATTTTCCACAAAAATTTACATTCTTAGAGCTCACTCTTATTTGATTTTTTTGTGTGATAGATGAAGTTCAAAAAACTATATCAGCTAAATTTGATGCATATATTTACCGACTGACAGGTAGATGACAAGGCTAGGAGTTCTCATGTGCACAGCACTGATGTGTTTTAAAGAAAATGCCATTTTTATTTAAATTTGTGAAACACTGTCTATAAATACATGGGACACAAAAACCACTGGCCCATATTTTCACTGCAAATAAGCTTTCTTTTACACATCATTTTGCCATGTTTAAATGTAAAATGACATATAAATGTGAATGAAAATGAAGATGCCATGTAGGACATTCTTTTGCAGAGCTATGTATTTTTAAAACAAGTCACCTAAATGTTCATGCATGTATTGATTTAAATTATGACATTCGTTATGGTATTTAATTTTGGATCCCTCAAATCCTACATAGATAGAATCACCACGCTACAAGTTGCAGATACTGAATCAGTCAGAGACTTTTACAGCTTGATCACTGGTGCTCTGCCGATGTTAGGATAATAAACTACATCAAAGTCTTGAATGAAAGATGAGGAGGAAGGATGGGTTGCAGAGAAGGATGCAGAAGATGAATTCCAAAGATCTGAGTTCATTCACACTCTCTTTCCTCTCCGCATCATTGCCTTCACAGCGCACACCTACACATTTTTTCCGCACTGCAGCCTTTTGACTTGTTGTAATCCCATGCACACAAACATACGCACGTTTGGAGATGAAATAACACCTACATCAACGGCCTGACAATGGAAGCATGCGTATCATGGATACAAAAACATTATGTAACACGTGCCAGCTTCTAACGCCACTCCATGTAAAGTCATTCTGGACATATACATATGATAAACAGCATATGTACCTGCTGCATGATATGAAACCAATCTGCTTGGAAAAACATAGAAGACAAACAAGAAAAACTGACATTATGAGACTGACAGACTAAAAATGGCCTGTGGGAGTTTTCACAGCCTAAAGGATAATGATGGGCGACAGCATAGCAGGGGCTTGTCATTGAGAGATTTATGCACTAGAAAGAATATACCAAAGAAGAAAAAAATAAATAAAATACTGAGATCAAAACATCATGATGTGACATGTGTGACAAATAGTTTGGTTTAAATATGCATAGAACAGCCTAAATAAGATGCAGAACTCAGAGGTAAGAAAGGAGGTCACATTGATAATAAAGAAGGGAATATATATATATATATATATATATATATATATACACCAAAGAACTTTCTGATTTTTTATGCTACTTTGAACTTTTAAGATATTCATAGTTATTCACAAGGAGGGGTACAGTTATTTATTGTTGATGAAGTACACTTGACTTAATCCAATAAACTTTCTTTTTCCCTCAAAAATTCAGGCAGGTAGCAATGGTATCAGTTAAATTTTGCCAATTACAAATCGCTTCTGTACTATTGCAGTGCTAAAGAACTGATACTGAGCTAACAGACACCACTTAATTCACCTCAAATTTTCACTTGTTTACACTTTATAAAATCTTCAAAATTCAAAATCAAGTGTTTTAGATGGATAAACAACAAAACCACCCAGTGAAAAACTCCAGTTTGTTTATTCAGCGTACACTTCACATCACCCTCTCTAACACCAACAGTAAAACAACAAAAGAGAAAACATCATTTAACTGCAGTCCACACAGGCCTGAATAGAAAAATAGAGAAATTAACACTTCAAAGGGATTTAGTTTATGCCAAGATACATAAAAAATAAATAAATCAATGTTTCATTTTAATTTTAAGACTCATGAGATGCCACAGAAACAGCCTTCCTTTATTCAGAGTACATTTCTGTGGAGAAGCCATCTTTTTTCCTTTTTGAAACAACTCTAAAATGAAGAATGAATGTATTTATAACCTGCTGGCTCAATTATAAAAGCTTTTTTTTTTGACGCAACAATTTGAAACTTTTTAAACTCAAGTGAAGAAAAAAGAACAACCTTAGGTCACCTGTCATTATTGCCCAAAGGGGCGATAATGTTTTTGCTCTTGTCTGTTTGTGGTGTTAGCTTAAATGAACCAGTGGACTGATTTCAATGAAACTCTCGGAAAGCAATGGGTGTACATCTTCAGGTGAGTAACTTTCTGAGTTATTCCAATTCAAGATGGCCACTACATCTAACTAACAGTAGCCAACACAAACATGATTGCAGCTCAGTCAATGTATAGATACTGAGCTAGAATTTGAGACGATATCACATAAGATTACACATAATATTTATTTATTTTCACAAATTTGGTACATCAAATATCAAGTTCAGTGTGGGATTTTCTAACCTCCTCGTTTTTATTTCCTCCAATTTTCTCCACCCAGTTCAAACTTCAAATCATGCCGCATTCATGGATACGGGAAGTTAAAACTCTAGCTGGTGCTTTTTGTTTTGCTATCCAGAGAAAATGTTCACACTGTAAGTCTGTGAATTAACCCAGCAAACAAGAAGCTTTGCAGGTGAAGGGGCCCTTGTAGGCTGGGGTCTCACTCAGAAGCAAATGTTATTTAAAAATAATAAAAAAAAAAAAAATCCCATTAAAAAGTGAAATAGCAAGAAGTCCTTCTGGCAATCTGAAAGAAACGACCTAAACATTCACTTTGAAGTTGTCACGAGCAAGAAGCCATCATGACACCTTCAAAGGAAGTGTTTATCCCCTGAGGTTTGGCTATGGATGTTAAAGACTTGTGCTCTGCTCTGACATCACACAGTGAAGGACCTCTGAGTTTGTACGGAGAAATCCCAAAACATGACCACACAGTTGCAGCAGAAGGAGGCCTTTAGGGCATTTATTGCCAAGAACCTACCATTTTAAAAGCCACGCTTGTTCCAAGAATTTAAATCTGATTGCATGTACAGTCTTGATTCTACATGTCTATATGCACCATAAAATGTGTTTATTTAAAGATGTTTCTTTTTAGTAATTATGGAATGCAATAATTGTATCTTTTTGTTTTCCTGGGTTTCATGTAAAATTTCCACATCTAAACTGCTATAAAACATTTGTTTTCTTTTACTATCCAGTAAAATGTGTTTTAATTTCCACGACTCGCCCTTTCTAGTCACATGAGAACCCTTTTAAAGTTGACTAATAGATTCACGGTTACAATCAATTATACCTGAGATGTGTTAAAGTGGTTTTCTCCTAAAGGAAATGACAAAAATCAAAGACTGAAGCTATTAAGATATTTATAGAAAAAGAAGAGAAAAACACATTTTATGTATTTACTTACTTAGTCCTTTAATTATTCTACGTGTTTTACTAACAGCACACAATTATCAAAATCATTCAAGTCCACAGAAGTTGTGGAAGGTTTTTTAAGTAAACAAAGGCCTCCAAACTATGTTAAATGATGTTTCCATTGTTGAACTACTCCTGTGTTTCTTATTTAGTCACATTTTTTTTATTTGTTTGTTTTTGTGACTGCTCACAAAGTTCAGCAATGTCATTTTAATAGGGTTTTTATACTGTATTTCAGTGGTGTCCAATGCTGGTCCTGGAGGGCCTCTATCCTGCATGTTTTAGATGTTTCCCTGCTTGTCAGCAGGTTTTCAAGTTTGGCAGGAGCCTGTTAATCACTCAGTCATTCAAATCAGGTGTGTCAAAGCAGAGAAACGCCTAAAACATGCAGAACAGTGGCCCTCCAGGACCAGGATTGGACACCACTGTTGTATTTGGAGGCCAAAGCATCTGTCTTGTAAGCAGACAAACAAAGACCTTAATGACTCTCCAGTGGGAGCGGAGTGAGACTTTATATTACATAAAGGAGCATCTCATGCAATTTAGGTTCTGTTTACACCACACTGTTTTTAAGTGAAATTGGAACAATTCTGTTGCATTTCAGCCATTTGTCTACACAACAGCAGCGATCGAATTCCAGGTCTCAGAGTGGAAGTTTTGTTTGTTTTCACAGGAAAACCCAATTTACCTGAGAGCAGAAACGTTTGCACATGTGCACTACAATTGCAGTCAGTCAATAGTCTACATTTTCCTAAAGCTTTTTAGACTTATAATTTAAAGTAGCGTGTACAGAATACGAAATCTAATTTTTTATTTTTTTTTTTTATCTTTTTAGTTTTGGATTTGCCATGTCCTGGATGACTGAGAATCTACACCAACTTTGCTCTAAGAAAACAAACGCATTTAAAACCAGGGACACACTCCCACAGCTGAGCTTTTTTGTGGGAAAGAAAATACAATAGTTTCTATCATCCCTTCTTTGCACAATGCACTGAGCTAGTCAATGTCAATGGCATCATGAGAAAAGAAGACTGCATGAATAAAAGATAGGCAGTAACAGTAAAAGGAAAATCCTGGCCATCGGCAGCAATGGCCCTTCTAACAAGGCGATGATCTGAAAGAGTACAGCCAAAGGGGTCAAGAAACACTTCAAGTCCAGAGCTGTCAAAGACTTGGCCAGAGCTACTGTTCTATAGGATCCAAAATTTACTTTTGCACAAAAGCCAAAAGATTATTTGTCAAAAAGTGAATTTTATTGAACAGCTTGTGCACACATCCTCAATCAGTGTTCTCTTTATTCACAGTCCACCTCAGAATGCATGCACGTTATTCTGCCGGGCATAATGCTTTCTCTGTGTCCACAATTATATACAGCCTCAAATGATCGATTCAAAGCACCTAGTTAATGTTGATGCACAGAAATGAATCTGCAGATTAGTGTCATTTTGGTGAATCATGACAATGACCAAAAGGGCAATCAGGGAAAGAAAAAGGCTTCTCTTGCAAATACAAGCTGATGATGGGCAAAATGAAGTTTGTAGTCATTTCATGCAGTTTATTTCTAACTGTACATTTCACTTCACCTCACAGTTTAGGTCCATCCATCATTAAACAATAACCATAAGTGTCATGACAATTTTTCAATGCTTATAGCAAATAACTCATGATTGATGAATCCTGCTCTGGGATATCATTTTAAAATGGGATGTTTAGTAGGTGAACCCAACTCATTCATTTAAATTATTACCCATTATGTATATATTGTTAGGACTCATAATGAAAACATGAATCAGTAAAGTCATACTTTGTGATATTTATGTGCTAAAAACTAGTGTCATTTCATGTTGTTTAATAATATTTTATATTTTGTTTGTAATTTATTTGATTATAACTCAATGTATTTAATGACTGAAGTGAAAAGACAGTACTTTAAAATTCTGCTTTGTATCAAGGAAAGACAACAGCAACCTTCCTAACGTCTACATCCTGCGTCACCCTGGCCTTTTAACAGCTGCAAGACTCAACAACGGATTAGAAGTGCCTGTCGTTACAGTACAGCCTCCCTCTGCGCTTGGGGGGTGTGATGATGAGACAGTGCAGATGGCAGATTGAGCAGACTCTCTTTTAAATCTGCATATAGTTTATGCAGAGTCATTGTTCACGAGCACAGGAACAACTAACATTCCTGAATTAAACAGTCGTGAATGAGCAGTATATAAACTACATCGGTTATGAAAAAAACATCATAGAGGTCCTAATACGTTACTGCTGTCTGTCACATTTGCAGGAAAGTTGGACCCAGAACACAGACCACACAACGAACTTAAGTAAAACTTAAAGGACTTATTAACTAAACAAAACAAACCAGCTGGCGTGCCAGCAAAAACACAAGGATCACAAGGAACGAAGCTGGTTGAGTACCACAACGAGAAATAGACTTCCAGTGCATGGCAGCAACAAGGAACCAGCAGAGAGGAAATGCAAGGGAACAGAATATATGGGCTGGCGGCTGATGATGAAGTTGGAAACAGTTGATTGATTACAAACCAGGAACAGGTGTAGATGGGAGTGGCAGGCTGACATGGAAAAATACTGACTGAAGGACAAGGTGGCTGATGGCACAGAGAGAAACACATAGAAGTATGCAGACAGTGGAAGTAAAAAAAAAAAAAAAAAAAAAAAAACAGAAAAGGACTCGAGAATACAAAAACGGTCACAAGAAAAAACAACCAAAGATTGTGACACCGTCACCTAACTGAATAAGAAATTGACAAATAAATGAATATGCATGTACACTACCTTCCTTTTTTAAGTATAGGGTCTACCTTTTAAGTAGAAAGCTGTGTGTGCCTTTTTAGGTTTCCTTTCATTTGTTAAAAGTGGTTAAAAACATGACAAAATATGTCTGTGATAGCAGACAAAGGATTTACCACCGACTACTAGGAGTGTGTGGTATAGCCATTTTGGTCAGATCTTGAAAATAATGTTATATGCAGACATGCATTAATGCAAAATCAAGATGGTTGTGGTAGCCATCTTGATTTGGGTTAACTCTAAAAGTTAACAAGTTGAATATGTGCAACAAATTAATGACTTTTGAGCATTTCAATAATATCTGTCAAGTGGTTAATGAGGTATTAACACTACAAACAAATAAACACACCCCAGGCCAAAACAAAAAACAAATAAACACCACCTTTTGGCAACAAGAAATAAAAATGACTACAAATCAGATTTTAAATGAATATGTGAGAAGATTGGGGCTCAACATTAAAATGAAACTTTATTTTTTGAACTCAACATTTTTCTTTTTTGTCTTGTTTAGTTATGGGCTGTATGGTATAATGTGATTCAGAAAAACATTTTTCACATATGTGACGAATATAAATTTACATGTATAGAAAAATGAATTAAATTTGTTGTTAATTGCTTTAATCCTTAGAAAATGACTCGTAGAACTTGTATATTTTGTAAGATCCATGACAAAATTGCAATCACGACTCTCAGGAATGCATGATTTTTTATAAAGAAAACATTTTTTGTTTCATGTGATGCAAGTTATTTTAAGAGCAAATTCATTAGCAGAGAACAAAAATGTGTGAAAAAAGAGGTAAAAGCAGGCAAACGCCTGGTGTTACACAATCTGTGTTCACAACAAAGTCAAATCACTTCTACCCTGAAATCCCTCTAATGTCTATAAACGGAACAAACAAATAGTCAAAAATAACTCCCTAATATGAGGAGTGGAAGGGTGCCAACAAAAGTTTCCATCATCACAGACACAACAACATACAGACAGGACTACTCTGCTCAGTGATAAAGCACAAAAACTGCAAACACTTCTCGCCTCGGGCTAAACAACAGCTGAACACCCCACCAACAAAATCATCCCCACAGATGATGCATCTGAGAGGAGGACGCACTGAAAACCAGAGCTGCACAGAAGAAGGACAAGGACGAGGCAAAAAGAGTATCGGAGAGACTGATATGATGAGCGAGAGCAAGGAGGAGTGTGTGGGTTTGTGTTATGCAAACCCCAGGTGGCGCTTGTTGTCCTGGATAGAAGTATCACCAGAGGGAACCGACTGATCCAGCTTAGCAGGTCTCTGCACACTTCATCCTTTCTCTTCTTTCATTTTTTTTTGTCTCCCAAAAACGTGTAGCCAGTGCTCAGCAAGAGATCAAGAAAAAGAGAAGAAAAAAAAATGACAAGAAGTTACAAAAGATTTGAGACGATGGACAGGAGAGGGAAGGAAAGGAAGGCAGGAATGAAGAATTCAGACGAGATGTAATGAAGATTAGACAAATGAAGAACAAACACTTCACCTTTGGCTTCTTGTATAAGAAAACACAATAAATTTCAGGTTGTAACTGATGCCTTGGTCTTCTAGTTGCTTCTCTGTGCAAGTAACAGTTCATACTGAGCGTAATTATTGGAAGAACTCCTCTAAATACATCTGCATTCATCACCCACATACACACACCCACACACAAAACACACCTCCCACAGGGGCTGTTGTCGATAACAGCTTGTACTCTACACCTAATGCCTCTGTGGGGATAGTTGTCTTTGTGCTGAAACAGCAGGAAATAACATCCACAGAGATATTTTATGGTGCCTGTCTGGCTGCTGACTGAGAAAGGGCTTCACTGTTCCATATCTTGACCTCCACTATTGCTTTGGAAATCCCAACTCTGACCTCACATCAGCACTTAAAACTGATGTCACCCTGCTGAGCAATTGTAAGGATGGAGGAGACAGTTGTGGCCAGATTTGGGGCAACATTGCCCCCTAGAGGCTGAGACACGGGAGTGTCTCTCGTAGAGATGGTCAGGCTGTGGAGTGTGTGTAATATGAAAGTACAGGGTTAAAGACCTCAAAGAAAGGGTGAAGAAACTCATGCAAGGAATGTTTTGTTTTTTAGGAGTCAGGGAGCTCGAAAATATGTGTAGCACACAGAACAACATAACACTGGTTGCAAAAGCAACCAAGCTGAACTTTTATCTGCCCTATAGGAGTCACATAAAGAGAAGGTAAGAACAGATCTTTAAAGGCCAGAGCACACCGAGCTTAGGTGTAGCTCATGCCATTGATTACCTTGACTCACCTAAAAAAATCAAAGGAGATAAAGACCTTCTACTCATTAACTGTCACACAAGAAAAAACAAGCTCTTCTCTGAACTCCTACAGCTCATTTGAGATTAACTAAAAGGAAGTGAGGGGATGTTCTGTGGCCTGACCAATCAAAATTTAAAATCCTTTAAGGAAAATCATAGACAAAGCACCTCTTAGGACTGGGACCATCCGATTTGCTTTGATAGTGTAAATCAAAAATCAGCATTCAGTATGAATAAGAGATTCAGTTGTCTAATGGGCAATTTGTGCATCTCTGAGGGGACTATTGATGCTGAATGGAATGCATGAAGCTTCTGGAGGAGTAGATGATCATATCTTGATGATATATTTCTCATTGCATGCCTTGCCTAATTCAGCAAGACAATCCTAAACATCACTGGGGACACTCTGCTAGAGTATGGCTAAAATGTAAAAACTGTCCAGCTGCTAAACAAATAAGACAATAAACTGATCAATTTATTGGGTTAGTAAGATTTAAAAGAACATCTTTACATTATAACAGTCTATTCCTGGTGGATTTTTGGTAAGAAAACTACTAAATTACTGTTGGAAATAATGACTGATTGTTTTGTGTTTGAAAAATATGACAGTTAAAGAGAGAGACCAGCAATTTTATGTTTAACTGTCTGGATAAAGTTTAAAAAATCGCTAATAAACTCTGAGAGAACATTTTATTTGCAAAGCAAACAGACTTCTAATTTACCAAGTCATTTGAGAGGCACTGATGCTTAAGCAGTACTATTAGTATGACGGTCATTTCTCAGCACGGGAAAGATGTTACCACAGAGCTTGAATGTAGTTCTGCTCGAGGCAGATGCTGCTCTCTAACAACCCCCAGTAGGCACCGAGCAGAGGCTGCACCAGTAGCTATTTATCCATTCAGGGCTGCCTGGAAAACAAAGGAGCCTAAACCAAACATTTTTTCCCCACATTATTATTATAATGACAATTGTAGGTTTACATTTGTCAATTTATTTAACAACTGTTGTGCTCTAATATTGCACTTCTTATTATATTATGTAAGCGTTAGATGACATTTGCTGCTGCTTGCAATGATTTCTAAATTAGAGAAATGTTATGGAAGTATCTGAATGGTATGAAAGGAGTTGTTTGAATTATCTAAATGTTTAATGAAGGAGTTATAAAGTTTCTTCTTTTATTTCTATTTGTGTAAGAAACACTGGTCCATCCTTTATGAAATAATGATGGGAGATCCAGTTCATTTGTGGGATTTGTATGATTTCACTCAGCTCACCAAAAAGAGCTCTCTTTTGCCTCTCAAACAGCTAATCAGCAGTAGTATAGGTGAATAATGGTTCGAGACGTTTCTTTTTGGTGAACTGAGCCAGGTAGGAAAACATGATTTTCATTATTATAAAAACCAGTTCCACAATCACAGCCCTGACACTTCCACTCAGTCAGACTGACTTTTCTAATTGTTTCGGTGCTTTAAGAAAGTTTTAATTAGGGTATGTTTCTAATTTTCATTCATTCAGTCTTGTTAATTGCTCCACACATTTTACCGTATCACTTGCTGCGATCCTGTTCTCTGATCTTCACTCCTGATTCAACCCTCCAGTCTCAGCTCCACGTCAGAACTCTCCATCTTCAGTGTACTTCCTCCAACATCCCTTACCTTTTGCCTCCACTTTTAGCTCACTGGTACTTATTACCCCTCTTGCAAAAGTCTCAAATAAACCAGAAGCCAACTTTAAATAATGTCAAAATCTACACTTAAGAACTGAAGTATGTTTAAAACATTTACATTCATTAAATTAGCTCACTGAAATGGAGACTGTACTCTGCTGAGTATGACCAGATTTTTATTATTCACGTCTCTCTCCGTTTTTGTTTCCAAACCAATTTTCTCCTTTTTTTTCTTATTTCATTTGAGACAGCTGTCAGGTGGGAGACCACATCTGCAAGAGTTACCAAATTACATATTTGCCCTTTGAGGATCCATCTGCTTTTGTGAATAAATAACATTTTCATATCCGCTCTGTCTGGTTGGCATTTCAGGTTCAGGGAACCAGAGCAATCAAGACTGGATTAATAAAATGGTTGGATGCTTCTGGGTGAATAAAGTAATACATATTCAAAAGAGTAACTGGAATATAGAAATAGGCTTTGGCATCTGGAAACTTTATTTGTAACTGAAGCTGCGCTGTGGTCAACGGGACAGTTAGCTCAGCAGTTAC
The DNA here is from genome assembly GCF_001649575.2 of Kryptolebias marmoratus. Classification (NCBI taxonomy): domain Eukaryota; kingdom Metazoa; phylum Chordata; class Actinopteri; order Cyprinodontiformes; family Rivulidae; genus Kryptolebias; species Kryptolebias marmoratus. The sequence goes on from NC_051442.1 coordinate 8,116,116, forward strand.
ACCTTGTTAGTGAACCAAATGGCTTATTAGGGTTTAACCATAATTAGAACAGAGATTCTTTGCATTTCTTCTAAATGCAACAATAAAATTTGCATCATTGGTCAAACTTTCAGATGTTATGTGTAATGATTAGTTGTGTGCTCATCACACCATATGTGACATAAGGTCTAGAGATCATGTTTTCTCACTTTATCTTTTCTTTTTTCTATGTTTGACAGGGGAACACAATCTGTCTGTTGGCCTTTTTTCATAATAAACAAAATTAAAGAGAACACAAATCATGCAGAAAATTCTACACTTCATTTATTCCACTCCCTATTGACAAATTGCCTTCATGAAATCTTGTCACATTGCTTTTATTTATTTATTTATTATTTTTAAGCAGTAGACAAAAGCCAGAGCAGATTTTACAACTAAACTGGGATCAAGCATTCCTTCGTGTGATGGTATGTGATTGGTACAGTGAGAGCCGTATTCTATAACCTTGGTTTGCACATTGAGAGCTAACATGCCCACATGACACCCACAGAAACTGGAGACTCTCCTTGTTTGGATTAAGACAGAAATAACTGCAGGCTTGTGATGGTATTTCAAATGAAACAGAAAGGTTAAGTTTTCAGCTTCCTGTGTGTGACTGAGATTTCCTGACAAAGGCTGCCAAAACCAAATCAAAATATAGCTTAAAATAATATATTCTAGAGCTTTTGACATGAACTTTTGTTTTTATAAGAATCCATCAAGATCTAAAATAGTTTTACAGCCATGGATGCTGTTTCTATTATAGTTGTGATTGTTTTTATGTGACTTAAAACAATAGTAAATATGTTTTTAAGTGGGGTTTTGTAGAAAGGTTATCACGCATTTTAAATAGCTCTCTGAACAAACTTATTTCAAATAAATAATGTTTAATTTTGACTGAATTAACAAACTAATGGCTTGTCAGAGTAATGCTAAGATCAAAGGGAACTGTTGTCAACTTAAAACAACTCAATTCTCAAAATTTTCATAAAGATTCATGTGAATGCCATTTTATAAACCTATATTTTGATTGTCATCAAATTTATATTACATGGTTATTTTCATAAACTTATTTGCAAGCACAAGTAGCAGCTGCAGCTAGCTGCAGCTAGTCAATGTGACTGCATTAACTACTAGCAGGTAGTATCATCATTTCTGCAGAAATAGTCACTTAATGCAAAATTAACAGGGATGTAGAGGTTTATGAAATAACGTTTGCATAAACAGCTATTGAATTTTTGAGATTGGAGATGTTTTATAAAGGCAGTTTGGTCAGAACTAAACCAATTTCTTTAAACCGAGGCCGTTCAAAAATCATCCTTTTAAACTGTATATCAAAGTTCCTCTTTTCTAATTTAATTTCTATGTTAAATAACAGGTTTAAATTATTTTTCAAAAGGATCTTCAGAGGTATTTTAAAAGCAAACTAAAGCATGACATTGATTTTTCAAGCTTATTTCCATTGGTACATTTGCTGCAATATACAGTAAAAACAAAAACCTTAGTTACTGTCAACAGTTTTGTGTGTGTATGTATGTATGTGTGTGTTTGTTTATTTGTTTTTTCAAGAGCATTCGAGTGCAGTAGACACATGATATGTCTGGCTCTTCATCCTCTGCTTCATCTCCCTTATTATTTGACACACAGCCAGAGGGTAACAGCAATACACTGTAGTCCAGTCCTCACACACACTCCCCTGTGGATTAATATGCAGGATGGCAAGGAGCAAACACACATGCAAACAAAAACAGGAAGCATATGCAGGCATAACAACAGAAGATGATTCAGAAACAAATACTAACATTTTCATTTCCTTTTAAGAAATATTTATTGGGATGACTCACCCGTATCTTGTATCGCTCCCTGATCCCAACCCGCATGGCAAAAGTGGATCCTGGCAGGAGAGGCATGCACAAACACTCCCCGTACTGGTGAGCCAAGCTCAGGTCCAAACAACACGGCACCAGAGCCCCCAGAATACCTGCAGGCACAGGCACACGCAGGAAAAGTCAGACTGTGAATAATTTGTGGAGACTTTTCATGAGGCATCTATAAACCCCTTTGAAATGTTTGTCAGATCCTAAAAATCACAAAGAATAGATGGATGATTTGTTAGCTCTTACTGGGTTAATTTATAGGAGAGGGGAAAAGAAAACATGCCTGTTTTCCTAAAAGTTGTTTTAGTTTTTGGAGTTTTTGTAAAGGTTTCTTGGTTTGGTTTATCAGACATAGGCCTATTAAATTTTTATAAAACTAATTACATTACAAGTGCAGCTATAAAAATGTTTGTTATGTGGTGGACAGGTATATGAAACTGCAGCTGTCTCTGCACCACAGCTGTTCTTAATAAGCCATTAGGCTGAGAAGCAAAAAAGAAAAAAAGAAACATTACTGTGATAAATTCTTACATGAATGCAAATCTGTATTTACTGTGCAAAAGTTTCAAGTTGAAAAGAAAAAAATCTCAGACAATAAATGACAGAAGCATTTTACGGTTACTGACGTAAATGTTTGTCCATCTGCAGTGTTCTATCTAGGAGGTATGACAAGATAAAATTACCCTTCTTGTCAAGTTTTACAGAGAAAATTCAGAGCTCAGACACAATGAAAGTCTATGGAAGCTTGGGTGAATATTCTCTGTATTTAGGAGAGATTTGAGTGAAAATTGTAAGTTCTGTATATCAGTGAGACACACTGGGTGAAAGAAGACAAAAACAACTTGTGCAAGTGCAAAACTTTGGAAAGTTTGGACAGCGCATTAAGTTGAACATTATGTTCCAAAGTTTCCAAAGATCATGAAATTTAAAAATGTCTGTTCAGATATGTAAACTCCAACTTTCTGTAACCTGTTTAAACTTTTACTGTTTTTTTTTTACTGTGAAGTATGTCCGATCTATAAAGCTCCACAGAGGGCTGGGTTTTTTCTAAAAAGAAATTCTAAATTTTATCCATGTTGCATAATGTACTGCTTCCAAACGTCATAGCACACTATTGCTGATCAAGCCACACATTTTGATTTTTTGTTTTTAATGCAGTGGCACCCCTAATCAATGCATGCTGTTTTGCTGTGCACAAACATACTGTGTGTAGTTTTTGCTTGTGAATTATAACTGTGTTTGTATTACATGTTGTCTTGTCTCCACAGACATCAAACAGGCCGGTGCTCCAGTCTCCTCCCGTCTGAGTGATGGTGGTGATGGTTGTTGTGGTGATGCCGAGGCCCGGCTGCGTGAGCACTGGGTCCATCAGTGCAGGGGCTTTGTTTGACCTCCAATTATCTTCATTTTGTTTGGTGGAGCTCCCTGCTTCCTCTTCATCACTCAGCGATGCTGAAACTTTTCTGGCTGACACTTCAGGTCTGGAATAACAAATCTGTGTTCAGATTTCTGGACAGGTGGTTCGATTATTGACTATAAACCTTTTCTGCTTTTCAAATTCACGAGGGATTTCTGGAACTATTTATAGTCCACGAAAATTTCCCAACATTGTAATTTGATTTAATTAATTCCCTTTTCACATTTTTTTTCACATAAAACTAAAATATCAGGAAGGCAAACATGAGAAGTTTACAGTTTAGTGCATAATATGAATTAAAAATAGATTTAAAAGCTCTCCTTTTTCCATTATTGTTTTAAGGGGAAAAGGGCAGGATAAAAGAGTTGTTTGCTGTCGTTCTATTGTGTTCTGTGCTGACAACAATGTGCACTGATGGAGACAAAAAAGGAAAAAAAAAACACTTACTGGTGTGTGACTGTTGTCTCCTCCATGACTAGAAGCTACTGGCATCCAGAGACGGGTGAGACAAGGAGGCGAGAGGAGAGCGAGCAGGGAGTCAGCAGGAAAGAGGAGGTGGAGGAGGCGAAGTGACACTCTCCCAGTGAGAGGGTGTGCGTTGGAGCAGATAAACCAGCAGTCAGATGGCTCAGCCAGAAGCTGCGTGACCGAGATAAGTTTCCTGGTTGTCTTCTGTCTGAGACTTTGCTGTGCTCCCTGCTAATGCAGCAAATGTAGAGAGAGGGCCAATATACATCAGGGCTCACCAGGGTGACAGTCTAGCACACAATCATGTGGATGCATGCTTAATAAACTCAGAAGTCATCATATAAAGTATTAGAAATAAAGTGACACCGATCAAGTTATTTTTTTTACATGCAAAGATGATGTGAAATATAACGGCAAACAAAAAGAAATCAATCTAAGCAATTTGTCTGACCCATGACACACATTGGTGTTTCTAAAACTAACAGACTTATATTTTGAAACAGTACAGTAAATGTTACACTTACCCTCAGGGTAGAAACATGAGTGAAAATGTGAGGCGCTGGGAAGTGAAAGATTCATTTTAAAAGCAGTGAAACATCTGTGGTTTCTGTTTATAGGGGGGTCACTTCCTGTGTTCTGACTCTGACCTTTTAATTTAGACTGATGCACTGTGTTAGTACAAGTAAGTAAGTAAAAAAAGGAGGTGGGAGCTTTGTACGTGATGGAAGAGCACGTAGTGAAACTACTACCATAAGGGTCTCAAATGCATGTACACTTTACTTGATGTCCCTAAAAGATTATGTTGTTTTGACAACTAAAATTTGCAATATTCAATCTTGTTACCTACTTACCTTTATGGTAAAAGATGGAAGTCGGTTTGCCTTGTAGAGATCGGCCGTTTTCCTGTCAAGACAACTGTATTAATGGATACAAACAAAACTTTTTATAGTTGCCTGGCAACCAGTGAAGTTTCTTGAAATTGGTATGTTTTGTGCAAATTCAATCAAAGTTTATTATCACTAATTATGTTTTTGATACAATGACTCAGATTTTACCTTCAAACTAAAAAAGAAACAAACAAAAAATACTGCTTACTTATTTGCTGTCTGTTTGCTGCAATACAGCAAACACTCGCTGAAAGGTAAAATCTTTTCTAACCCATTATTGTTAATATCCATTTAATTAACTACTTTTCTATACAGTTATTAGTTTATTGAAGTTAGACAGCAGCTAAAACGTCAGCATCTAAAAAGAGTGGAACAATACCTCAAAACGTTACATTTTATTTACCCAAATCCTATTTTTACTGGGAACATCCCTTATTATAACTGTGCTTACAAGAGATACATAAACAAGCCAAGAGAGAAACCAAAAAGGTAAATTTTTAATAGATTTTATTTCTGTGGGAAATCCCAGACAGGCAAAGTTGACAGCTATAAAATAGGAAATGCGTCTAACAGGCTGAGAAGACTCCTCATCTCTGATGTAGAGAACAACACGATGAGACATTTCCATCTGTATGACAATTTCAGGCTTTCAAAAGGAGCAGGAGCAGTCTGACAATGTAAAAAAAAAAAAAAAAAACATGGTTGCCCAAATAGGAAGTGATTGTAGCTGGCTGTTCGGTATCTCTAAGTAAAGATCTGTTTTAAAGCTTCATTTCTGATAATCGCTTGTTTAAAACATATTGTATCAGTCAGGAAGAACAGCTGCCCACATATCAAAATGACAAGAATATCTGACACAAGTAACTACTGTTCACATGCTGCAGGTGTTATTCTCTTATTCAGCTATGATGAAAAGTAATAGGTAGATTCCTGTGGAGCGCTGTTTACTGTATTCAGCTTTTTAATATTCCAGAAGTTCAGAGCTTCTAGTTTCATTATTCACTAAAGGTTTCAGCATTCTTTCAGATGAATCTGCTCAACGCTGCTCTTTTGACTTGTGTCAGAGTGACCCGTTCAGTTGTAACATGTCACAAAGCATTTGAAGTTTTCACAAAGAATCACTGCTGAATGTGCTCCTGTGTGACACTGAGTGCTACCCTAATGGATCAGATACGCCAGAGTGTCCCCGATGTTTACTGTGAGGCCGTTGTCGGCCAAAGTGACCTTCTTCTCTTGCAGATTCACGTTGAACACAGACTTGCTGGAGATGGGCAGTTTGCCTTGTTCTTCCTGTCCCAGAACAGGCACCCTGCGAGGTCCTAGTTCAGGGTCCTCGTACCTCATCAGCTTCACCCTGGACAGATCTGGTGGGGTGGAGACAACCAGTGGTTAGGCAATAGAAACAAAACAAAAAAAAAACAGCGGTGGAGAAGAAAACAGAGGGCGTGATGGAGCTGTGTGGGAGACTGAAAAACATGAGCATAAAGGAGAAGAAAATTAGAAATGAGATGTCAGAAACCAAAAGTTGAAGGAATGACAGTCTACAAATGTAGAAATGTTCTGTGGGATTTTTATATAAAATATAAAATAAAATAAAAAATACACAGCAGAGCAAAGAACAAACTATCAAAAAGAAGAAAGTACATTGTGTTCTTATCAGCTGAATACTTTCTGAATTTCTTGACGCAAAAAAAAGTTCAAAATCATACTGGTGGTGCTTTAAAAACTCCAACTCCAGATGTAAATAAAGAGCTTTTAGTGCTGGTTCTCTTTTTACTACTTTTACAATTATAATAAACTGAACAGCAAGATATAAATAAAGTCCTGATGGTTCCAAATTTCTTCTACTTCCCAATTATTAAACACACAAATTTTCAGAAGGAGCTTTTTTGGCACATTTTGCACATTGAGACACATTTATTTTATTATTTGATACAGGGCTATTTTAATATCAAACTGTTAAATCTGTAGACTGTTGTTAACAGTTTCTGCAAGAATGCTTATTTGTTCATAATTCGGAGGAACTTATCCACCGTCTCAGAAAAACCTTTTTATTTTACATGGAGCATTATTTAAAAAAAAACAAAACATTACACTTGTGATCTCCTTTGACAGTTTGCTAAAATGTAAACACACAAACAGAAGCACAAAATAATACAGCATATATGATGATTATCTGACTGGCTTTATTTGTTTTTTATTGCTTATGTCTTGTTTGAAAGTAATGTGTGATGTATGATGATTGTGTTTCCAGTTTTCTCCTTTTTTATATCATCTTGACCTTTCATAAACTCACACACCAGCACAGTGCAGGTGAAGTGATTAGGCCTTAAGGTGAAGATTAGGACCCAATATTTCTTTTCCATAATGGCTTTGCTTTTCACTGCAGACAAGCATCTACAAGCTAATTAAAGCCACGATTAAAGTTAGGAAACAACCAACAACATTTTGAATTCCAAACAGGTAATTTTGTGAATGAGCCATTTCAAATTTTGATTTTTATTAACAGTATTAATGAAAGTTTTTCTCCCTTCCTTAGTAACGTTTTCCGTTAACATAGACGGCAGATGGCAAACAATGAAAAAGCAAAGGGGGAATGACATGAGACAAATGCGAGACAGATTTGTACACAACATGTGTCTTCATTGACTGAGCCAACAGGAGGTGTGATGAAACATTTTACTCCAAAAATACAAAATCTGCACAGCTTTGAACCAACGCAGTGGCTCACAAACTATTTAGTTCTAAGCAGAACAAATGTTTTCTTCTCTGAATTAAAGCACTAATAGCAGAGCGGTCTTACTGACCTTTTATGAGTCTGTTGACTTTAGCGAGGCGTCGAATGATGCCGTCTCTGTTGTCCCCCTGACGGATGTCAATCTTTGTAGAAAACAAGCCGTTGTACGGCTGAGGGTTGATCAGGAACACAGACACTCCAGGCTTGGGAGACAAAAGTATGACACAAGTGGACATCACTATTTAACAGGTTTTTTTGTTGTGGAGATACACACATAAACCAGCAGCTCAGGAGAAAAAACAAACAAACATGTAACCACATTTATAAACTGTGATCTTTAATAACTTGAAAGTGTATCTTTGAGCAACTCAATCACAGCATAAAGATTTACCTCGGATCTAAACACGCTGAACGGTTTCCCGGGGCAACAGTCCTCCTTCACTTTGTCATCAGCCTCCGATGCAAATAAGACGTCAATCTGCTCCAACTGTCGGGCAAAAATCATGAGAAAACATATTAATACTCAGCGTGTGTACACAGGTGTGTTCTGTGTGTTTGGCACGCCCGTTGGCACAGGCTGGTGGTGTTAACCCGAATCCGACAGCGATCCAAGACTTAACATCAAGCTCTACACCAGAATGCCACGTCCCACAGGACAGTGTTTCAGTGAGCAAACTGAACTGTAAAGTAGAAGAAAACAGATCTACTGATCAACGATTACTCCAAAAAGGCTCGTCGTTTATTTTGTAACAGACCAAGGTAGGCGGGGATGAGTTTGTAAGGAGACAAACTCTTTATACACAGAAATTGTTCTCTGCTTTTTTATTTGATCCCAGGAACAGTCCAAGGTTGTTTTATTAGCCTCTAAGCTGTGATTCCTAAGTGGTTTGAATTCAACAGAAGCTGAACCAGGTAAAATATCTCAACTCCCAGTCCTTGACAATACAAACTACTTCTGTGTCATCAGGTCTGGCTTTGTTGTCAGTCTGATTTGAATCATTGGTATTAGATTCAGGCTTTTCCTTTGAAGGGATTCAAGTAAAGTTTTCCTCTTAATCTGTGCCGATTTCCCGAAGATGCTTTCTAGACTTTGGGTTTTATGGTTCAACAAGGCTAAGCTGTACAGACAAAAAGTATTAAGAGATTTTCAACTGACAACTTTACCTTTCTTTTCCAGAAGTAACAATGGGATTATTTCTGAGAAAATGCTGCAAACGTTACAAGTTTAGATTTCTATAGCATCCTAGTCATGTAAAGTGGTTCATGTAGAAACCGTGCCAATGTTTGGTTTACCATTTGTTGTCTGTAAACAAATTCTGTAAAATATCAGTTTTGCTAAACATGGAGCTCACAAAACCCCTCAGGCAGAGTTGGTTCAAACACACGCTTTTGTTTTGAGTAAAAACCTGACGAGTGTTGTGCCGAATGAACACAAACCTCCAGAGAATTAGTTAAGTAGACCAGATTCTCCATGAGAACTGTTCGCTCATCAAACTCCAGCTCAAGATCCAAGACCCTGGGTCCGTTCTTCTCCAGGTTTTCCTAAAAAATAAAAAGAGAAGACTCATGAACAGGAATTTACTGATACAACAAAACAAATATTGCAGAAAAAAGAAAATTACGTTAGAATACTAAAAAAAAGAAAAAAGGACCATTGTGTGCTATTTATTATTATGGTGTCTTCAAGAGATTAATAAAGCTTTTTTTTAAGCAAAAATGCTAAACCTAACCCTCAAACAGACTTGCAAGACAATCTCAAAAGACAAACAAAGCTGATCTTGAATATTTATCACGTTGACAGTATTAGATTGTTTTGAATAAAGATCTCACCATCTAAACAGTGACTATTAAACTTTATGAAGCAACCTGTCTCTAATCAATATTATCTACTTCACAATAACCAAATATATTCATTTAGATTTAAAAACTGCATTGCCAAATTTGATTGAATTATTAAGCAAACCTAAAGAAAGTTAACATAAAGTGTGAGCATGTTCAAACAATAAATTCAGTGCACTTAAAAAAAAAAAAAAAAAAAAAAAAACAGCGAACAAAATGAGAATTACTTTTCATTTCTCACCGGTCTTACCTTGATCATGGCAACAAAAGGCATGACTCTCTTCATATATTTCTTCAGTTCAGGCAGGGCTCCCAGCTCGCTCGCTATCACTTTGTTGTCCGGAAGGACCCTGTTGTTGCTCTGTCAGAAACAAAGATGAAAAAACAAAAACAAAAAAATTAACCCAAACCATTAATAAATTGGGGGAAGCAACAAGTAACTTGTGAAGAAAGACTAAAAGAGCCACAGAATTAGGTCAAAAAAAGACAACATGATGTATTTTATTGCACTGCTATGTCATGAACACCTGCATTTCTGCAAATAAATGAACAAGCTTCCTGTTGTTCATTATGTCAGAAATGAGTTTTTCACCTTATAGTGCTTGCCAAGCAGAGATAAGGCACTGTGCTGCCATGGAGGGTAGCTCTTGGCTACGTAGATGTTGCAGTGGGAGGGCTTGGCGGGGGGCTTCGAGTCACCTTTCTATGGAAGAAAAACACAAATTTTAAAACCAAAGAGCTTACATGCATAGAATTTGCTCATTCTATCAGGAAGACGAGACAAAGTGGCCTCAAAAGTGTATAAACTTGTATAAAAGTGTAAATTATTTAAGATGCTGACTAATTTTCAGGCACATATGTAATTTCCTTCAGTAAAGTCGAGTGTCTGTGAACTGACTCCAATGCTTAAAAAAAAGAGGCCGGATGTAAAATAAATAAATAAAGAATTAAAAGAACTATACCCATAAATAATGTAAAGCTTAGCTTAAAAGCTTTTTTGTTCAAAAATGCTTTATGATAGCTGCAGACACCTTTTCTAACACAATTTAATAAGGCACTTACTTAATAAAGGTACTTCAAATTTTATTTGAACATTTTTTTTAAATGTGTGAACTTGTGGTCACATCCCCTGCTCTTCCGTGGTGCTTTATTATAAACTCACATGTCAACAATGAATGCATTTGTCTCCTTGCAAAGATTATAATAAAAGAAAAACAAATTCAATTTGTTTTTTCCTCTCTTCCAATCAACTTAAAGTCCTGCTTCCATGGCAACAAAATATCTGTTTCAAATCAATAAAAGAAGTCTGGAAGATTAAGATAGTCTTTTTTAGATCTTGTCAATACTTGTTTTGCTTCTTTTTTTTCCCCCTAGTTGAAAACAATTTATTGACCTGCCAAACTGTCAGCTATTTTCCTGCTGTGAAAACACAGATTTAAGTCTTCAAGTGTATCTGACAGGATAAAAGATGCCGTCTGAGAATCACAAAGGCAGGAGATCAATAATCCAAAACTGCTGCATGTTGAGAATAAACCACCAAAAAGGAGAAGAAAATATCCTCTTTTTAGTTTTGATACTAGTTGAAATCTGGTAAAATACAAGTTTATTAAGTTCTATGTCAAACCACAAAAAGTAAATTGCTTTTATTAAATCTTTGGTTATTTGGGGGAAAAAAGAAGAAGACAAAACTCAGGTTTACTTGAATCTACTAAACCCAGCTCTGTATTTATTCTGCTGGAGTCAAACCAATTCACGTTTCTCATTCTGAGGTTTTCAATTATTTTTCCTCCATCATTGTGCCTCACACTCAACAACCATCTAATCTTAATAAACACGCTTAGACGAGTCTCGGATTTTATTAAGTATTAAGAGCTATTAATTCTGAAATTGATTTTCCTTCTAGCCATTAAATATGCACGGTGAAAACAAAGCAGCCCGAGCACACATCCTACCTTGTTTTTGGGAGGAAGCATGTACGCTTTGAGTCGCAAACGGAGGTCATGAGCCGTCTCCATCAGGTACTGAGAGGAACGAATCAGAACCTCGTCGACTGGACCTGCTGCGGGCCACGACGCCTTCATCAGAGAACCCGTCTATCCGAGGACAACGAGACAGAAGGAACAATGAGTCACTGAGGGAAATAGAAGTTTCTGTATTTCGATATAACAATTCTTTTGCAAAACTGAAACTGCCAAACTTTAAAGGAACGCCAGAGCTAAAAATCTGATCAACTGGAAGTCACACGGCCTTCATGAAATCATCAACAAACACCAATTTGACTGGACATGTATGACAACCATGTATAACTCTCTCAACAGTGTGTACTCAGCTCTTTAGCCAGTGGCGCTAAGCAGAGAAAAAAAGGATAGTTGTGGGGCTTTTGTTGTTGCTAAGCGACGACTGAAAAAAAGGCATATCTTCAGCACAGCAGCACTCCTTTATATTCATAAATTTGAGTGTTAAAAATATTCTTAGCTCTTGGTGCTTGTGGAAGCGTGTAACAGTGTGCGCTCGTGTTTCATGCTGCAGAGGAAGAAAAGCTCAGTGTGAAGACCGGCTCCCAGTGGACTTCTATTTCAGCAGAGGGAACGTGTTAGTAACCACTTCACAAAGGTAAATGAGCGGAGGGAACAGCGCTACTTGCAGCCCAACACGGGCCTGGAAGTTTAGGCTCTGCGATCCCAGGTGTACTCGTGAATGTAAATAAATATGTTACATTAAGAGCTTTGTTTAGGTGCATTTTTGTTTCAGACAAACATGTGCAAGAATGATGGAGAAAAATCAAAATCACAGTTTAACCCTTCGGAGGACACACACAGCTAAGAGTAAAGTAAAACCCAAAACGATGGTAAGTTTCTAAGTTGTTCACCTTGCCCAGCAGACCCCAGGTGTATTCACAGAGATGTGGACAGATGGGGGCCAGCAGCAGCATTTGTCTCTCTATGAACTGGAAGACAAGCTCTCTGTGCATGCCTTCAATAGCCAGCTCACGATATTTGTCTTTGGCAGCCTGAGAAACACATGAATAAAACGTTAAAAGCTTCTCTGCATCAGTTGTGGTATGAAGTTTTCATGACATTCAGTAGCTTGTTAATTCGATCTCTGCAAGAAATTCTAAATGAAGATGAGAGGAATTATGTGATGTGCTATTTTTATGTTTAACTCTTATTTTTCTGCATATCTATATAAACTATTTTCTATATCCTGTTCTTTGAGTCTATTTGCTTACATGTGCAGTTATAACATGAACAAGTTCCCTTTGGAATGAATACATTTTGTCTGATTCTGAATCTGTTCTGTAAAGGTCAGGGTTTTTAACTTGGCCTTTCCAAATCTTTAACTTCTCCTTTCTTTATGCTTCGTCTGATAAGAGAATCTGTATAAATGAGGTTGTCGTCTTGCAGAATAACACAATGTTAAGACTCATTTCACATATGAACGTGGATTGCCATTCCCTTGTAGGAAAAAAAAAAGTCTAGTATTCGTCCATTTATTGCTAATCCATACAGTTTGTTACTTCATTATTTATCTTATTTTGTTTTGCTTTTTAGCTAATTAACCAAGTCTGAGAATCTGTCTTTTCTTATCTAGTTTTAGGTCTATTTCAGGTCAGGTTCATGTACATTTACAGCCATTTGAAGGGTAAACCTTTTTTTATTCATGGTTCCATTGTTCAATTTTTTTGTCTTCAAAGCTAAAACTTTGTAAGCTCTTTTTACAAAAGGTAGGTAGGTAGGTAGGTAGGTACATTTATTTATATAGCACTTTTCAGCACAAGGCAACTCAAAGTGAATGTATATGCACCTGAAATTCAAAAAAGCCGCTCTTCAGAGCCTCCTTGTACATCATCCTCTCATAGTGCTGCTCCGTCTTCATGATGCCTGCATTCATTTCACTGGATAAGACACAAAAATCACAGAAGTCTTCACAATCAGTTCAACTGTTCCATACAAAGATGAATATGGAAGAAAAAAGGAAAAAGCTGGCGGTGACTCAGTAGTTTCTGTTTCAAACCAAGATTCAACTTAATGATGGTCAAGGATGCTGCGAATCTGTCAGCCCATAATAATGACTTCTTCTGTCTACCTGGCAAAGACACGATCATTGAAGGTGTCAGAAGGTCCCGTCCTCAGGTTGTTCTGGTTGGCAATCATCTCCTTCACCCACTCCACCCACGTGTAGAGGCGAAGAATGCCAGCATCGGCCATGGTTTCTACAAAGTTGGCGTCCTCCACTGTGTCCCCAGCATCAGCTAGAGCCAGACGCATACCTTAACAGAGGAGAGAAGGCGTGAAACAGCAGGTGCAACATAATGTGTAGTCAAGATTTCAGTGTACAAACTATAAAAGAACCTTTTATTGTCAACTGGCACTACCTTTATGATAAGGTCTCTTTTAATATCTATTACATTGTGTTTTACACTTATGTAATATTTATGAAATATTGTACTCATTTTCTGTTCTCCAGAGGGGCAAAGGCTTTGAGCAAATTTTCAAAATCTGGATTTTTCCTAGATCTTAAACACAAGGTCAACTTAATGCAGGCATCTGTTGGAAGACATAAGTCCAACAGTAAGACATGCATAACGAATGTGTTTGCTTTTTATGCAGCTTTAATTTAAAAAAAAAAGACAGATGACTTAAATGATCCTAAGGAACAGACAGATATGGATAGGGGTTAACCTCCTAAAAGCTAAGCAGTGCAGAAAAATAAATGTAAACCAAATATACAGCTAGACATGAGTAGCGTTTCAAATATACATTTCATCTGGAATCCAATTAAAAATTTTCCTGTAGTTCCAGAGTATTTTTTTTATTTCCATTCAAACCTGAATAAATGTTTGGTTTTGGAGTCAATACATTTCTCCTTTTCACTGTATCCTCCTGACCAACAGGAAACATTACTACAGTGCAGCTCATGCATATATACATGTTAGTTTATGATGTATTAAAACACTTCTATAACAGCAAAGTCATTGGACATTAATGGGTTTCTTCTAGGTGACAGATCTGATTGAATATACTCTGCCTTCCATGTATCAGTTTGATTAAAGTGTTAAAAAATCATCCAGAAGTTTATTACCTACAGAGCAATATTAACAATCTGACTTCTGCAGCTTCTGCATACCACCCAGTATCAGTGGAGTTGTTTTATATTGATTGCTCTTTTTAATTCTCATTATCAGATGGGTGTTTACAACACAATCAAGTGTAATGCCAAATGAATCACGATTAACCCAATGTAGAGTATTCTGAGTGTGAAATAAATACAATTTTCAGAATCTTTCAGCGCAACAAGACACTGATCATTAGTAAAAGAAATATTATGAAAGACAAGAAGGTAAAAAAGATGTAAAGACTAATTAAGAAACTGTTTTTACCATCTGCTGAAAACTTTTCAATGGCTTGGCAGAGAGTGAGGAAGTTTCCTGTCGATTTGGACATCTGGTGAAAAAATATGATTTAGAAAACACATTTATCAACCAAAACCTTTTTTAAAACATAGGAAAACGCTTGTGTGCAGCTGAAATGCTTAATACTGTTCAACAGAAGTTGATTACTGACAAAAAAATAGTTTTAAAATAATGTTTTAAATTCCTTTCAAAAACTTTTGCAAGCCTTATCCTTAAACTAAAGTAACCGAAGTAAAAGTGATCCAATATGCAGAATATATCTAGAATGCAATGACTTACAAATTAAGTAAATTCTATATTTAAATAAAAAAGCAATAATAATAATAGTAATAATATCTTGAATTTAACATTTGAAATTATTTGCTTATTTTTTTTAGCTCAACATGATGTTTAGATGATTTCTAAATGGTTATTATTTATTAACCAGTTTTAGTGGCCTAGTGGTAGAGTGTCCGCCCTGAAACTGGGAGGTCGTGGGTTCAATCCCGGCCGGGTCATACCAAAGACTAAAAATGGGACCCATTGCCACCCTGCTTGACACTCAGCATTAAGGGTTGGAATTGGGGGGTTAGATCACCAAATGATTCCCGAGCGCGGCACCGCTGCTGCTCACCGCTCCCTCAGGGGATGGGTCAAATGCGAAGAACAAATTTCACATACTCAGGTGTGTGACAATTAGTGGATCTTTCTTTTCTTTCTTCTTAGTTTTTTCTCAGTGCAAAAACTAAAAGTAAGCATACCTTTTCAGAGTTGAGGAGCAGATGTCCGTTGGCTCGCACAGCTTGTGGCCATTTCCCACTGTAAACATAAGATTTGTTTTTCTATTAATGTCATTAATATTATGTGTTACAAAATCATTATCATGTTAAAGACATTTCTCTGTGACTGATTTACAGAGAGACCAGACTGTACATCTTAGAACAACACTGGGCTCATTATGTGAGTTCCATTGCTTCTTCAGAATCTGGAAGCCTAAATCTCCTTAAGTTAACTAAATATTCATCTAAAACCTATATCCTCCTCTGGCATTTTGATAATGTTGCTAGTAAAGAGCCATGTCTGACTTCAGGATCCGAAATCTCTCATATAAGTCAAATTGGGTTGAGAATTAGTGACTCCAAAGTCCTTAGCATATTAATTACCTAATTTCAAGCCACTCAGTGACCCGTTGTGCCCCATGGATGATGGCCCTGTGACACTGGCTTAACACATGTGGCAAAATCTTTAAAATCATTAACTGAACAGAGTTTTATAGAAAACTCCATGTGAGTGGATAATAAATAAAAACTGTAAAGCATAAAGATGAAATCACCATTTATTTATACCTTTTTTTGTCAAAAACAACCTTTTAGATCTGCAAATTAAAACCCTACAGAGCCCTCGTTTATTCTAAACCGACCAGTCCAATGGGGGAAAACTCACCTGTCTTTGGGCCAGATAGCAACATGGTTGTACAGATAGTAGGACAGGTGGTTGGGAACCAAATCCTTGCCAGACACACGGACGTCCACAGGGTACCAATACTCAAACTCCCTCCTCAGCCGCTGTAGGTGCTCCCTAGGAATGTCCGTTTTGGGGAAAGGAGACGTCTTAAAGAAGATGAAGTCCCACACCTCTCTGGTCATCTGCTCTGGTCTGTAAAAAAAAAAATAATGAAATGAATGGAAGCATGATTGAGGGTAGACAAAAGAGATAAACTGGATTAAAATGAGGTGGGAGGAAATACTTAAATGTCTAGTGTGACAGAGGTTTTAAATAATCCAGAATTTGATAGAGTGTTTTTTTACTTTTCTGCTTTCATTTTGGTGCCAAGAATGAAATCTGCTTAAACTGAAACACTGAGCTGGGGATTACACCATAAAATTACATTTATGCTTCATTTATTAATTGAATTAAAACTCAATTAAATTATTACAAAGAGTCCATTCTACCTCAGTGGCTGTCTGAAGGCAGCAGAGAAAAGAACACGGTACAAAGAGAGGCAAAAAGATGCACTCAATTTAACAGTTTATTCTTGTGTGAGGATGAGTGTGGCGCATTCTCACTTGATGTCCAGCGGAGAGGCTCCTTGTCCGTTGAGCACACCTCCCTGGAGGAGGTGGGCTACGGTGTAGTAAGCCATGTAGATCGTGGAGTCCGATAGAGACTCAATCAGCCACTGCTCGTCCCAAGGCAGCCGTGTTCCTATGGTAACCAGGGGAGGGGCACCCATACAGTCACACGCAGAAAAAAAGTGAAAAAGAAAGAAAATGATCTGGACAATCAGTTTTTTTTCCCCTTGAATTAACACAGTGTTTTTGGTGAATCTGTAATCCTGTCAAGCTCAATCTAAAAACACACAAAGGCAGGTCATTAAAGTCCTGGTTTCAGTGTAACTTCCTGTAAATAAAACTGCCAGAAAGATAAACGCAAACCAGTTATTTTAAGACACCTAATTGCAGCTTACAATTTAAATCATTTTGACACACTTCTTCAAATTTACATTAACGACTTTTAGCATCCAATTTAAAAAAAAGAAAAAACTAACTCGGTTAATGTGTCATTTGCTAAATTCTCGCTTATGTTTTGCCAGATGATCTACTTTCAGCTTGAAAATGGACAAAAATAGTGCCATCTTAAAAAGTAATTTATAATCCTTAGCTCTGAATCCATAATTATGACATTTATGTAGTATTTATTTTGAAAAATGTCCACTCTTATTCTCCCAAAGAAAAGACACTTCAGACGATCATTTTTCTTCTCACAAGATCTAAATACATTACTTTAATATTCTAAAATTTTAAAAACTGTTAGATTTACTCAATCCTTCAGGACTGAGTTGCATTCTTTTTACTGCCTATAATTGTATTTTTTTTGGTCTGGAATAAAATGCAGTATGTGATTATGTTCATCAAATCATGCATCTTGCGTCTTGGTACTTGAGCATTTAGGAGTATAAATAAAGATTTTTTTTTCTTTCTGAGGAAAGATTTGCAAAGAATACACATGTATTTTTTATTCACAAATTAGAAGTATCTGCAAAGTATGCATCACACAGCCAATCTGTTCACAAGATATCTGGCATTTTGTTTAAACAGGCCTAATGTGGCCAGATTTCTACAGTAAGAGTCTACAACAAGTCTTGACTGTACAGCAGTGGCCTGTAATGCCTGCCAACTGGCCTTCACACTGCATCTATTATTGTATGAACAGAGGCGGACTGTTGCTAGGTGCCTAATCATCAGCCCTCTGTCTCCATCTATAGACCAAAGGAGAATTATCCAAATAAAAGTTTAGGAACCTTTAAAAGTTAGGAAACCAATCATCCCCTTCATCTTTTACAGGGTTGTAAAACTCATCAAGAAACAAGAATACAGGAAGCAATATCATTGTTTGAATAGAAGAATGGATCATACAAGCAAACATTATCTGTACTCATGCTAAAAAAAAAAAAAAAAAACTACTTGTTGTAGGGGAGAAAAACTTACCGAGTCCGTAAGTACGAGAGCAGGCGTGTTCCTGCAGCCAGGCCAAAGTTGCCTCAAAGTTCCTCCTCGTCTCCTCACAGAATCTAACATTTTGCACAAGAAAACGTGCAAAATAACATGAAGTTGTAATTATTTAAATGATAAACTAATCATGATGTGTTGTTTTCTGATTTTGACACAGCTCAGGTAACAGGTAAATAGATGCTGTACTTCTATACGGAACCCTAACAAGAACCCTGTTAAATAAAGAAACAGTTAAATTCCACAGGAACGAGGATCTCATGTGGATGGATGTCAGCGACTTACGTTTCCAATGACTTGAGGACTTCGTTGGCCTGCTGCTTCCATTCAGAATCCCCGTAGTCTAAATACCTGTCAAACATAAAAATAATCTCTGCATAAAACCTTTCAGGGACTAGATGCTTGAAACTGCTAAATCTCCCCCCCAAATGTTCAGTTTCCAAGATAAATGGCAGCCAATAAACTAAATGTTTGTCTTGGTGGAAATGTAATACCCAAGTGTCGCTACATTTAATATTAAGTAACAGCTTTCTTTAAAATTACTAACTAAATGACTTTTTAATAGCATAATATATTCTGAAAGACTCACCACTGATCACAGAGAGCCACTACACACTCATCAGCTGAGCGTGACATGACTTGTTTCTCTGGCTCCATGTAGATCATGGCCTCGCCCTGTGACAAATGAGAATCATAAAAATAATAATGAAAACTAATAAAAAACTACAAACTCCGTCTGCTAACTCAATGCAAATGCACACGTATGCCAGAAGGGTTGAATCCAGGATAAAGGCAGGATTTGAAATGCAAATAAAAATGTTTTACCCTCTCAACCATCATCTTCTGGATGGGCTTCTTTACATCCTGGACCTTCTGCCCCTTGTAGCCATCAACTAGCATGATCTGAGACAGGAAATTATTTTTTTTTAAAAAAGCTTGTAATGCTGCATTTGTATCTGTAACTTCTGTCAACAATAAATGTGTCATGTAGTGTGCAGCTTTTCAGAATACTAAACAGCTGAGTAAGAGGGCACAAAGTAAGAGTACACTATGGCAGTTCAGAGAGCTGATTAAGTAGATTTTCCAGTAACTAATGTCATTATGTGACAGGAAAGAACAGGGAGCTTGACAAAAAAAAGAAAACATAACACTCCTAAACCTAATCTGTATGCATGATATGTTACACAAATTCACAGTGCTCTTATAGTTTTCAGCTGTAAACAGATTTAAACTACCTAATGATAAACACCCTGCTAACAAAAAGACAATAAATGGTTTTAGTTTGGCCTTGAGACGTTAACTACTCAGTTTAAGAAGCTGCAAACCTAAAGTTGATTCTAGTTGATTCTAATTGTGTTTCTGAAGGTTGAATCCAGATGCTAAAGGGACTTACCCCTTCATAAAATCCCTTCAGGTACACCTTCTCCTTCGCTTCAGCCAGCTTCTCTTTGTCATTCTGGCTCTGGATCTTCAGCTCATCGCACACCAGAGGGGCAGACAGATTCCCGTAGCCCGGGATCTCAATAATAGGGACCTGAGGTGTGCAGACATTCATATAAACACACAGATTCATAATCCAGTGAGAAACTCTGACTAAAGTAAGTGGGTTCAGTGAAAGTAAAGCTGAAACAACTTTAAGTAGATTTGCTTACCGGCTCAAAGGGTAACACCATCTTGTCCTCGATGCCATACTTTTCCCGCAGAGCCTTTTGGAAAGGAAAGAATTGATCATTTTGTTCATAAAAAATGCAATTTGTCCTGTGTGAATAGAAAACGTTTAAGTTATACAAATAAAATTTAGGAGTTTTCTAAAAAGACTAATTAAATTTCACCATTTTATCGCATACAACCAACACATTCTTAGGCAGAGTTTATTTATAGGTCTGCAAGCATCACCTGCTTTTTTTTGATGTCCCTGAGAGCAGCGATGTCATCAGGAGCATCAGATGGCACACTGGTTACCACCCCAGTACCTGCGGAAATCACACAACACCAAAGGAGAAAACCTAAAACCGCGCTGTAACCGACTTTACTTCACACACATTCAGCACAAACAGAAGCTCGATGCCGCCACATTTCATTAACTGTCGTGCAGGTGCACTGGAGCAACTAACCAACTGTGAAAAGAGGAGAAACAAACATGATCTCATTTACTGTTGCTCATTACACTCAATAACCCTTCGGGACAGGATGACAGATTGAGTGGGAGAGATTTGTTATTATTCTTATTGAAATTCTGACATTTTGGTTTAGTGATTCAGAAATTCCATTTACAGAAATTCATCAACAGGATACATGAATACTCAAGAAGAAACAACAGCCCTCAAGCAACAAAGACCAAAAAAAAAAGTAAAACTTGAAAAACAGAAAAAGGTTTATTTTCTTGGCTTGTTCTAGTCCGAGAGGTAAAACACCCATACTTCCACTCTTTGACCACAATGTTTATATGTATGTGTATTTATTGCAATTTTGAAGTCTACCTAAACCTTTTACATTGCGATTCCAATATTTTCTCCATCCACCTCTAGAGACACAAAATAGGATAATATCTTGCAGATTCTATACATGAAAACACTGTAGCATTGATTTTTATAAAAGGTTTTATGTAACTTGTGGGCCTTTTTAATGACTGGTGGCTATAGGGGATAGAAACTTGAATAATGAAAGATTCCCACTGACAGTAAACAAGACTTTGAACAATGGTGGCAGTGGTGTGAGAGAATCTGTCTCTTTAAAGTTTTACACTGCAGCTTCTTGAAATGTATTGATCTGACTAAATAATCAGATTTCTACTTCTGGGTTTGTACCTTTGTCCTCCTTGATAGTGAGCATGGGCAGAGCATAGATAATCTTGTAGGAGGTCAAAGGTGCACTTAGGGCACAGCCGAGGATATCCTAAATGGACAAAAAAAAAATAAAAAAAAGTTAAGCAACTTATTTGAGTTACAGTTGCAGAGATTAAAGCTCCCTTACTTAGTCTGTGAGGAAAATCTGACTCAGTTATTTTTCAATTTCAGAAATGGGAAAAGTGCAAAAGAAACACACTCAAATTATCTTGAACTTACTGCATTTTGATGTTAAACTTGGGAAGATAAATAAATAAAAGACAAACAGAAAATGGATGGAAACAGAAGACAAAGCAAAGTACCTGTCCCAGTATTTCCATGACCACCGGCACCACTCCGTTCTCCTTGGTGAAGCCCTGGAACGACATGTTTCTGGCAGACCTGCTGGTGGAGATGAAGACGTCTCCGCTGGTTGTTTCGAAGGCGACGTACTTCATGTCGGGTCTCACCCAGCAGTTAGTCTGACCGAACATGGTTTCCGGTCTCAGAGTGGCCGCCACCAGAAAGATGGTTTTGCCTTTCATGCCACTGTGGGGAAAAACAGGATAAAAAATATTAACTATACCAAAAAATCTAACTAAATGGAACAGAGGTATGTGTCTGTGGCTTGTTACCTGCTATAAAAGACTTTAGATTTGAATTTGGCGGTGTACGGTTCAACAATTTTCATCTTGATGAGCGTGTACTCCTGAGGTCCAACTCCCTGAAAGACACGTCTAAATGTTAGAAAAGAAAAGCAACCAATAACAGCTTTTGAATCACCACTGTTTAATTCAAAATGTGAAACAAATTACAAGTGACATAAAATAATTAATGACTCAAATCATATTGGAACAAAGTACTCTCTTTTGGTCAGGGGGTAAATTTGAGATAATGAAGTAAATCAACAATAGAATGTAGCAGAATACTCTAAAATGTGGTCTGTACTTCAAAACTGTCAATAATAATTGTATTTTATCATTTCAAATTTACACAAAACTAGATATTATCTACCTCTCCAGTTTGCCTGTCATGATCCATGCAAGGCTGTCCATCCTTGGGAGAGTAGATGGTATACCTGCACAGGATTAACATTTGGATTTTTTTACATTGGGGAAAAACAAGGACTCAGTTCAACATCAAACTTTTCCACAGGTGTGAAGTCGGTTGTAAAGATTATTAATCTTAACCCTCACCTTTTGCCAAACTTGATCTTCTTTCTCTCTTTTAGTGTGACAAAGTGCCACCTGACGAAGGAGTCGTAGAAAGGGTTCACGTCTGTGGTGATGAAAGAACGCCTCCAGTCCACCTAAGAAATATTAATATAACACAAGCCTTTCCACACAGTTCAACAAAAAGGCAAAACTACATGGGAATTAAAAACATGTGAAGGTGAACTCTTCTGTAGGTTTCTAGAGTGCTTCTTGTTAAAATGACAAAGGAATTGTATTCGGTGACAAAGCATGAGCACTCGTGTTGTGACAGTTCAGTTATTATATTTAATTACCTTGACACCCATCTGTTTGAGGTCTTTAACTGCCAGGGGAGGGAAGTACTCAAGCCAGTGTTCAGCACTGGCAAACTTGGAAATCTCCTGGTCATTCAGACCTAAAGACCTCATGATGTCCCACTGGAAAGTGGAAGATCCAGATTTGGCCACTGCTTTACTCTGGCAAAAAATAAATAAATGAATGAAAGAATATATAGGAAAGGGTTAAAATATTGTACCTGGAATAAAGTATGAAAAACACGGTTATACTGAATATTCATAAACAATTAATTTTGTCAGGTTTGGAGAAGATTGTTTAGTACTTGTAATTGTAGTCAGATAAAATACATATAGTCTTATTTTTCTGTCAGTGGTCTTTATCCAATCCCACAACGTTCAGAGCGAAACATTATCTCAGGTTCCAGATCCTAACCTTCTTGCCCTTTGCTTTGTCTTTGATGATGATTTCATCCGACATCTTTGGCTTCTCCTTCTCCTCTTCCTCCTCCTCCTCGGGAAACTGTGGAGGGTTTCCATACAGCTCCATTTCTCTCTTCAGTTTGTCTGCGCAGGCCTGCCAGAATCAATGTGGATTTACGAACTTACAAAAGACAGACGAGGTGCCTTATGTTAAGTCTTCTGTTTAAGAAAATAAGTTCATAGCAAGGATAACTATTGAGTTGTGATAACAAACAGTTTTATTTTTGTTTTGTTAAATCGTGCGAGATAATGAAGTAGGGCTGTGATGTTAAAGTATGGTGTTTTCTGAGAAATTCTCCAAACTAGAGACATGTTTGTTCTGCCCAATGGGGATTTTCTCTGTAATCTGTTGCTCCTTTTTTTTGATACCCAATCGTGGTATCATTAAATAAATGTCATGAGGAAAAAAAAACAACAAACATAATCACAGAATAACTTTTCACCAATTTCATGTGGCGTCAAAACACAGAACTGTTCACTTAAAAAACTCTAGTGAAGAGAGCGTTTGACTTCTTTTTGTAATTTGTTAGAACATTGTTAAAAATGCTTCTGCTGCTGTTTATCCATTAAGAGCCTGCACACAGACAAAATTACAGTCATTCATCTCAGCTTTCATGAGGACGAGGATGCAGCCTAGCAGAAATGCTGAGCTGAGAGCTGTATTGAACTCCATCAATCACAATATATTTCTCTTCCTAAATCAGATAAATAACCTCTGAGAATATTGGTTAATGCAGCCCGGCTGAATTAGACTTTAAAACAAATGCTACCTACACATCCAGACTGCCACACAGATATGACTTCACATACCTTTGTGTGAATGGTTGTGTTAGCACAGTTTGCCAGATTAAACATTTCTGGCTCTTGTACTTATTAATATTTAAACTGTGTGTGTAAGCTAAAAGATTTGTAACTCCAGAACAATTAATGGGTTACTAAAAATGTAAAAAAAAAAAAAATACACGTTGAGTGTTTGGAAAAATCAGTAAGCCAAGATCATCTGTTCACTTTCTGTTAGAAATCTTGTCTGGATCTAAACTACTTAAAAACTCCATTGTCTCAAAACAAACAACCTGAGCTTTTTGTTGAGAACATGTCAAAAACAGACCTTTTCTTTCTCATATTCTCAGCTGGGGACATTCTTACATGTTGTGTTACTTTATTTAAAAACAATATATAAGACCGGGTCAGATTTTAGTTTGTCACACATACTCTGGATACATTTTTAGTAGCAGTTATCCCATTGGCAGGTTCGTAGAGTTAAAGCAGATTTATAATTCTACAACATATCGTGCATAATTCTCACGCGCTGCGTAACAAGAAGACGGCGCACTAACCTTGATTGGCATTCCTGTGCAGTGGAGTCCAAATGGAAAGAGGCATTTCTTCCCCTTCAGAGACTGGTAACCAACTGCAAACTACAAGAACGAATCAGAACAGGAGTGGCTCGGAGGAGAGTAACAACAAGCTCAGAATACTACAGAATATTATTGTTAAAAGGTAATGAATTAAAGTGATAGCATCTTTGGTGTTTATCACTTCAATTAATTGCTGAATGCTTTTGTGAGAGTAAACTTTTGAATATAATGTGATCAGCATATTTTATTAACAGTATTCTGTAAATAATTGTTTTGCAATCGACAATTTTGAAACATTTAAAATCTCAGACCTCTTACTGTTTTGTTTTTGTTTGTTTTAGTCTTTCTGTAATAATTTGGTTTGCATCACAGAGAATCACTGAATTGAAAATCTCTTCATCTTTAAATTTGAACTCAGCAGCATTTATTTATAGGACCTTAGGAGGCTCTAAGAGCTGTCTTCATTTTACCCATTTTAGTGGGGTTTTTTGTAAATTTCTTACTTAAAGCTACTTTTAAACCAATTGCCACTGAAAGGCAAAAGCAAACAATAATGGTTTTGCCCCTGAGTAAAATATCTCATGAACCACTGGACAAATAGTGATGAAACTCTCAGAAAGTAGTCACTGGATGTATATCTACAACTGATTACATTTTGGAGTCAAGCTAATTCAAAATGGCCACCAGAGCTAATCAGCATTAGCCAACAAAAATATGGCTATAACTCAGAAACTCAGCTGAAATCTGATCCTGTAGTCAGAATCAGAATCAGAATCACTTTATTGCCATTGCCAGTAAACGAGTTACAGGGTAGGAAATCATTCTGGTGTAATGGTGCAAATAAAACAAATACAAATGAATAAATAAACAATGAAACAAGAGATTTAATTAAAGTCTCTGAGTCATTAACAACACACCCTGAGCGTGATATTGCATGAGATTGCACGTAATGTTATTTTTAAGGTATGACCAAAATGGCTACAACTACAACATTTTGCAACATAAGACGCTCCTAATTTAAAACTGGCATAAAAGGCAGCGGGCGATATGTAATCCCTTAATTAATGCTAGACCTTTAATTTGCCTAAATACATTACAGTCCTGTTATGTCGTGTCTCAGTTTGTACAGTCCTATGTAATTTTTCTTTGATTTGGTGGAAATACCATCACTTGTTCTGAGCCTATTTTGAACCTCTTCATTAATATTTTGTTACCTGCTATGAACGTTAGAATTTTTGCACTGAATACGTGTAAAACTAAACTACTTGTCTGTTTATCTCTGTTTCACTGACGATGCAAACTCACCTCACACTTTGACAAACTGAACGTATGGCCGAGATGCAATCGGCCATTCATATACGGGTACGGGAAGGTCACAAAGTACTTGTTTTTGCTGGAAGAAAAGAGAGAGGGATTTGACTAGTTAATCTGTGAACTGAAAGTGACACAAAAAAACTTCTAACATGTCATTTAAAAGTATCTTATAAACTCTTTTGCTGATAAACTTAAGCAGAAAACATGCTCCAGGTACAGAAATGGTCTTACAACAACATGAACTGAGTGTTTCAGATTGTAAAGCTGGTTTCCAAATACAAAACTGTTTAAAATTACGTCAGCTACTCACTTGGAGCTTTCTCCAACAGTTGATGGTGCATCACTCTCAAAAGCTTTCTCCTTCTCCCATTTCTCTTGGATTTCTAATTCAATCTTTCTCAAATAGTCCAACTTCGCGGTTCCTTTTCGTTCCTTCAAGACAATGAATGTCAAACAGTTACTGAGACTGTAGAAAAATCAAGCAGGTGTATGTAAATTGTACACAGCTTATTTATATACACGCAAACAAAGTCTTTTAATTTATGTTGCGAGTCATATTTCTATTTCGCGCAGCTGGTTCGAGAGCTCATGCTAGCTCTGACTTAGCTACAGCTACAATAAGTTAGTGCAATAATTAGAAAACATTTTTTATTCTTATGAACCACTCTGAACTGTTAGAACGTGGAACTCACCGTCATTCTGTCTAAAATTAACAATGTGTCCGCTGTGAAGGGAAGACAAGCGAAAAGAAGGCAGAAATAGTTTCCAGTGTGTCAAAAGGAACCCACGCCACCGGTGCCTAGATGATGACACTCACGATCAGCCTTTCGCGGGGTGTTCTGGGTAATGTAGTCCCTATTAGTTTTTTGGCGTTACGTCAAAAGCTGTCAAACAAATTAACACTTCGATTTGAGTATTATATATTTACTTAACCTTGAGTATTTAATAAACAATAGCAGACCAGCTTGTGTTAATATAATCAGGCGTTATTTTTGAAAGGCTCGGCTGCTTTACGACAACTCGTCCCGTGTTGCCATGCCGTAAATCACTTTGCTCGACCTGCCAGAAGAGAGACAGAAGGCCCTAAAGCTTTTAAATATATAGACGATGAAAGTAGGGTCGTCAAAACGCGCTTTCTCTTCATAGGCAGCATTACAGTCGTTCTCACGATGATCATAGAAAATGTCGAAGCTCTGAAGTCGTGGCTGGCAAAACTCCTGGAGCCAATGTGAGTGTTTGAACTGAAATGACATTTAGCTTGCATGCTACGTTAGTTAGCGATCCAGGCATCAATGGGGGTGTGCAAAAATCAGATGGCCGATTCTTACACGAGTTAGCCAGCCTGCGAACCCGCTAGCTGGCCTTTAGTTGAAGACGGGGATAAAGCTGTTTTACTGCTCATTTAGCAAAAGCGCAGAAACGAATAGCTCGCCTCATGTAATGTAGATGTGTACGTCTGTTTTCGCTATTATCCGAGTATTCATTGTCGCGCGTAATCCGTTTTAGGACCTAGCTTTGTGGTCTTCCATTTGTGGTTATTATTTGTGCTGCGTCCACTTTACTAAGTTCGCTTTTTTTCCAGTTACCATAGTTACACAATTTCTTCTTCTAACGTTAAGCTTTCCTGCTAAATATTATTATTTTTGTTGTTATTATTTGTGCGGACGTAGACGTTTTAAAAAGGTTGCACGTAGCAGAACGTATCGATGCCGTGAAGAGATTAAAAAGTGAAATTAATAGTGTTTTACGTAGTTTCTCTAACTCACACTTAAGAGTTTTATGCCGTATTTTATTTATTTTTTTATAACATATTAAGAATTGGAAAACAAAACAAAACCAAAAGTTTGTAATACCATTTGGGCGAACTGAAGTTCTGAGTTTAAACATTTACTATGTAAGCAGTAAGCAATCTATAATCTAAGAGTGTAAGTGGAGCCATTTTGTTTGTGTATTATTTGTTTACTCGTGTTGCCAAGCAGCAAAACTGTTTCAAATGTATTAATATGATATGTTAATGCCTACTATGTTCTACACAAAGCTGTGACATCAACCAGCAGCTGATTGCTGGTGACGTTTATTTATTTTATTTATTTATTTTTTTAGTTCATATTGGAACACGGTAAAGTTTAATCTCTCAGATGTCTGCGTACTTTGTTTAAATGGAATTGTTTGGGCAAACAAACCTGCTCCAAGCTGTCCTATTTAGACCAATTTATTGATTTCTAAATAAAGACAAGCATATCTTTTTTGAAGCATCTTGAAAAGCAAACACTTTTATCTCACAGCATAAAGGTGACAACTGAATTTCCCTTTGAGGATAAATGAGATATCTGTCTATCCGTGATAATATTTCTGGGTAAGGAGTCCACTAGTCGAGCTGATTTATCAGTCTTGCTCTCAGATGTTCTGTCTCTCTAAGGCACAAGCTACGATTAGGCTTAGTTTGAAGATTTGAATATCTAAGCACCACTTTGAATACACATTTGAGGTTTATAGTTGGGGTTTCTCCTTTTTGTATATCTTTAACCCCTGTGGCAAACTCCTCGTTGCATTTGTAAGTTCTAATGAAATGGATCTGTGTGGACGAACTGAAACCAAGCGTAGTTTTATTTCGTCTTGCAGATGCGATGCTGACCCCTCTGCTTTGGCCAACTATGTGGTGGCTCTTGTCAAGAAGGACAAACCTGAGAAGGAGCTGAAAGCTCTCTGTGCCGATCAGCTTGACGTCTTCCTACAAAAGGGTAAGAAGTTTGCAGGATGTGTTGTTGTTGTTGTTGCTGCTGCTGCTGTGACAACATGCAGATTTGTTATTAGCTTTTCCTGGTCGAGAGAGTTTATGCCAAAGATTTTCTGCTGCTTAAGAAGGAAAAAAAAAGTATTTATTTTACACTCCTTGCACATCTCAGATATTCTGGAGTCTTTTTTAGTTATGTCCCAGCTCCTCAGCCTGATGTTAATAAAAGTAGATTATTCACTGGGACTGTTAAATGTAGTCAGGCATTATGTCATAAAATAATTATTTAACATAAAAGGATAATTGGTGATTATGTAGCATGCATAGTTTAATAAGTCTGTTTGTGCAGAAGCAAATGTAAGTCATACAAACTTTCGACTTGCCTTCACTAAAAACTGAACTTTTCTTTACTCAAAGGTTGTAAAGTTGTAGCTTGACGTAGTTCAGGGTTAAATGCTTCAGTCTGGCCAACTCAAACAGTCGCTTTTCTTTTACTGCAGCAATTACCAGTTTACCTTTAGAAGTATATGTTACTAAGGTAAAGGTAAACTGGGCTGCTCTGACACAAGAATCTTGCTTTTTTTTTTTTCCCAAAATGGCAACTCGTTAATGTAGCAGCAGATTTTTAAGTCCACGTGTTGTTCCTTATTATGACCAGCAGAGGGAGTTTTGCATCACCTCCCTCTCTGGATTCATCTTTTACTGATGTATCAACGTGTTTGTTTTGAGTTCTGCTCTCTTTTGCATGATTTCATTTTATTTAATTTTATTTTTTAAATAACATCAACAATGCCATCTATCATTTGTTAAATAGATCACGATTTTTAAATGACTGACATATGAACAAAACACGTCTTATTAATTATTTGTATTTTTTTTTAAGTGTTTCCAAAAGCAAATACTGATTGAAGACTGTAAACAAAACACACTTGACTATTGCACATTATATATTCTGGTTTCAAAATTTCTTTTTTTTGTGTGTGTGTTTTGAGATGTTATAATAAAGCAGCTTTCCACTCTTTCATGCCTGTGCTCGGTGTGCTCCTCCTCTGTATTGTTTCAGGTATATTTGGAGCAAAAGAAAATAATTTCATTGCATAAATTACGCAGCAGGATTTTTATTGCTCTTCATTCTTGGAGGCAGTTTTGCTTTTTGTTAGATCTGCACAAAACAACGTGACGGAAAGAGAAATTTGTTGATGTGGTTCGTTTCGTCACTTTTGCAGAGACTATGGGATTCGTCGACAAGCTTTTTGAGTCTCTGTCAACAAAAAACTACCTGGGAAATCCAGCTGCCAAGGAGCCTCCAAAGGAAGAGGTTAAAACACCTGCAGTCAAAACTGATGTTGTTGAGGTAAGAGCAGTTGGCGAGCAGCTTCAAAAGCTATTTTCTGTGAAGAGCGGCCGGTTTTCTCTTTGGGCTTTGGATCTGAGTGTTTGCTTAAATGTTTGCCTTTCAATGTATTTCTGTGTAACGTATTCCCTGTTTCCCTTAAGACTGAAACTCTAGAGGAGGAGAGAGAAAACAGACGCAGGAGAAGCCCCCTGAGGAACCGCTCTGACTTCAACGAGTCCAGGTAAGTGTTCAACCACCTTAAAGACAAAGACAAACATACACATATGAGTATTTGTTTGGTTACATTTAACCTATGCTGTCTGATGGTTTAAAAGTAACTGTTTTTATCTGATGTATTTGTATAGAGATCTTAAGATGTAAATATATCCCTGCAGTGTTTAGTTCTAAACCCCAAGAGTTCTGCTCCAGTCAAAAAATGGTGGTGGATGGATTTTGAGAGACAAATACAGCGTATATAAGTAGAATCTATGTCTGTTTGATGGAGTGATTAGGATCCACGTTTATCTGTCGTGTCATAAACCTGTTGAGTATGCCTGCCTGCCACAGATATAATTCAAATGTTTCCTCTCCGACACATCCACACACAGGAGTCGCGATGACAGGAGGCGGGACGAGCGCAAGCGCCGTGACTTCGAGCGGCACGGCAAAGGCGGCGGCGAATCCCATCGCGAGCGAGAGCGCCACGAGCGCCGCCGGGCCAGCCCCCGCGGGAGGAGCTACAGCAGGAGCCGCAGCAGGAGCAGGAGCGGCAGCCGGGGAAAGAGCAGGGACCGAGAGCACAGAGGGGCCAGAGGTGAGAGAGTAGCGACAGCACAGGGGAACAGACTCGGGCGTGTCGGGGGCTGCCGGAGCTCGCGGCTGCTTTAGTGATGCAGGAGATCTGTCGGGAACAACCAGGACGTGAGCTGGTTCGGTTTGTTTAAAGGAGACGGAATTGGGTTTTGTTGTTGGATTAAGCGTTACTGAAAGTAGACTGTAAGGAAGGAACAATGTGGACAGCTCTGCCGTCACATCATTGGGGATTCAACAGCATGGGTTGGACTTGGCCTTATTACCCTCAAGGTTAATCCGCATGTTTGCGTCTGACCTAATGAAAGAATTTGTCGAATTTGGGTTTTAAAATTCTGCAACGATCAGTTTTCTCTTACTCCTAACACATTTTACAGATCGCTTCTCTTATCTTAAACAGATTTCAAGTCGAAGTTCGAGGTGGAGAGAAAAGATACGGACAGCTACAACGCCTCAGTCATACCCGGCCCTCAGCAGCTGCAGCAGCACCCACCGCCTCTCCTGCCCCTTCCCACACCTCCACACCCGTTCCCCTCGTCTTCCTCATCCGGCGGCGTCCCGGGAGTGGGGGGGGTTCCCGTGGCCACGCTCGCTCACCTGCCCGACAGCACTACAGACAGCTGGTCGAGCTACTACAGCAGCCAGAGGCAAGATGGCGTCGGCAAGCCCTTCGGCAACAAGCCTGTGTCCCTGAAGCAGCGCTGCAGGGATTACGACGGTAAGAGCGGTGTCTAGGTTTTCCTGTTTGCTCTGTAATTGAATGGTTCTTTCTGGAATCAAACAGGGGTTTTTTACCCTCTTTGGAGATTTTTATCAGTTAAAACCTAACAGTGTTGTGCAATTCCAAAGCTGCGGCGATGTCTCTGCACAAAACAAACAAGACGACGGTCATTGTAAAGCTTTCTCTGGCTAGTGTTATTTTCCCACGAGGGTTTAGTACCTTGTTGAGTCTCTTCACTAATGACCACTGTTTAGCACTCGTGTCTCCTGTCCCCAGTGGAAGGACTTGCTTGCTTTGCTGCCTATCTGCACAGAGACTCAGGAGAGTTTAAACTTATCCCACTGTCCCTGAAGTGCACTGCTGTGACAGTATTCAGACACTAGAGACTCTGTGTCTTAATGAGACTGTGGGGTAAATACATTCACTCTACTGTGTGTCTTCCTGTAGGTGCTTTCAGCTGCAGTATTGCTCTTGTTTATTTCATTCCTTCTGGGTTTTTTATTTATTATTGTCATTATTTGTGTGTAACAGTTTTGTTGGTAAGTTAACCACCTAAACGAGCATTTTAAAATTAGGTTGTATACTCAACTATGCCTGGAAAACATTCAAAATAATTTACCAATATTTAAATATACCTCTTGTTTTTGTTTCTTTTATTTTTTTTCAAACAGAAAAAGGGTTTTGTGTCCGCGGTGACCTTTGTCCGTTCGACCATGGCAATGATCCCCTCATCGTCGATGACGTCAATCTCCCGAATATTATCCCGTTCCCTCCCCCACCGGTTATGCCTCCCACCAGGTTACCCATGCCTCCGATCACCGAGCCGCCGCCCTCCCTTAGGATGCCGCCCTTTGGCCAGCCACCGCCGCCAGGTGTCTTCCCAATGACAAGTGAGTACAGCTGTCGTTTTGACATATTAATAACAGCTTGTAGAAACGATGGAATGTGATGTGTACCTTCGGTGGCCAGCCTTTGGGAATCTCACTGATTTATTGTATCATTTAAGAGCATCTCTAAGAGCCTACACAGAGGGAGGCACTTTAGCTTTGTGTGCCAGGCCCCAGTAAGAGTGTCAGCTCTCCCCCGCAGGCCCGCCCTCAACTTTTTCTTCCTCGTTATCAACCACTCAGCATTTAACATTTAACAAAAGCCAAACGGTGCAAAGTAATTCACAATACAATAGTTAAAAACGGTTAATAAAAAGATTAGAATTAAAAAAGGGCCAGATCAGTGATAGAGCACAAATCCTGAGGTAGTTGGTTCCACAGTCTGAGTGTGGCGACCGAAAAGGCCCGGTCCAGTGTTTGTATTTAGACTTAGGGACAAACAGTAAAGATGTATTAGTTGAGCTGATGGTCCTCCCATACATGAAGAAATTATGTTATGCCATCATAGTGTTATCCTTAGTTTAAGGAAAGAAAAGGAACATTTTTTTTTCCTCACAATAGAACAATTGAGTTCTGGACTCATTTATACCGAGTTTCATTTTTGTGGTAAATTCCACGTTTGTGCGTCGTCAGTAATCTCACGGTCTCACAGCGCTCTGAATCAGTCCCACTCATCCTGTAGAAACTGAACACCGAGTTTAAAAAGTACTCTGTGCTCGCAGAAATTTGGCACAGAGAAGTCGTGTGTGTTTTTACAGTTTCACTACCTCCTTTGGCTGGTGTAATTTACACACTTCGTGTCAGTGTGAAGTTTTGACTCGTTGGTTTTGTGTGTTTCCTGGTGGAAGAGAACGTTTGTGATTATGAGGTTGCTTTGCACCAGCGTAGCTTCTGCACCACAGCTGATTCTCACTCTTATGTTCAGTTTAGTTCCCATACTCAGTCTGATAAATTATTCATTAAAACCAAATCACCTGTAGCGAAATTCTGAATCATTTATTGCAACAATTGTTATTGTTGCACGTGTAGTACAAAATAAGGAACAGTTTTTATGCCAAAATGTATATCTCTTTTGTACTTAGTAATTGCTGAAACCATTCCAATGCTTTTTGTTTCTTTGTGAGCAAATATCTGCTCTGCAAAAATCATTTATTAGTCAAAGAAGATGGATGGTTAAACAGTAATTATTGTGTTTTCTATCATTTATTAGCTGCCTTAAATGGATGTTTGTGCCAAGTCTGTGTAGAATGAAAACATTTAGCCGTTTAGAACAAAGCCTGGGCTTGTGTCTCCCTCAGGACCCCCACTGATAGCAACCAGTGGGATTGATACCCCCAACCACCAGTCTGCAATCACTTCTTCTCCTCCTCTCGGACCACCAGGCGTGGGGCTGCCACCTACTCTTCCTCCTCCTC
Organism: Kryptolebias marmoratus; assembly: GCF_001649575.2. NCBI lineage: Eukaryota > Metazoa > Chordata > Actinopteri > Cyprinodontiformes > Rivulidae > Kryptolebias > Kryptolebias marmoratus. The sequence goes on from NC_051442.1 coordinate 8,149,629, forward strand.
CTCCTCCTCCTCCTCCCCCCCAGCCTCCTTCTTCGTCCCCATCTGTGTCTCTTCGCCCCCAATATGTCCAGTCTGAATGTAAGCCGAAATGCTTTTTCTCTTCAGATTGGGACCGTGCAGCTTCTTGGTTTTTTTTACTTGTATTTTTTTCCTATTTTGTTTTCCCAGGTGCTTACAACAAAATGTGTTTTGTGTGCTTAAAATAGTTGGGGCCTTTTTTTGGTGGGGGGTAATAATTTATTTCATTTCATTTCTGTTCACTTACGAAGTGACTGTAATGTCTGTGCAGTGATCGTAGGTGCAGTAGCAATTATAAACCACAGGGTGGTGCTGTTCTTTAAGCCAGATAACATCCATCTCTTGGGGTTAAACTTGAATTCCTCCCAATAAGTGGAGCACTTTTGTTATAATAAAAATTCTGCTCTGTATTTCTTACTCTCATTCAGAAAAAGTTCAATTTTTTTTTTGTCATAAAAAAAGTTTAATTTGTATTTTACTGCAGTAAACTGTAGCTTACTATAATTATTCTCTTGGACTATTATGATATAAGTCCTGATTTAACTTTTCTTAATTTATAACAAATGTGTGTGTATATTGATAGTTGTGTACATGTTTTCATTTACATTTGTTAAATATTTCTTTTGACATTAAATTTATCATAGAATTCAATGACAAATGTTTAAGTCACCATTTTTAATTGTTTTTAGACAACATTTATGACCAAATTTAAACTCATTTAATGATCTATGTGACATGCTACTTATAGCATTTAAACTGCTTCTTTAAAATATTTCACATTTGTTCTAATAAATTGCATGTTTTACACTTCAGATTCCTATGATCCAGAAGGCTACAACCCAGAATCCCCAGGACTGACTGCAGCAGCTCGTAACTCGTATCGTCAGTTCATCCCTCGGGTGCAGACCCAGCGCTCCAACCTCATTGGCCTCACGTCAGGCGAAGGACAAGGATCCAGAGGTAACAATCGTTTACTTTTAAGTGTTTTATCTTGAGAAATCCAGACCTTAGAAAACTTATTTCTAAAACTAACAATGAGGTAGGAAAATTTCAGTGCTCCTAACGCTAAAATTGTAATTATTAATATGTCTTTGTGTCTTTTGTTTATCTTGTAGCTGCAAACATTGTGATCCAGACAGAACCTGCGACTGCCACCAGCAGTCCTGGAAATAATGTGTCACGTTTCAACACAGAGCAGGACGGCAGAAAGAGGACACTGGGCCCCAGCACAGCTGAGGGACCTGCAGCTAAAAAGCCCTGGATGGAGAAGTAAGAAGTCCCAGATGCATAAAACAAATTAGAGGATTTTATTAAAATAATAGAAATCTTAAACTGGTTCTGCATTGATTCTGATCAGTTGATCAGCTGTTTCCCGATTTCATTTTAAAGTGTTAAGTCTGACTACTGTCAGCAACGTGCTTTTATTTGTTCTGTGGGAAGCTGAGACTAAACTTGAGCTCTACTTGTAATCGATCTGTCAGTTTTATTGGTTGCAGAAATGTTAATCTGAAGTCAAGCTTCAGTGCTTTTTTAAAAAAAATATTTTTTTTACAAGGCATATGTCTTGAAATTCTCACCATCCCAAACCTCCTTTTTTTTTCAGACCAAACTTTACCAATCAAGATAAGAGCGTGTTTCCAAAGAGAAATCACTACGTGAACACCAAGCTGGAGGTGCGCAAGATCCCCCGTGATCTCAACAACATCACCAAGCTCAACGAGCACTTCAGCAAGTTTGGAACCATCGTCAATATACAGGTGCAGTGGGTCGTCCTTCTTAAAGGAGTCGTTGCTGCTGAAAGTATTCTTAGAGTCTCAAAGCAAATTAAAGCTGTTTTAAACCAGCAGAAAAATTAAAGACCTTTTAAATCATCCCGTTTTAGAATATTTTTTTTGTTTGTTGTTGTTGCTGTGGTTTTACTCCTTGTTGAAAGTTGAAACCTGAAGGGTTTTTGTCGCGAACAGACAGCCAACCCGTGCACTCTGCTCTCAATCCAGGTCGTGTTTGGTGGCGACCCAGAGGCGGCGCTGATCCAGTACACAAAGAACGAGGAGGCCAGGCGAGCCATATCCAGCATCGAGGCCGTCCTAAACAACCGCTTCATCCGTGTGTACTGGCACCGCGAGCCCGGCGCCAACGCCACGGGTCCTCAGGAGCAGAGCTCAGGGAGCCAGTTGGCCGGGTTAGCCCCCAACCCGGGGCTGCAGCACAGCAACATGCATAAGGTTGAAACAAACACCGGCCCTTCCATCGTCGTCTGCTGTGGTTTTATCTTATCGTGCTTCGTGTGATTAACTCTCAGTTCTCCCCTCCTCAGCAGGGGATCAAGCAGCACAATCCGGCCGCCTACGTGTTGAACAAGACTGTACCTAAACATCACCTGAATGCAACAAAGACAGACGGACTGAATCCAAACTCTGACACTGTTAATGTATGTTTTTGTTTTCTCAACAAAACATTTAAAAAAAATCTATCATGTTTTGTGTTAAGTCAGTTGAACTGTCCAAATGATAAAACTCTGATGCTGTATTCCAGAACAGCTAGGAACAACTTAGTTTGGCTTAGAACAGCTATCTATCTTCCATGTTGTCGTTCTAACACTAGTATTATATATTATAGTCAATATTATGGATTGAGTTGTTGGTAACTGAGAGTTCATTCCTCTTTGAGTTAACAGATAAATCTTTGTGTGTGTGTGACATGTAGGTGGCGCCTAACACCCAGAAGGTCCCTTACACTTCCACAGCCCTCAAGTCATCCTCAAAGAGTCTTGGGAAAACAGGAAAAGCACTGGAAGCTCAGGAAGCTCTGAAAAAGAAGCAGGCATGTTTCTTAATTAACTCTCCGGCTGCTACAAGAAACTCGAAGCTGGAATTAGACATCTGTGTCTCTGACGGCCTTCTCGTGAGACACGGACTGAAAGTTTCTCTCATAGAAAATAATGCATTTTAAATTGTTGGGTTTTTTTTTTTTTTTTCGCCCCATCCAGGAGGCATTAAAACTCCAACAAGACATGAGGAAGAAGAAACAAGAGATGCTGAAGACACAGATCGAGTGTCAGAAAGTAAGATGTTCTTTGGGACTTCTGTCTGTACGCTGTCGTTTTCGCTCATCTTTTCTCACGGTTTATCACTTCGCTCTGTTGTTCTTCCAGGCGCTGATCAACCGTCTGGAGAAGAATCGAGGCATGAAGCCCGAGGAGAGGGCCAACATCATGAAGACACTAAAGGAGCTGACGGAGAAGATCTCCCAGCTGCAGAATGAAATGAACCCTGCCCCCCAGGCCTCCAGTGGCAAAACCAACCACAGCCAGCCCAAGACCAAAACTGATGTAAGTTCTGGACTGACACCGAGCTCTGGCTCACGCATTCATTTGAAACATTTAAACTGTTGTCATAACCTTTCTTATTTTTTGTTTTCTGAAAACTCATGTTTTAGCACTTGTCTTGGATTTAATGAGCAGTTCTTATTTTGCCTGAGTTGTTTTCAGGCTCAGAAGGAGTTGCTGGATGCTGAGCTCGACTTTCACAAGAAGATGAGCTCCGGAGAGGACACAACAGACCTGAAGAGAAAACTGGGACAGCTGCAAGTCGAGGTAAACATTAAAAAAAAAACCACACACACACACAATAACCGTGCGCTAACTGCGTTCCAAAAAGCACATTGTGACCCACAACTGACCTTTTTAAAAGTTGATCTTTAAAACAACTTTTGTGTTCCCATTTAATTAAAAAAAAAAGCAATATGTAACTCCTAATCTGAAGAGATGGGTAGCACTGTCACAACCCTGTCTGTTGGGACCCACAGAACTGGAGGTACAGACTGAGAATATCGTGTTTCCTCAACACTTCGTTAGAATTTGAGGACGTGATACCAGGAAATGTCAGTCAAGGAGTTTTTTTTTTTTTTTTTTCTTTTGCATACAGAAGTGAAATAAATTAAACTGTCTTTATCCCCCACACTGAAATAAATAACAGAAGTCTCACAGTTATTTTTATTTGCTTTATCTGATTTACATTTTATCACAGCAGAACAGCTAAATGGTATTAAGTTCTAGTAAAACTCCAGCTGTGCAGGTCATTCTGATGAGCACGAGCCTAAATGATCAGTGTGCAGCACAGAGCGTTTCTAAGTCCATCCTCAGTGAGCCGTTACATCATGTGAGGAAGTAATGCTCATATTGTGCATATGTTTATTTCCCACTAAGAGGTCATTGCGTTTAATTTGCAAATTGTATTAAAAACTACAAGAATCAATGTAGTGTTAAAATATGCATGAAGACTCTGTGATATATGTAAAGATTAAGTTTGAGGTTTGCTATTTTTAAATATAATCTAAGATCTGTTTTTTTTACTAACATGTTCTAGCAAATCTCACAATCTGTAAGCAAGTGAGGTAAAACTGAGCCCGTATTTAAACTTCAAATAATTAGATGATTTGTCTTTTAAAAGGATAATAACATAGTTTTGGTTTGTAACTCCCAGTTTTCCTTTTTTTTCCCCCCTTTTTATCCCAAGTGTACTTAATTAGCTTGTTGTTAAAAATGCATATAGCCTGCCCCCTCCCACCCCATCCGTCCAAGCCCGAACCTCCTTCTGCACATTACACCGCAGCCACTTAAGCAAGCCCCAAGGAGCAGCTGCTAACGAAGCCGAATCAGACACAAGTCCTTACACTAATGGAGCCCCTCCTCATTAAAGTTTGAGCCGCCGGTCCGTGCGAGGGGGAAATCGCAGAATGACAATTAAAGGTACAAGCAAGGCAGGGACAAATGGAGTAGAGAGTGGCTGTGAGCTTGTTGGCTGGTTAAAAAGTAAGATGTCCTTTTTAAAAATGAAGGAGAGACGACTAATGGTGGAGGGGACCGAGTGACAGGGCTGGAAAATGGACCAGAACTCTGAAGATCCAACTCTAATGATTGCTCTTTTACTGTAGTTTTCCATTTCCTTGGTTTTCTGTATTCTAAGCACCATCGTATTGAAAAAGAACACTCATCATCAGCTCTGTGTGTGTTTTGCTTCAGGCGACACGGTTGGGCCTGATCCGACCTCCGGCTGGTCGAGGCCGCGGCCGGGGCAAGCTGGCACCAGAGTCCAGTGCGGTACATGGGGGCCGGGGCCGGAGCCGGAGCCGGGACATGGGGTCCCGCGGCGGGCTTGTGAACCGTATGGTGGTGGACCACAGGCCCAGAGCTCTCAGTATCTTAGGAGTCACACAGGAAGAAAAGGAAGAGCTGATGCCGCATTTTGTGGTGAGAAAACAACTACCGACACGCTTTCATGTAAATATGTTGGAGTTCTGAAAGTGATTTATTTGAAATTCAATTTTGTTTTTCTTCAGAAATTTGGTGAAATCGAAGAACTTCGTGACCAAGATGCCACCAGCGTCATCCTGACCTTTAAGACACGAAGTGAAGCAGAGAATGTAAGTCCCATGATTTCAAACCAAACCGGACTTTCGTCTTGCTCTTCCTTTTCTGTTTTCTGCCCCATATTCTGTGAAATTTAATCCATGAAAGCTTTAATTGCTAATTCTGTCTGTTTTTTTTGTTTGTTTGTTTTTTAGGCAGCCAATCAGGGAGCTATGTTCAAAGGTCGTTTTCTGCATATGTCCTGGTACAAGCCCAAGACACCCTCTGTTACAGCTGAGCCAGAGGAGGAAGAGGCTAAAGACGAGGATAATACGGTACAAAACATTACACACACACACACACACACACACAGAGCTGGTTTGGGGCAGATTCCATGCCCTTTTAGTTTCATATAGTCAGGAAGGGAAGTTTTTCAACTTACAGTTTAAAGTGGGAAAACTTTTTTTTTCTTTTTTAGAAGTTTTAATTCTATTCACACTTGTACATTTCTTTCCAGTGCTTCTGAATTTTTCACTGCCGCTAACTGCCACAGCAAAATTAGTGCAAGCCTCTCAGTGCTAAGAGCATCTCAGCCCCTTGAGTAAAACAGCATTACTGTCAGGTGAAACCCTCGTACTGTAGTTTCATGGAGCAGTTTTGAGAAGGGCGGGGGGGGACTTCGGTGTCTTATCACTTGCATTGCATTGAAACGTGAAAAGTGGTGCAGCTCCAGTCTGCACAGAGAGCCAGAGGCGAGGGAGCAAACCTGCCCTGATAGGGAGGATCTGACCCTGCTGTGACTGTAGAAGACTAGCTGGTGACTCAAAATCACAAGAAACAAAGAGAATTCTGAGTGTTTGCGACCAGCGAGCGTGTGAGCGGCTTTTGCTGCACAGTCCGTTGTTGAAAATCACCGCCTACTTTTGTTGCTGCAGCTTGGGCCTCCGTTTGTGCCGTTAAAAGAAACTAAGGCAACAGAAAAGACAGCGTTATGTCATGTCACCTTCAAACTGGCTAAATGTGCAAAGATAAGAAAGATCGACTTGAATAACTGAGTTTGGAGAAATATGCATTTCTATCTGTGTGAATGCACTCTCAGCAGTAAATGATGTCAATTTTGATGTTACAGTGTCATGTTGCCTTTAGGTTTAGTGACCACTGTGTGCCAGAGGACTAATATGTTTATTCTTGTGTGAAAACAAAGGCATTTTATTAGTTTAAATTACCATTTCTTATAAAACTGTAGTTTTAAATGACTGTAATCAGTGCTCATTAGGCTTTACTGTCAAAAGTTGGAGCAGCTTAGGTTAAAAAAAAATTGTGAGTTGTAAGAAAATTATTATTCAGAAGGATTTGCTTATTGCTAGTTGTGCCAGACCTTTGACCTTATCCAGAAATCAGATTTGAACATTTTTAATATAAAGCTTCCCAGATAATGCTGTAGCAACAAACATAAGACAAATAGAAGTGTTTTTCGGAAACCAGAAAGTCCCAAATATCAAAGTAACACAAGTCGGTGCGTTTTTATTTGAACAGAAGGAAGCAAGCTCATATTTGCCTGGAGAGGAGGAGCGGGGCGAGGAGGAGGAAGAGGAGGAAGACGATGACGACGAGGACGAATACGAGAGCCGATCTTGGAGGCGATAAAGAGACTGATTCATCCCTGAACGCTCTCCGGCAAAATCTGATTTTGTTATTCCTAATTTTTATTTTTATTTTTTTGTCTTTATGGTAATTTTAGACTTTAATCAAAGAAAAAAACATCTTTTTACTTTATTGTAATCCAAAAAAAAGGCTTAGAGGGTTTAGGTTTTTGCGTCCCTCAGTGAAACAATAGTTTAAAACATCTCACTTTTGCTGAGAATGATACATGTTAAGTTGTTCTTATAGATAGGAAAATCTATGTAAGTTTTACTGTGCTTACCAGATGATTAATATCAGTAATGCACAACATTTGTGTCTACTGTGAATAGGTATTTTTATACATACTGTATTTAAGCTCATTTTCTCACCAGTTTTTTGTAAAATCTCGTCCTCGGTTCAGGGACAGCCATTCCATCACCAGTACAACGTTTTCCTCAACTTTGAAAACGATTAATTTATTTTCCCACCACTGTGTCGTACTTATATTGGCAGAGTATGGTATGGTTTTCAATTTCACTTTCAGTTTTCTTTTTTTCCCATATTGGTTGGCCCCAAAATGGACAACTTGTTGGATTTACCAGAGACAGAGCCACCTAACCACCTAACTGTGGTGCAGTTGTACCGTGACTACATTGGAGCCGGTGCAGGTACTGAAGGATCCCGGTGCATCAGAATAACCGGGCAATGTTTACAAATGTACACCAGAGACAGTCTTGTAGCATACTTTCAACTCTTTCCCGCTTTCATGTAGTTACTTCCACGGTGTCCAGTGCCACTCTTTGTGAATACACACCGAAACAGGTGTTGCACAACTTCTAAGAGTGTAAAACACTTTCACTTGTTCTTCTCTGTCACTCAAAAGACGGGGCAGGGATTGGATCATCCATTTCAAAAATGTGACATCCATAGACAGGTGTTTGAATGTAATACTGAACAGTTGATTTTAATATTAAAAGTAGGATTATATATATAATTTCTTTGCCTTACACAGTCAGCAGACTGTGGGATTTTTACAGGATTTGTGATTTACTTTTGTAAATTTTGTAAATGCTTGAAGAGAGAAATTATTGTACTTGTGTTTTTTTTTTTTTCCTGTTTGATTTTATCATTTCACAAAAATTACGTGTTGAAGAGGTCAAACACGAGTGCTCGGCTGCTTATTTGCAAGAATTTAGCATTTGTGTTGAACAGTCCATCTTGTTTCTTTTATTATTATTATTATTATTATTATTATTATAGCTGTCATAAGTAGCACCTTTCTTATTAAAGAAGCATTCACAGCTGCTCTGAGTTGATTTAAACACTTTAAAAAAGAAAACACTGAAAGTTACGCACCAAACCCTTTTAATTTTGCGAAACTGGAGCGTCGCCTCAGTTTTAATTTTGTCAGTGTTTTAAT
>NC_051442.1:8158068-8161031 GCF_001649575.2 Kryptolebias marmoratus
CCCATACTGTATTTGGTGTGATTAGAATGGAATGAGCTGAATCCTTTGGAATGTTCTGTATGAAAGATGAAACTAAGTTTAAATTTAGTTCATCAGACATTGAGTGAACTCATCAAGCCAAACCGAAGGAGAGATTGACCTGTTAGTGTGCTGCTGCCTCACTTTAGATGGATAATCAGGCAGAGAAATTGACATGGATGCTTCTGCCTGCGTGTAAATAAACCCAAAATGCGAATTTGTTTCTTTTACTTTCTAACACACACTGGCACCACTTATAGAAGGGTGTTTGAAGCATGTTTGTCCTCTCCAGCTGTCTGTCAGTTTCTATGAAGTTTGTAACGAAAGGATGACTTTATGCTTCATTATGTCACAGACGGGTTCAAGGAAGGAACCGACAGCGACACATTTCCTGCTTGTATAAATGAGGACTCGGAGTCTCCCGACCACGTTTTTTTGTACTATCCTCTGTATGCTACTATCACACAAATAGTGTACAAAATGTAAAATGTTTATTGGATAATAGTTTTGGATTTGTTACTGTTTATATTTGCAGGATGTGTATGTATTTTATTCATGTATTTTGTTTGTAAAAAAAAAACAAACAACAAAATGAATTTATAATTTACTAGCATGTTTGCTTTTGCCAATAAAGATGGAGGAATGGGCAGCTTGTAAGATGATCAAGGAAAGAAAAGAAAAAAATTAGAATTGGTCGTGAAAAGAGGACAAAAAATTTAAGTTAAGGAAAACTGAAAAAAAGATGAGAAGATTGGACACAAAAAAAAATAATTATACAAGCAAAAGCATTCCAGAAAACAACCTGAAAAATCTGTGTGGTCTCCTTTATTTTGCATGTTGTTTGTGGTGTACATACATTATGTTGCCCAAAGTATTTGCTCGCCTCCTTTCACATCCATATGAATTTGAGTGATATCCCATTCCTAATCCATAGGGTTTAATCTGATGTTGGCCCACAGCTTCAACTCTTCTGGATAGGCTTTCCCCAGATTTAATGAGTGTTTATGAGAACTTTTGACCATTCTTCCAGAAGCTCATTTGTGAGGTCAGACACCGATGTTGGACAAGAAAGCCTGACTCACAATCTCTGCTGTAATTCATCCCAAAGGTGCTCTATCAGGTTGAGGTCAGGACTCTGTGCAGGTCAGTCAAGGCTCATCTATGTCTTTGTGGAGCTTGCTTTGTGCACTGGTGCACAGTCATGTTGGAACAGGAGAGGGCTCAGATTAAATCCCAATTAGAGTTTGTATAGATTGTTTAGATGCTCATGTCAAGACTTCATCTTGAATTTCTTCAAAAGTGGTTTTCTGTTTGCCTCTCTCCAATAAAGCTCAGACTAGTGAAGAACCTGGACAAGTTGTTATAAGTACAGTCTCTCCCCTCTCACCTGCTGAAGCCTGTAACTCCTTCAGAGTGCTCACGGGTGTCTTGGTGTCCTCTCACTATTCTCCTTCACGGTCACTCAATTTGTCAGTATGGCCTGCTCTTTGTAAAACAAAAATCATAGAAAATAAAATGCCACTTGTTTTTTCAATAAACTTTTCTCTGAGTTGAGTTAGAACAGTCTTTTTGAATATTTATGCACCTACTTATTTAACATGAAATATTTTTATTTTTTACTCTATCGAAATTTGGTTTCATTTTGACACTTTAGGTTTTTTGTTTGTCTTTGTTTTAAAAAAAATGTTTTGCAAAGAAGGACAATTTTCAGTGATCAAGACTGATTTTTGACAGCAATAAAAGAAAAAAGACATCCAAGGGGGTGAATACTTTTGCAAGGCACTATGATCAGGTTACAAGACAGTTTGGCTGACTGAATGTAATATAAAAAGAAATAAAGAGTGGTCTAAAACATTTGCACTTAAAGATGATCTGATCTGTTCCTAATGCGTCCTGAACTTTAAGATTAGTGTACACCCAGGCAGACAGCATGCAGGTCAGAGTTTGGCTGCAACAGGTTTGAATGCTGAGAAAAAAAACAGGCTGTTTTTAATCTGCGTAATGAATAAGAAGATGCCACGGCGGTAATGGATGCCTGCCACCGTGCTGCTAAATTATTCAAAGTCTGGGGAACAGGAGAGGCGGCCGAGAGGATCAGATTGACCCGCTGTGTCACCTGTATGCCTCTGTCCACATGGCTCCTCTTTTGGCACGTCGCCCATGCAGGGTTTACAGGTCTTAACCTGCAGCCACATGAGAAGTTTGGTGGAGCAGGTATGAGGATGGGCGTTCATGTTGGGAGGGGTCCATGGCCAACGCTGCTTCGGGGTCAGCTTTAGGCCTGAAGTTTAAAGTTTGTGAAATCAAACCCATTTTATTCTGTTATTTGTCGTGTGAAGCACACGGGTCAGACTGAGCAGAGGTTCTGAGCTGTCCGTGGTGCTGAAGGGACTGGGAAAACTGCTGTAAACTCACAAATATGTGTTAAATCCACTCCGAACATCACTTTTTACAGACTGACCAAATTTAGATGAAACAAATTCAATTAGGCAATAAATCAAAAAATGGGAATTGTTTAATAAAAGTGAGATCAGATTTACAAAAAAAAATAATAACGATAATAATTAAATATCTCCAAATATTTCCACCTTTGTCAACAGTTACCAGCTCTTTATTAAAGGGACAGTATGGTCACTTTTAAAGTGATGTGCTGTTAAATAGTTAAAAACATCCAGCTAACTTTGGAATTTATCCAAGTCTGTTGCCACTTTTTATATAACGCAAGACATAGATAAAATTCACAAAAAAATGCAGGAAATATTCTCTATGTACAACAATCAGGGGTGGAAATTTTTTTACCAGCCACTCAAATATTTTACCAGCCACTATTTTTTGTTGTGACAAAAAGTTATTTCATATGATGATGATGATCGACGCGGGTGGAAGCAGTTGTGGTGCCCTACAAGCTGACTACTCTTGAAAAACAGAAAATAAAATAGCTTCTC
>NC_051442.1:8161707-8172060 GCF_001649575.2 Kryptolebias marmoratus
TGTCTGTCTGTCTATCACGCTAGCAAAACAGTGGGTTAACTTCGCCAAAACAAGTTGTTTGACCTTTCACGGTCTCCGTAGTTCCCTTGCAGCGCGAGCACAGCGCGGCGGTTACGAGCGTTGAACATGAACGGAGACGCAGGGGAATCGTAGCTCTGAGAGCTGTGTGAAGCTGACACCCCGCTCTCTGAGAGCTGTGTGAAGCCAGCTCCGTATCTGATAGGGGAACGCGGCTCGACGTAACAGCAGCAACTCGAACACATTGCTGCCCCCTAGATGTCAGGAGGACAAATAACACCTTTTCTGTTCAAATTGCCAACACGCCACAGTGGCGTGTGTGTTGATCAAATTCACCCGTCACTTCAAATATTTACCCGCATTTGGCGGGTGGCGGGTGCTAATTTCCACCCCTGACAACAATATGATTTTGTCAAAACGAATGAGAAAACCCAGGCATCTTTGGAGTTCAGACACACTTCACAGCAGAAACATCATCCAGAGTTTAAACAGGTCACAACAATTTACACTTTACATGACTGAACAGACATTCTGGTATCTTTAGTGATTTCTACACAATCACAGTTTAGGTTTTATGATTTTTCCACAAAATATTTAACTGACAGGTGGTTTCATCGTTCAAGAACTTTTAGGATACAACTAATAGTTTTCACTAGGCAGCAGTTGAGTTTCCGCTCTTCAAAATGTTCTAGTGTAAAATATAAAAATACATTTTGTTGAGTTCATTTTTTTGCTGCTCGAGTTCCCAGGTCGGACTGTTGCAACCTGAGCAGGTGGGGGGGAGGGGGGGAGGAGGAGGAGGAGGAGGGAGGCTGAAAGACGAGGAGGAGGAAGAGGGATGCCGGGAGGCGCTGCCTGTGTGAGCAGCTCAGTCTGGTGAAGGAGGAGACCAGAGGGAGCTCTGCGGCTGTCCCGCTCCCTCCCCCCATCCCAGCAAAGCCCAACCTAAACGCGGGCTTTTCATGTTAGGGGCCACACTGCTCGCTAGGGCCTCACTGCGGGGAGGAGGAGGAGGAGGATGATGACCATGAACGGCAAGCAGCATTTCTCCATGCACCCGGCCCTGCACGAGCCCAAGTACCCCGGCCTGCACTCAGGCTCGGAGGGCATGCGCAGAGTCTGTCTGCCCGCCCCGCAGGTACGTTCAGGTCTGGGGAGAGGGGGTGGGGGGCAATGGATGGGAAAAATATCACCGAAAATGTCTGTAAAGTTGATTTGACAGGACTTTGTTCTATATACTCGCTTCCTCTCTCTTCTCTCCTCCTCCTCCTCCCCTCCTTTATTCATCCACATGTCTATTCAAGCAAAGCTTTCATATTAATTTTTATGACCTGCGCTCAGAGGAGGGTTCTCTCTGCTCTCCTCGGCGCTACTCGCCTTTGGAAAATGTTTTTTTTTTTTTTTAGATCCTGAGAGCTGCCTGACACAATTCCCAACTGACTACAGTATGCGCACTCTTGCTTGCAGCTGCAGGGCAATATATTCGGAGGCTTTGATGAGAGCCTGCTGGCGCGTGCAGAAGCTCTGGCGGCTGCTGACAGCATCGTCTCTCAAGGCAAGAGCCACCCGTTCAAAGCAGACGTGACGTACCATACCATGAGCAGTGTCCCCTGCACCTCAGCCTCCTCTTCCTCCTCCACCACCGTGCCCTTCTCCCACCACCACCACCACCACCCCCACCACCTTGGACAGACCCTGGAGGCCGGGGACCTCCTGGACCACCTCTCCAGCAGCCTGGCCGTGACCGGGATGGGCGCTCCGGAGACTCCGGGGATGACCACGCCGGCGCACCACCACCACCAGCACGCCCACCACCACCTGCAGACCATGGGCCAGCTGCACCAGGCCATGGCCACCATGGCCCACCCGCACTCCCTGTCCGTGCACGGCGGCATGGCGTGCGTCAGCGACGTGGAGTCGGATCCCCGGGAGCTGGAAGCCTTCGCGGAGCGCTTCAAGCAGCGGCGGATCAAGCTCGGGGTGACGCAGGCGGACGTGGGCGCAGCGCTGGCCAACCTGAAGATCCCCGGCGTGGGCTCGCTGAGCCAGAGCACCATCTGCCGATTCGAGTCCCTCACCCTGTCCCACAACAACATGATCGCGCTGAAGCCGGTGCTACAGGCCTGGCTGGAGGAGGCCGAGGCCGCGCACCGGGAGAAGAGCAGCAAGCCGGACCTGTTCAACGGCAGCGAGAGGAAGAGGAAGCGCACGTCCATCGCCGCGCCGGAGAAGCGCTCGTTGGAGGCGTACTTCGCCATCCAGCCGCGGCCCTCCTCGGAGAAAATAGCAGCCATCGCGGAGAAACTGGACCTGAAAAAGAACGTGGTTCGAGTGTGGTTCTGCAACCAGCGGCAGAAACAGAAACGAATGAAATACTCGGCGGTGCACTGACTGTTTTTCTCCCCCCGCTGACATCATGAATAAAAGAGCCTACTACATTTTTGATCGAGTGATTAATAATAACCTGAGCAGCCGAACAAACAGGGATTTATCAGCAGCTCTGTGCGTCATCCAAAACAACAACAACCAACCAAACAAACAAAAAAGACTCGGACTTCCTCCAACTTTTTCAGTTGGTGTCACTCACCGCTCGTTGTTGCACTTTTCTTTTTCGATTTCGTTGTTTAGATGGAATTTTGTTATGTTTTGATGTTGTTGGTTATGTGTCTACTTGCACACTTTTGGAAAGGATTCTCAGTAAAGTCACCCTGACAGTTTGTCACGTTCAGGGACCTGCTTTGTTTTTCTTCATCTTCTTTTTTTAAACGTGAGTTCGACTTCAGAGGGCTGCATTATTTTCCAGATTACTTCAAGTGACTCTATGCAAAGAAATTAAACAAAAAAAGAGAAAACTTTCTTTTTCTGTAACACTGGTTAATATCATTACACGTGCACAAAAATCTACACTATGTCTTTACTTTTTTATCTGTATGTGATCCTTTGGAAGAATGTCAACAATATTCACTTTTTAATCACTACTTTTGCAAAGGAACCCGCTCTCTTGTGTGATCGTGATTTACGCACATAAAATGTAATAATTCCAGTAATTTCTTTCACGAAATATGACACTTTGACTGCTGCTATATTTGAATATTTTGATGTGATTTTTTTTTTGAGAATTGCAGGTAAGATGTATTTATTTAGATATATTATTTAGTTACATTATGATAAATATAATCTCCTGATCTGAGTATTTATTTATTTAGTTACTTACTGTTTTTTTTCTTCCTCACTCTGGTTTCACTTGGATTAAAAAAAGGTGTGATATTTAAACTGAATAAATTATTGGTTTATTTTTTAAAAAATCATCCAAACATGACTTTATTTTTATGTTTCGTGATTTGATTTAGTTTTATGTTTATCTATCTTTTTTTTTTTTTTTTTTTTTGAAGTTGTGGCCCGGGGCCTAGAAATGTGGCGTTCTGGATGCTGAGCCATAAAAAATAAATCACAAACACAACATGTAAACAGTCTATTTTTAAATTAATAGATTTTTTTTTCATGGATTGTATTATTTAAAACACCTCAGAACTCTGTGGGAATTAAAAATGCAATGCTGCATGTAGAACAAGGAGAACAACAACAACAAATGAAAGTGGTGGTGGTAGGGGTGTGTGTTTGTGTGTGTGTGTGGGGGGGTATCTTTCCTTTTTTTTTTGTTATTTTACAAAGATTTTCACACCATAAAGCGACGGCAAAGCGCGTCCGTTGCGCCCCTGGTTCCCCCTCTAATTAGTGCAGTCTCAATTATAGATGTCCTGCCGGCTTGACTCGTGCATGGGGTTTGAAATTATTAAGTAATGATGATGCAATATTAATTGTAGATGTGTATAAAGGCAAGTGAGAAGTTGGACTGCCGGTGACTCCAGGGAGACGCAGAACGCACCACAGGTTGGACGCGGAAAAGAGGATATTTCGCTTTTATTTGTTTTTTTTTTTCACCTATAGGCTGTTAAATGTCTTGTTTGGATGAGTGAGTAATTTTATTTAATTTAACATCTAAAAATCTTTTCAGTTTTCTTGTTTTTATATATTTAATCTATTGGCGCAAAGTATTTTCTTGACCCATTATTGCGTAATGTTTTTTATTTCCTTTATTTATTTTTATTTATGTTTTTTTTTTGTTTTGTTTTGTTTTGCGTATATTATTAGACTTAATCAAGTCTGACTTTCTTTTTTTTAGATTAAGATTAGCCCACGACTCTGCGTACATTTTAGGATCATTGGGGAAATCCTCGGGCGCGTTTTACGCATCATCTTTACGCACATTACGCCCTTTCACGGCGTTAAACAACACGGTAAACAGTTTTGTCACTTCTTTTGGAGAATAGTGCTATTTAACGGCACATAAAAAAGGAACATTTACAAATATTATTCAAAGGTTGTCTAAAAATGCCTGAATTAATCAGCGGAGTCATTTAAAGAGAAGCTTCCGCCGGATTCCTCTGCATGACTCCCGGCTGTGTGCGGCTCTCCCTGGGAGACTGTGGGCCGGTTGCTTGTTGCAGGGGGATCCATTCTTTGTTTGCAGCTCTGCGGAAACGTTTGTGGCTCTCATGAATATTCCCTTTGATCATCAGAGGTGAATCATTTCAGTCCATAGAAAATTCATGGTGTTAAATGGATTTTATGTGAGGGAGAGTGGCCAAAAAAAACTAGTTTAATCCATGGGTGCCTTTTATTTCTGCAAAATGTCACTTTTATCATCAGGTTGACCATCCGAAAGGGTTCAACCATGAGCAGAAAATAAAAAAGATGAATTTCTGTAATTTTTAAAGTAAAACTGGGGTTTGGCAGCGTGAATAATTGATCTGTGTGACACCAGTATTGATATCAGAAGGTTCCATGGTAAGTTGAGCTGAAGGCCTGTGAGCCTTAGCGGCATGTGGCGACTGAGGGCCTCTAAATTATTCAGCAGAAGCTGAAAGGTATATTCCTGTTTCTCATGCAATAATCCAGGTGCGCAGGGAGGCCAGTTTGCACATTATCAGCAAAAGAAAACAACTCAATTTGAATTACATTCAAATGAACTTTTAATGAAAACAAACTTATGTGCACTGCAAAAAAATAAGAGACAAAATCCAGAAAACGAGGAGAGTTTAGGAGAACGAAAGCAGAAAAGGAGAAAGTGTTTCCTCGGGATTTTTTCATGCAGGCAAGACCTTTTCTGACAGAATGAGGATGGAAGCTCAATTTAATTGCTGGAGAATGCCCACACTTTTACACTGAACACACACACACACACACACACACACACACACACACACACAGGGTGGCTGTCAACCATGGGAGCAGACTGAGGGAATGTGAGAGGAGAGGTGGGAGCCAAGACACCCCCAGCTCAATAATTCATGCCACGCCAGCAGCAACAAATGAGAATGTGACCAGAGCGAAGGAAGACAGCTACCTCTATTAGTCACCTTCAGTTATCATCAGAAACCAATTCAACTCATCCTGTGGAGTCTACTCACCACTAACCTGTGAGCAGCATACCCCCCCTCCCTCCTCCACACACACACCCTCTGTTGAACAGTGGAACCAAAATGTCTTTTCAAGCTGGAAACATATGTGTTAGACAATATTAGATAAGCTGTTCTTCTATATATTATTACTTTTACTAATTGAACTTAAAGTCAAATAGACATTTCAACTTGTTATTGTTAGAAATTAGGAGATTCTTTCCAACACGTGTTTCTGTTGAGGTGTGTGCTGTGATGTGTGTATTTGTATGAAAGACAATATCTATAATTTTGCAATCATCTAATGCTAATCTGTTCTGTTTTTGGTGCGTTTTCAGTGGCTGCAAAATTGCACACAATGTGATTCCATACATACTAGATTTAATAAACTCAGTAATAAAAAAATATTATCATAATTTATTTATGTGCAGCACTAATGAAATCTGTTTTTAGTCATTTTTTTTCATTAATTTTTGATCTATGTATTTGGACATGCATGTTATTTGGTATCCATCAGGGGTGCTACAGCACCCTCTGCACCCATTCTTGATCTTGTCAATATAGTAAAATTTTAAAAAATATAGTTAAGCTTGTATTTTGTGAAGTGGTGTTTTGTGGAGTTGTTTTCAATAATCATTATCTTACCTGCAGGAGGAACCTCTGGGAGCGTTATCAGGTTGGAGAATGAGGCAGAAGTTCTCTCTGAGGGGCTAACTGCTAATCTGAACAGGGTCACTTCCAGAGCAGATTACTACCATCTTAAAACAGCTCCAGTCTCAAAACTTCAGAGGTTTTTGTGAAAATTGTTTTCCAAAAATTCACACCAACTTCTCAGACTCAACATTTGGAATCTTGATGCGTGAAGTCAAGCTGTCTGCTCACTGTCCGCACATTTTGACGTGCCTACAAGTGGAAAGATGATCCCACCGGGGCCAGAAGACACATAATTATCTAACACAATATATATTAACAGCTTCAGCAACTTTCCTTTAAAGCAGTACTGAATTCTGTTTGTGTTCCTCCTCCAAAAACACGAATAAGAGCCTAAACTTTAAAAGGACAAAGGAGTGGCAGGTATTAGAAACCCTCCCAGAAAGCTCACCGATGTGCGCTCGCCTAATTGATTCAGCGGGTCTGAGGAGCAGTATTATACACCCCATTCATTATTCAAATCTTCTCCATTATCAAAGCACCCAGAGAAATAAGACTAACTCAGCCAGAAATAACTCACTGTGGCGTGATTTTCTCTCTCTCTCTCCCTACAAAGCACTTAGCTGATCAGGTGCAGGCGTGCACACAAACCCAGATTATATGAACATATAATCTCAATCCAGTCTGCTGGATGTAATCTTCTCTAAGAAAAAAGACAGGATTGCATATTGCCCACCACTTTCCATGCTAGATTTTAAAATAAGATAATATTACCAATGAGAAGGAACAATTCTAGGCATTTTGGTCAAACCTTGTAAATGATGTCTTGGATTTCATGTGTTAGCCCTGGGAGTATGTACTGAAGATGAGTCTCAGCTACAACCACACCAAATTTAAGCTCAATATCTTTAAATCCGTCTAAGTTATAGCCATATTTGTGTCTGCTAAAGTCAATTAGCTGTAGTGGCCATGTTGAATGGGGTTGACTCCAAGAGTTAATCAGATGTAGAGATACATCCAGTAATTGGGAAAATTAGGAAGTGAAGAAATGATGGAAGAGAGAAGAAGTTCAAGAGAAAACAAAGTATTTTTTGGAAAAGTTGTGTGTGTGTGTGTGTGTGTATGGGGGGGAGGTGTGTGTGTGTGTGTGAAATAATCTAACTATTAAAAAAAGGAGACCAGAGTTCAAAATCAGAGAGGAAAAGAAAGAAGAAGAAAAGAAAAATCAACCTCTTATGGCTGACATGTCTGTTATCCTGAATGTCTGGATTTGGTTCTTTTTATTTCCAAGTTGATCACGTCAGGGTGAGTGCCTCCCTGCTGGCTGGGAAAGTCTGACACTAAACCCCGCTGACAAGAGGAGAACCCAGAGGAGCCACTACAGAGCAGAGAGAACAGGGAAGTAACATCCTGAGGAACAGAGGCGACGTCCCATTCAAAGCCTCATCCATTCACATTCTCCACACTCACTCATTAGCTTTTCTTGCTGCATGTTCTAATAACACTCCTAATCTGAGCTCAGGACAACCTGCAGTGTGATTTTACTATAAACTATCAACTGAAATGCTCCGTCTGACTCTGATTAACCAAATGGACACGCAGGCAGTTGATTCTGTAGATTATAAAATGGATGAAAGTTTCAAGAAGAGGCAACAAGAGAACGACAGATTCCATCAAAAACCAACAGAAGCAGAAATACTGGAGCATCTGTTTTGATGATACTGAGTGCATCAGGTATCTAAAGCTTGTGTTGACATGATCCATCACCTAAGTTACTGTTTGAACACATGGGAAAATAACAGCAGAGTGGCACCACTGTCCCCCCCTCTCCAAACACGGTGCTGTCTTTGAAGACAGACATGAAAACTGAGCGAAGCCACACAGGGGCCCACAAAGAAGGTCCCCCAGCAGATGCAGCCACCCGCCCTCCCTCCCCATCTGCTCCCAGTGGCCTCAGGCCCTGAAGACAGCCCCGAGGCTAATCGACCGGGATCACAATAAAGCAGCAGAGGCAGCAGTTTGCAGTGTGTGTGTGTGTATGTGTGTGTGTGTGTGTACAGATCAAGGGAAGAAAACCCAAAATGATTTTTATCAAACCCCTTAAATACCATAATGATACAGAAGGAGAGCCTCACTCCTAAAAGAGGGGCCTACAGAAGCCACATTTTAAACACTTTTTAATCACATAATTTCAGCTAAATCCAACCAGATCATTTTAAGAAATAAAGCTGATGTGGTTTTATTTTGTAAAGAATTGTTTTATTTTGATAAAAGGAAAGTCTTAAAACAGAGACCATTGTATTGGTAGAACCATGTGATTAAAAAAAATAAAAAATTTCAGTGACTTGATAAATAATTGATGCTAAAATATTTCATGATGTAGGCAATGTTTTTGTGTGAAAATTTCAAACATTTGCGAAAACATTTATTATCTATTCACATCGAACTGTTAAAAAGGTGCATGGAAAATACGAGTGAAATGAAATGCAGTGAGAGTACATTGAAGAGAGCACTAACAATGTTTGTGGCATAAATAATATACAAAAAAAAAATCTAATAATAAAGGAAATCCCCCTTAAAAGAATTTAATTAATTAATTAAAAAATATTAAGTAAATAAAAATTTTCAAAAAAGGCAAAGGAAAATTTTTTTTGTCACTATAGTTTTTTTTAAAATAAACTAATTTGTGGGATTAATTCTCTAAAATATTAATAATAACATTAACGTGGCTTTTTATTTTAAAAAACATGAAAAATATATATCATATCCTGAAAAATAAACTCACCACAGGCATCTAATATGTATTTGTTTAAACAAAATAAAAAAGAATCTGGTTTAAAGGATATAGAAAAACAAGGTGGAGGTTTTATAATAATGTGGAACTGCTCTGTTGCATTGGTATTCAGTGCATCACTGCAATTCAGCTGAAATCTCTTTTCACATAAAAAAAGCTCATAAATTTTAAAGATCTTAAATGCAGAGACAGAAGAGAGGCAGCAGACAGGTGAAAAAATACAAGAAGTCTCCAAAAACGATATGGAGAGGACATTATCTTTATCTTTAGCTCTCGTGTACTTGAACATTTCAGGAGTGTTGATGTTGACCAAAACACTAACTGGAAAATAATCTCTTCCAGCCTCTGGCAGCGGCAGTTTCATCTTTTTGAAACGTTTTGCTCTAGACAGCTGAAAGTTTAAAAGAAACCCCATAAAAGAGTATCTTATTAAGGTGCTGGGCCAACAGGTGGAGCCAGAGCAGTTTCTACAATTATGTGAGGAACTGCAGCAGAGTAATGGACTGCCTTGTTCTTCACAGTTTTATTGATTATGGTTAAAAGCAACTTCTGCAATCTTCTAAAGTTGCTCAGTTGGCTTGAAACTGGTCCCCCTGCAGGGACTCACAGTGCATCTTCCTTCTGAGGATGAAAATTATTTACAAAGAGACAATTGATCAAATCCTGCTAAAAGAACGTCTCTATAGCTTAAAGACTGTTGGGTGTCCTCACTGTATCAGTGCAGCATTCAGGACTGTACCACTGACCATAAAATGCATATATATGTATATATATATATATATATATATATATATATATATATATATATATATGTATTTGCCTTTTAAAGCAGCTGATGAAAGTACAGTCAAAGAAACACGCAGTGTGGATGGTGAGTGCTAAATGATTATTGCTAAATAAGTTAAAATAAGCAGAACAAAAGCTAAAACCAGCAGAAGTTGTGTAACAGTTGCTTAAGGCTAAATAAGACAACAACAGAGTAAATATGATGAAGCAGATTTCAATAAACAATGTTTTTGAAGGTATTGAATAGATCTCAGTATATCTTTTGGGGAAAAACCTTTTTAAATAAAGTTTAATAATTCAAAAAGTATAAAAGTTACAAATACTAATAGTCATTGAACACCAAAGGTTTTGATATGCAAATATTTAAAATAGCACAAAGTATGTGGAAGTAGCTCGACTGTAAAACCAATAATGGAGAAACTATAAACAACGATGTGGATGCTGAGTCAGCATAAACAAGAAGAAATAAGTTAAAAAGCAAATTGCACTGAAGTGTTAGTTGTTGCAACAGTGTCTTCACAGGTCTAACTAATAAATCAATCAAACAGCTGCAGCTGATCCAGAATGCTGCTGCTCGTGTTCTCACTAAAACCAGGAAGATAGAGCACATAACACCAGTTTTAAAGTCCCTACACTGGCTCCCTG
>NC_051442.1:8172342-8261040 GCF_001649575.2 Kryptolebias marmoratus
AGAGTGCGGGTTTTTGATGTTTGTCTCTTTCTTACTGTTTATTCATTGTCACATGCTGTTTTTATTTTGTTTTTTAATTATGTAAAGCACCTTGAAATGCCTTGCTGCTGAAATGTGCTATACAAATAAAATTTGATTGATTGATTGATTGATTGATTGATTGTTTTTTGTGATGCTTCAAATTGAGAGATCTGAAGTGATTGAAGTGGGTTATATTTCATTGAGCATATGTAGATTACAGCATTTATGTTAGAAAGAGCCACTTTGAGATTTTCAAGATGAAAGGCATTTCTTCTTCCATTAACGTCCATTCTACAGAAAAATAATCAAGCAATAATCTTCTCCCCACCTAACATTTAACTGATCTGAGTTTGTTTGAAATCTTTCAGAAACCCTGATATTCAGTAGGAAAGGGTTAAACAAGGTATCAGGAATTTTCAAACAGTTTCTATAAAAAGCAACGGTGCAAAGGAGAGTGATTCTCTTTACTTAGTAATGAGGCAGCACACAAACACACAGCTAAACTCCACGCAGAGGCCTGCCCTCCACCAAGAGCCAGACGCCCCCCCCCCATAGCTCTCACATTGCATCAAGTCACTGAGTGACGGGTACATTGTCCAAGGCAAGAGGGAAAAGAGTGGTGAAACATGTTTCTCTCAGAGAGGAAACCAGCTCCCCACAGCGGAGCGGGGAATTTACACAAATGCATTTCTGGGGCGCTCCGATTAGCTGAGTGCCTCGTCCTAAAAGAGGGTTCCTCAGAAGTTCGTTGTGGGCTGAATGATTTACACAATCATCAATATTTGAGTGATCATTTGAACTTTTAAATGTTTCTGTATTGCTGTTTCAAAACATATCAGGTCTTCTGAACACACACAAAAGAAATCATGGTTCCCTCTGCTCCAGCTATTAAATAATCAACAGATAAAGTTGATCTTGATTTAGTTCAACACAATTTTTGACAAACGGCAATGCATAGTAGTTTGTTATTTTAGTCAAAGTGATGACAGAAAATGAACTGTATGCTATTGCAGCCACACACTCTTCTCACGCAGCTGCAGTGCACTGTGGGAAAGATAATGTGTAGAGCTCAGTCTTTAACTGCCAATTAGAAAATACAGACACAAAAAGGTCCAAACTAACAGGCACTGAGGGTAGTAATCATTTTTGATGTAAATATGACAAGGTTTTATTGGGTTTAAGCTCCGACCCAAAAGGTTTCGTATTTGTGACATTTTTTTTATCCACAAAGGACACATTCAAGCCAAAATATTCAATCTGTAGAGGATTTCTTGGTGAAAATCTCATGTGTATAACAGACGTGTGTAAATGTCATGATCGGCGTTTCCCCCCATCTAGGATGACTGCTGGAGACAGGCAGCAGCTCCCTGCACAGAAAGGAAGGTAAAGAAAACGACGGATGGAAGCATGACAGCTGAGATGACTTGATGATTACATTGCCTTTAAAGTTTACAATAGTTTTCACAGCTTTGTTCTTGCTCCAATGAGACATCCATAATCATTTGTCTGAGTGTTTTGTAATAATTGCTGTTTGAAGCTGCTGTCTCTCTTAGCTTGGACGCTTTTAACGGATTTTAAATTAAAAAGCCATTCGTCCTGCTTGAACAAAAATCTAAATAATGAGAGAGACGTAGAACCATCACACAGTTCCATATAAAAAAACTAACCTGACATAAAACCCTGGTTTGTTAGTTCTTTTGGCCTGGAACAAGTTTAACAAACTGCAACACAATGTTAATGCATCTTGTTGCTGCAAAACCTACAAATATATTGATAAGATATAAATCAGTGGAGCTATATGGTGTTTTCCTGAATACTAAGCAGTACTTTGTCTGTAATCGTGTTCCCTGAAATGAAACCTTCGTGTGGTTTGAAAGTGATAAGTGATAATAATGAGTGAAACAGCATTTTTTTTTCTACCTGAGGTAAGTCTGCATAAAGCTGAGTCAGAACCACACACAGTCTGTCTCAGAGATTTAATAAACCTATAAAGATTGTACATTAAACAGGATGTATTTTAGCTTCTAATACTATGTTTTAGTTTAGAGAAAGCATACAGCAACATGCACAAAATCTGAAAGAAACACAGGCCCAGCATTCCTCAAAGGAATGCATATCACCCGCCGCCTTTAATGTCAGCGTTTAAGACCGAGTTCATCTTCTGTTCACAAATGATGGAGCTGAAGCTGCTTTGATCAAACCTTGAAAATGATGCTACGTGTCGTCTTGTGCAATATCACAAGATCTCATGTTTAGAGGATGTGTTGCACATGTCTCTCAGCTACTATCACATAAAATCTTTGCTCAATATTTATAAAATTGACAGAGTATGGCCCTTTTTGTGTTGGCTTGTATATATATATCAGCTTTGGTGGTCAGATTTAACTGGACTGACTTCAAAATTTATACAGTTGAAGATGTACAGCACATCCAATAATGTGGACTACGAGCAGATTTACGAGGAAATACATGAAAAACAACACGATGATGGATGACACCATGGTTCATTTAAGCCACAGTGACTCCTCTAGAGTTGGACCCTGCAATGACTCATCTTCAACCTGACCGAAGATGTATTACTTTATTCTTTAAGAACATGAAACTGAACCCAAACATACTTGAAAGTTTAGAGGAACTACATCTAGACCAAAGAAGACAAAAAAGTGAACTTTCCACCATAGTTATCTGGCCTCAGTCCACTTAACATGTAATGGAAAGCAGATGGACAAAGACGAGCATTCTTCTTGGTAAAATGCTGGAATGTGATTTATATATAATATAATATAATGCTGAAAATACGTGGTTAGATTGTGCACACTTTACACATTTTTCAGAACCATGCGAGGCCTGATAAATCCAAATGGAAAAAAGGTTCAGAGAGTATAAAACAAAACAAAGACTTTCACTAAAAGTACAATGGAGATTATTTTTATCCTCATTTTTTGAATAATAAACCAGTTCATTTCAGTGTTATAATATAATATACATACATACATACACACATATAAAGGATGTTATGACTAATATTTGTGGTTTCCGTGGGGGAGATCTTCTGGGTTCTCATAGAAACTAAAGGGGCGAGTGACATTTACAAAACATAACTGCTCAAAAATATGCAACTTATAGCGTGGGAAAGGAAAATAATGGTAAAACTACCTGCCATACTTCATCGGTAAATTTATCTCAGGCACTGAGTCAAAGCAGATGATTGACAGGTTGCTCATCCTCTCTGTTCAACTCCTGATGTGTTTATTTTGTGTGTGTTTTGCTTTAATCTATGTACCTACATGGCATAGTTTCAACATGTTGTTGGAATCATTCCTCAGGTTCTGGTCCATACTGACATGTTGGCGTCACTCAACTGCTGCGTGTTTGTCAGCTGCACATCCATGATGTGAATCTCCTGTTCCTCCACATCCCAAAGGGGCTCGATGGGACTGAGACCTGGTGCCTATGGAGACCGTTGGAGTCCAGTGAATCCAGATCCATCAGATCAGGTAATGTTTTGTTTTTCCATTTTCTTATTATCCATTTTAGGTGAGGTTGTCTGTGTTATTGCCTCAGATTTCTGCTCTAAGCTAACCGGAGTGGTACTTCAGGATTGGTCTTCTGCTGCTGCAGCCTGTCTGCTTTAAGGTTGGACGTGTTGTGTTCACAGATGGTTTTCTGCTTACCTTGGTTGGAACAAGTGGTTTTGCTTTTCTGTCATCTTGAACCAGTCTGCCCATTCTCCTCTGACCTGTGACATTAATGGGTCTGTTTTGTCCACACAAATGCTTTTCACTCAATATTTTCTCCTTTTTGGACCGTTCTTTTTAAACCCTAGAGATAATTGCAAGTAAAATTCCAGTAAATCAGCAGTTTCTGAAATACTCAGAATAGCCCATCTGGCACCAACAACCACATTCAGAGACACTTAAGCCCCCTTTCTTCCCCTCATTGATTTGTGTTTGAACTTCAGCAGGTCACCTTAGTTGCTGCCATGTGATTGGCTGATGACCTACTTGTGTTAACAAGCAATTAAACAAGTGCACCTAATAAAGCAGCAGGTGAGCATACCTTTTTATGCATCTTTTTTGCTCTGATTTTATGGAGTTATTAACTTGTTACATTTTTGTTTTACAGAAAACACAATCATTGATGGCTCAGCCCAACTAAGAAACTAGAAAGGAAATTGACATGCGTTGTGTCTGTTTCTTTTCTGCATAAAATGAGTACAATGCGAGTTCTCAGATCATTTTGTTCATTTTTTTCTTGCTGTCAAAAGCAGTAAACCACAAAGAAATGAACCCCAACATAATTGAGTCACATGCTTTAAGCAAATTTAGTTGTTTTATCAACTAAATCCTCTCAGTAACTCTTGAGTCCCAACTAATCTTCAACTGTTCAGACTATCTGAAGAAAATGTATTTTTCTTTTAAGTTAATATTTCACTTCTACCTCCACTCTTCTGCCCTGATTATTTGTTTAATCTCAGTCAAACGGTTGCACTTAAAAAAAATGGTGCAATCACAATGTCTTTTAATTTTATTCAATTATTACTAACTTGCAGCACAAGTTAGCCTCCTTTTTCAAGATGAAGAACAATTAATCAGTCATCTTAAATGTGATTTTTATCATTTATATTTTTTCACAAGTGATATATTTAGTTTGAAAGGAAACATTTCAGAGCCACTGAGGCAGATTAGATAAAAATTCCTTCTTCTTTTCAACCAGACGTTAAAGTTTCTACTGGTGGTGACACTATATGAAACACGTTCTATGATTTCCTCAACCTCTTCAACACCTTGTATTAAAGTCCTTCTACATGGCAATCTCGCAAAAATTTAGTGCTGATGGGATCTTTATATGCAAGTGACTATAATCGGGAGCAGATTGTGTAAAACAAACAGCCCAGCAAACCTCAGAAATCAGTGCAGCGTAAACACAACAGACCACACAACACAACAAAGAACGTCGGCACAAGCTTTGGTCATGGGCAATTACGTTTATTCTTCTACGATGCACAGTTCATTGGCGTGTGAGACAATAAATATTTCATTTGAAGACAAAAACATCATTAACTTAAATAAAATATTATATAAATAAGATGCGCTCGTTAAGACAAAAACTAAACTAAATTTCACTAACATACAAAGCGATATTAAACTAAAGCATTAATACTTTACTATATACGAATTATATTAATATTTTAAAATCTGAAATCCTTCTGCCCAGGTTTTTTCTTTGTCATTCTACATGACAAATTTAAAAAAGAAAATGCAAATAGACCATCATGAACTATTACAGCTTCCAAGCAACATTTGAAGATGCACTCCGTCTGGAAGGTCATGGTCTGGGTGGAGCCGAGGTGGAGATCCTCCCCTCTCCTGTGAACTGTCTGCTCTTGATGCAACGGTTCAGATTAGTCAGCAGGTCTATGAATGGCTTGCTCACTTCTGACTTCGGCACATCCTTCAGTTCCTTTGTGCAGTTCACCTGAAAAGCAAGAAATTCGGTTCATTTAGTGAATGACTGTTTAAATGGATTCCTATTTCTTTAGAAGCCTCGTCTTGGTAAGGTCACATTTTCTTTGAAGTAAAATAAAAAAAATCTTACATTCAAGTTGTTGATGTATCTGCCAAGTTTTTGCACAAGCCTCTTGTCTGCCTTGTTCTGATTGTCATTATCGTGATGTTGCAAAATGCTTTCCACTTTGCAAAAGAATGGATTCTGAGTGGAAAAGAAGTCAAATTAGACCCATGATACATACAGCTACACAGAAAAAAAATGTTTGAAGTCATAAATGCTCCTCTCACCTTACAGCCTTGATCAGCCAGTTCCTGCACATCCTCCACATAGTCCTGTCGCACAAAACAGTTACTCAATACTTTCGTTTCATCAGGAAAAGTCAAACTAACAAGTTTAACACTGATCACTGAGCCGCTTACGTGTTTCAAAGCTGCCGTTTTTTCTTTAACCAGGTCAATAATTTCGTTGAGGTTGATCCGCGCCACATGTGAAGAGGAGACGGCGGCCGGGCTGACCAGCTGAGCCGCGGCAGAAAGCAGCAGAATCGTGACCATGGCCATGCTTGATGCTTGTTGGCAGGAGAAGGAGAAGCCGGTTCCAGAAGCCGCCTGTAGTAGTTCTCGATCGTTCAACTGTAAGCTTGCAGTTGCTCTGAGGTCTTGGCTGAAAGCTCGACATTTATACTCGCTTTGCCCACGCCTCTAACGTTTCCTCGTTGGGAAAAAAAATAACTGTATCAGATAAGACAAAGTTGAAGCGCATCTTTTCTCTGAAGTGGCAGATTGGTTACTTTACTACGTAAAAAAAGCCAAAAACAAAACAACCATACCTTGCAGTAAAAAAAAAAAGACTCCAGCCTTAGTGATTTAGAGAAGATTTAATTACAGAACATCACACTCTCAAAGGTGAAACAAGAAAGTTTAAACTGAAGCTGAACGTCTGTCTGTTGCTACAGGTGAACATCCTAAAGCCTCTCCTTTCATAACTCAGACGCAGATAATCTTTGAATCAATGCAGCTTTCTTGACTTTATGAAAATCAAACACTTGGACAGTTTCATATCCTTACACTAAACTACAAACACTTCTTAGATAAAACTTTGAAGCCAGAAACAGGTCAATATATGAAAGCAGGCTTTCGACCTTTTGCTGTCAGTTTGCCGTTCAGTGTTCGTGCTTAAAAGGATTTCTAAACAAACACTCCTAGAAGTTGGTAAAGTGGTAAAAGTAGGACATAATAATTAACTTTGGTATAACTAAACACACAGCATGTATTCCAAAAAATGTCTTAAACATTTTAAACAAATCAGAGAAAGCAACCCCAAAATTATTATTAGAGTAAAATAAAAAGGATGAGCTGCAGAAATCTTATTTAAATTTGTTGCATTTTAAGTTATTTACTGGTTTTCCTCAAACAGTCTGAAAACTAAATGTGAACGATTTCCAACAAACACAGAGTCTGAAGCGTTCCTGTGAATCTCTGAAGCAGAACAGAGTCAGTTTGGGCTCAGTGGAGATACGACGACAGGGAGGAGATGTTGCACTTTATGATTTCAGAGTTCTGGTCCTGGTTCTTACGGATGCGGTAGAAGTGTTCGATGTAGCTGGACCGGCCCAGCAGCTCCACGAAATCCTCGTCGTGGGTGATGACAAGCAGCTGGAAGTTACGCTGACGAGAGCGACTTTTAATGATTCTGCAAAAACAGAACGGAGAGATGGAGTAGCTTATATATTATTTGTTTTCAGTTCAAACAGTGAGAGGTTTCAATAAAAAAACTGCTGACTGATGCAAGTTGGGAACAAATATAAAACAGGGAAAGGAAAAAAGTTTAGATGATCTTGGTGTGAAAAGGTGGGTTTATGGTATTTACACTCGTGAGAGAAAGAAAATGCATCTTGTTTTTGTTTTATATCATGAACAAGTGAAAGAACGCTAAAGGTTGAATCTTTGCTGAAAATAGCAGGAGAATGATGGTTGACCAATTTTATCAATAAAAACAAGCAAAACTGAAGCTAAAATCAGCAAAACAACCAAAAGCTAAGGTTAGCAAAACAACAGCTAACAGCAAAAATGTGCAAAATCTTAGCTAAAAGCTACACGTAGTAAAACAGTAGCTAAAGAGTTATATTAGCACAACAGTAGCTTCAAGCTAAAATGAGCACAAGACAAAAAATAGAATTGAAGTAGATTTCTTAAAAAAAAAAAAAACATGATTTTTGAAGACATTAACATATTTTAATGGGAAATATTTTATGTAAATAAACTTAAATAATTCAAATAGTATACAATAGTATAGTAAGTCATAGCACACTAGTCCCAGTGAAGCAGAACGTTCTGATATATGAAGGCTAAAAATAGCATGCTGAGTCAGCATTCACACAGTAAGTAAAAAAAAACAATTTCATCCTTCACATGTTCTAAAATTAGGTAAAGACTGTTTTAATATGTCCTGATATGCAACACACACAAAAAAAATTCTATGCACTTTTTTTAACTGTAAAGATTTCAGTTGAAGTTGTGAGATTAACAGTTGTCATACACTGCATGAGTGTGTGTGTGTGTGTGTACTAACTCCACAAGAGCATGTGCCAACGACTCAATGTTCTCTCTGTCCAGGTTGGTAGTAGGTTCATCCAGGGCCAGGATCCCACAGTTCAGACAGAAAGTCTCTGCCAGAGCGAGACGGATGATCAGGGACGCCAACACCTGCACACCGGATGCCAGGATCGAGAAAAACGAGCACAGAAAGGAAATGTTTTAGAATCTGGTTGTTTATTACAGGAATCGTTGAAAGTTTTAACTGTTCTTTTACACATGAAAGCGCTTTGTCAAAACGTGCGCCACCACTGAATGTGCAGGCACCTTTTGACCAGCACTGCAGCGTCCTCTCATGTCCAAAGCTGTGTCTCCCTTCACCATAACGACTCTGTAGTTGTAAATCCTCCGTTTCACTCCAGCGGATGAGTTCTCGTCCACGTCGGACCTGATCTCCACATATTCGATATCTGGACAAAAGGCAAAAGCCAACACAAAGGTTTATGACTGGGCAGAATAAGGCAGGAAAACTACGATTGTTTTTTTTATTATTATTGTTTCAAACGGGGCGCACCTTGACCCCTGTAGGTGCTGCGCCACAGGTCTCTGACGATCTTATTAATCTCATCCATCTTCATGCTGTGGAACTTCATGATGGTTCTGTAAAGAAAGAAGAAGGTACACGTCTAAAATGGGACGAGATTATTAATCGTTCAGTTGCATTTATCTCGAAATGATAATGATATAATAAGTGTAACAAAGAGGCATAATATTTCTGTACAAAAAAACAAAAACAGTACGTTAGAACTATTTGTTCAAATGAGGATTACACTCAGGTAAATGTAATTCATCTCAAGGTGACAGAACTGCATCGTCACCGCGTGTGGGTTCAGCCAGGTCACTGTTGCAAATGTGATTTTACTGATTTCTATTTCCTGATAGCTTGGTTACGAAATGAAAACAACAGCAGTTTTTTTTTTATTTCAAAATCGATTTAATATTGATGCATCCCAAGATATATCCATCTATATCTTTTGTGGACAGTCAGCTGTTTTTCTGCATACTGAGAAATAGTTTGCCTGTGATCTACCAAACATGAAAAACTCCACCGTGGCTTTACAGAAGCGAAAGTGATAAACGCAATGCACACGGCTTCTTCCTATGACCATATATGGAAAACGACGCAAAAGCTGAAAAGCGTACAGCGAGAGGTCCTTATCAATTCACCCGACCTGTTTCTGTGCACGTAGATAACTGCTTACTCAGCAGATGCAATGAATGACTGACTTCCAATATAGGGACACGAGTGTCCCCCCTCCACAAGAAAGCCCCGACTAAAACTAATATCAAGTGATCAAATAGGAAGTTGCTTTTTTTCATTAACATTTCAAAAAGACTTTTTGACCCCTGATAACAGAATGTTCATCTTTACAGCGCAGAACTGAGGTAAAACGTCTAATTCTTGCTCTGTGGAGATGTTAACAAAAAGGTCAAATAAAAATTAACAAATGAAGTTTCACCAGAATTGTGCGTTGTGGTGAAGACAAACTGTGATGGAATGAAATGTAGACATTTCTGAGTAGCACGAGTCAACGTTTAATTACCGTATTTTCTGGACTATAAGGCGCACTTAAAATCCTTCAATTTTCTCAAAAAACGACAGAGCGCCTTATAATCCGGAGTGTTTTATATATGTAAGAAGTCATAATGTTTTAGTACGATTTTGGTAAACTACACAGCCGCACAGCTTGCAGCATTAAGACTCAGTTATAGTCGTGCACGGCGAGCGGTGGAGGCGTTTCTACTTGACGCTTATGTCGGTGCAGTATTCTTCCGTGAATTTTGAACCGTTTGATTATCTTTGTGATCTCTCATAGAGGGATCATATAAATGCTGATACAGGCAAACCAGCTCCGCTAGAGCACCAAAATCCTCCATTTTGAATGGAGAGCGGCACGCGAGGTCCACGTGAAGTTACAAAAATTGGAAGGCGAGGATGCACCTTATATGTGACAAAAGTTTGAAAATGGACCATTCACTGACAGTGCGTCCTATAATCCAGTGCATCCTATAGTGCGGAAAATACAGTAGATGCTTAGTTTGTTTTGTGATCAACCAGCTGAACTTTTCAAAACCTTTCAACATGAATTTATCAGCTTCTTTTGATGGTCAAATCAAAGCAGCTCAGAAATTCAGGTTGCTATGGCAACGAACGAGATGTCGCAATTCACAACAGTACAATCTGACTGCTCTGTGTGTGTTCCAGAAACCTGGTTTTATGTGCTTTCACTTCCATAAATGTAGGCCAGTATCAGTCAAAATACGCACAAGGTGTCCACTCTAAATTCCACAGAACATCGCCCAAAAAGTTCATTAGGTTCAACACTTTCTTTGGCTTGAAATGAACCCAGTAATACGTCTTTCTCTTGGCCGTTTTGAATCCTGACTGCAGAATTTGGTTCGGTTTTGGGAAGCAACACCAGATAGTGAAGAAGTTAATGTCTGCAGAGACAATGAAACACTCAAATAAATGTTTATAAGAGATGGTTTCACAGTTTTTTTTTTAAAAAAACACGACATTTGTGCCAAGTAATTATCTTAGTTACGTAGCTTTCCTCACAGCCAGTTGCTCGTCTGACTCGAGCCTGCTTGTAAACTCAGCATTTTAGGACTGATAAAGACAACTTACATTCTTTATGAGACAAACTGGCAACACTTATTCACAGCGTTTGGCCCCAAGTCCCTTATCAAAACTCAAAGTGAAGTTATTAGTCACCCAATTGTCTTCTGGTCTTTACACAATATTGCATTTTTGCTTTTACCTTTTTGGAAAAATTATGCACTTAGTTTTTTTCCTTTTTTTTAACTTTCAAATCAGAACATCTTACCATGAAAGTGTTTTCTGTGTATTCAGACAGAAACTGTCACATGGGTTGTTTGGTTTGCTGAAACCTGCTCACTATCTTGATAACACTGCAGACAATGTTGCTTGAACAAACCCACAGATATGAGTAAACGGTGTTTCTGGTATGTTCTGGGAAATCATCTGAGGCTGTATGAACGCACTTCCTTAAAGGGCCTTTTCTTTCTAGGTTTGTAAATCTGTGGGAACCGTATATTGGAGTACAAAAAAATTGCTTATTACCATAAAAAAATATGTGTGCATTTTAACAGTTCTTTTTTATTCGTGAGAAATCTAAAAAACACAACACAATCTACTACCATTGCTAACAGAGAAAGATAACGGACATTTAGCACCAACAAGAGCTATTAGCTCAAAGTAACAGAACCACTGATTTTAAGGCAAAACTTACTGATCAAGAGCTTTGTAGTAGATATCCAAGTCTTTAATGACCAACTCCGTCGTCCTCATTATGATCATCTTGTTTTTGTAGCGCTCATCAGCTTTGTCGTACTGGTCCTCTCGCAACTCTTGTCTGTAAGTAATCAATTTCAAGAAAAAAAAACCCTCTTTGCTCTCTATTGTTCACACATGGAAGCAGGATTCCCAGCTTTTTCTCCAACTTTAAACCCTTTTTTTGTACAGTTAATTAGTTTATTTTGTTAAAACTGTCCTGTATTGTTGAAAACACACAACTTCAAAGAGGACAACATGGTGAAATGACGAGTCATCATCTTTTAAATTTCACATCCTGTATTTTAATACTATTCTGGGGTAATAATGAACATCATAGCTGATATCAGTTCAGCTCTGTGTTGTGCTAACATATATCACCTGTAATGCAGAAGCTCCTCTTCGAATCCCTTCTGGCGACCCACTGCAATGCTCCGGCTCTTTTTCAGATCCTCTAGCTTGCGTTCTGCATCACGACGTTCTCTAGGAAACCACACAAAAATGAAAATATGGTTTCTAACCTTTACTATTACTAACAGCAAAACATTTGAGAGTGATCTTGAAAAGTTAGTTTGCAAAACTCTCCTCTGTGACCGTCACATTTTCTAGGTTTACAGGCTAAAAACAACAGTTGAATTCTCTTACTGGCGTAGCTGCAGGACTTGCATGTTGCCCATTTCTTTCAGAAGAGCTTCACGTTTAGTTACAACCTCCTTCAGCTCCTCAACACGTTTCCTCAGGGTCAGATTGTCCTGCAACCAGCGCTCTTGGACCTAAAGAAATACAAAATATACATACATTCATTTAATTTACTAATGTTTTTTTTTTTTTTTAGCATGAATGTTCTTAAAGGACAACATTTCCCAAAATATTCAAAATAAAATTAATGGCTATAAAAATGTGAGTGACAAAAAAAGGGCATTGGATAAGAGATGTCTGATATAAGATTACTTCCCTTCAATTAGGGACACATTTTATACAATACAGTTAATTTTAAGGTCTTTTTAATCACAGGCCTCCTTTACGAATGATATGCAACCTCTACATTTCAAGCTGATCCCTGCAAACTTTGTGCAAAAAGTGGAATCAACTCCTTCCCATCACAGGGCCAATATCTAAAGAAACAACAATGCATGAACAAATACATAGCGGCCAATTTATATTCACTAATTACCCTAAAATGCACGAGTTTAGACCAGAGATGGACTTATTAGAGAAAAACGCAATGCGTCATATACTTTTCTGTATCTTCCTCCCTTCTGTCCTTATTGTAAACTTTAAAAAAACAACAAAAAAGAAAACACAAAAAGCCAGAAATAAAAGAGTCAGTCAGGTAGGAGTCTGTACCTTTTGAGTGTCGATGTCCTGCCGGATGTTTCCCATCTCTTTGGTGATCTTCTCCTTCTGTTTCTCAGCTTCATGAAGCTGAGTGTTGGTTTCCTGAAGCTCAGATTCTTTTTGCTGCAGCCAAAAAACAAACAGTTGTTTGATGGATTCAAAAACAAAATCAAAACAATTTGACTTTTGAAACGGATATTAGATCATTCCATTTACTTTTAAAGAAAACATTAAAAGTGATTCAAAACCATTTTTAAACAATGTCAAAAATATTTATTTTAACGTGAAAGCAATTACAAAATATGAAGAAACTCTAAATCTGAGGAAGAATTACTAATAGTGATAAAAACATTACCTCTTTATATGTGTTTTTCCCTTCATCTACGTATTTTCTGATGTCTCGTTCGAATGCAGTGATATTCTTCACTCTCTCTCTGATGGCATTGATCTGTCAGAAAGAGTTATTACAGTGATTACAGAGAGATTGGCAAATATTTAACTATTATTCATAGTGGAAACAGGAGTAGAAATATAAAAGCGTTCAGAGCATCGTATACTTGTGGTTTTTCTACAGATATTTGATAGGAATGTAACTTGGTCGACGCTCCTAACATTCATTTTATAAAACGAAGCAACAGGCAAAGCTACTTTTCTTAAGGGTGTTTTAAAAAGGCAGTTTATTACTCTGATATAGAAAAGATTAGGAACACAGAAAAACATATATGTATTGGAACAGTACCACAAAAAGCAGAAGAAGAGACTTATGTTAGTAAAAGAAAGAATTGAAGCTAAAGTGAGGTTTTCAGTAGAAAGGAAGTTGAATGAATGCCTCCACCTTCTCCTGTCCTCCTTCATGTTTTTGTCTCCTGCGCTCCACCAGCTCTTGTTTCTCTTGCTGGAGCTTCTCCAGAGTTGCAGACAGAGGCGACAGTTGTTCCTTTGCCTCCTGATTGGCCACAAAGTATTTATAGATATTAAATGATTGTCAATTTGACCGTGATAAATCAAAAAGCGAACAAACAAGCAGAAAAGCAGAAATACCCTGATGTCCCTGGTCAGAGCCTGTATCTCTGTGGTGAACTCGACACACTGCTCCTCCAGCTGCTGTTGTTTCTGCATGTTGCTGCTGAGCTGCAGCTTGTCTGCCCTCGTCTCATTTACGGCACTTTTCAGCATCTGGATCTGATCCTGCTGGTCCTGGATAAGCTTACGTTTTAGCTCCATTTTGCTGGAGGCTAGAAGGACAAAGAGGCAAAAACTATTAAAAGGCAACGTTTACAAATTGTTCAGTCTCTTTTCTTAGCAGAACAAGTAGAGCTTAAATATATCTGTTGATTTATTAGGTGGATTTTAACTACAGTCCACATTTTAGAGAGAGTAAGTTTGGGACTTTAGGAAAGCCAGCCCAATATCTCAACATTAGACTATTTTATATAAATTGATTTTATTTTTTCTTTGTCCGTGTAGTCAAACTGGTTAAAGCTGAAGGTGCCAGTTTTAGAGCCGGGGCTTCTGTCTTTAATGTCATACTCAGACCAAACCAAGGTGGCTCTGTGACACTTTTTTAAATCCCCTATAAGTCATTTTAGTACAAAACAATTATTGGTATGTTTTCCCTAAATGTTTTATCACTCTGTCTCTAATAAATACAAGTTCACAGAAATCCCTGAGAGCTTGAATGTTTTATGATGTATTTCCATATTGAAAGTATGTAAAGATCTAGGCTTTATGTTTCTTGTTTTATATGTTGGTTTATTGTTTATGTTGCAACAATGGGTTCATCTTACTTGTGTCCAGCTTGTGCTGCGTTTCTTGTTTCTCCTGACTGACTTGTTGAATGGTTCTGGTCAAATCGACTCCCTGGAGCTTAGCTGAATGCTGAGCTATTTTCCTCTCCAACTCTTTTAGGTCCATCTGAAAAGAAATAATAATTAAATATACTGGCACTCAAAACACAAGAAAGGACACTAATTGCCAGGCCGTTATTTAAAAGCGTAACATAACTCTGTTTTGTGTAAATGCTGTTGTTTTGAAATACGTGAAAAAACAAAAAAAAGAGAAATACAAAGAAATGGAACAAGCCACACCCATCAGCCATTACATTATGACCACTGACAGGTCAGGCAAGTAACATTGCTAATCTTGACAGTATCCAAAACATTACTGCGAGGTTGAAGCAGGACTTAAAGAAAATTAGCTCATTATTTTCCTCAACTTCCTGCTGCTTGGTGTTTTATTACTGACTGATTTAGAAACACTAAAACGTGCAAACATTAAAAAGTGACATTCACAATTACTGTTTTATAGTAAATGTATAAAACCTAATTTACAAACATAGACGGGTGTTTCAGAACCAGCTGGTGTTCATTGATCTTGTTACAAACAGTGAGATGAAATTAGGCTGGTGCTGCAAAGACTGTTCACAAATTCTAACTGTAAGTTAAAACAGACACTTCGGGGCACTCAATGATGTTCTTTATCCATGCCTTGTGTTCTAGTTCATAATAAGCAAAAGGTCAGAATGTTATGGCTGATCAGTGAAGGCTCGTTCATCTCGGTCAGAAACGGCGTACACAAGTCAAAGAGCAGCACAGGTTTGAGAGAAGCTGCCAATAGGAAGCTGTTACCAGGTATCTGTCCATAAGAGAGATGTCCTGCAGGCAGGCCTTGGCTGTCTCCTCCTCAGACATCAAAGTCCTGAGCAGAGCCTCCTGTTCTTCCACAACAGCTTTGAGCCTCTCGATCTCTCTGTTAACGGCCTGGAGACGGTTCCTCAGCTCAGGCAGCTCCTTTTCCTGAAACTCTACAATGGACTGCCTGAAAGAAGTCAAAAGTTTAAAGTAACTCAAGTGAACAAGAAAGCTAAAAACTATTCTTCTGAGTAAGGTTTTCTCAAAGATCTACTGAATTATAATTTAGTTTTTAAGAAATAGAATGAAATCATAGGAGATTAAAGTCCTGCTAATCTGTTGAGAAGTCGTGCAGATAATTAAAACATGATCTCTTTTGCCAAAGGTAGCGTCTGCAACTATATGCTGCTTAAAAATATCATGAAGTCTTAAAAAAAATCTTTTTTCAGTTTGTCAAACTATAAAATAGAAAATAAAATAAAAAAAAATAGCTCAGGACATTTTAATGCTTACTTCCTTTGTGTTTCTAATATTTGATTAAATGAGATAAAAACTAAAATCTTCATTAAAATTTTAAATATAGGCCAGTGGTGAAAACCAAAAGAGGGATGAAAATTGCATTAAATGAGATAAGTTTGATTTTATTCAGTGAATTTATCTTTATGCCATTCATTGTACTGAGAAGATGTTTTTTAACGATTATTAATCAACAACAAAAAATACATATGCATGCCCATTTAATGAGGCAGTTGTGAGATTCTGAATTAAATACGAGAACATATAAGAATTTAGCTCCATCTGCTGGAAGTGATTTCTTAAAGCCTGTCGCTAAATGAAGGAAACGTTCCTGTGACGAGGCAGTCACCAGAGCTGTGAGGCCACAATAATCTGTCTAAAACCAGGGAGCAGAAGTGGCAGGCATTTAATTTACAATGTGATTTTTTTTTTATTCGAGCATTTACATCAAACAACTTAAATTTTGGTCATCAAGCGAAAGTGACACATTACTGCTTCCAGTTTGTTCGTTTCTCAATTTTACATTAGCAGAAACCAACCGTCTTTACATCCTGTAGTGTTAGTGTTATCTCTCTGAGCAGAGATGTTTGCAACACTCTTTACTTTATATTTACAAAACTACTTCAATAAAATTAAGGAGAAATAGGATTCTTTAATTAGAAAAATATTTGAAACTCAATGGTCAGTAATGCCATTAGAAAAATCAGTGGATTTGCAAACATATAAAGAATGTCAACATTGTGATTTTTCTCTGCTAAACATTTCTGACTGCGCTGCAACAGAAGACTCCTGGAACACTTTACCTCACAGGTTTGAGAGATATCATCTCGTCTCTCTTCTTCTCCTTTTTCTTCAGGTCCTGTTCGGTGTTCTTCAGTTTGTCTGGCACCAGGCGCAGCTTTGACTGCATGTCATTAATAACTTCCTGCAGGTCCGACTCCGAGGGAAAGGTCCGCTGGCACACGGGGCAGCAGGGTTCCCTCTCCTCTGTCAGTTGGCTAATGAACTGGGTGTAAACTGCTGTGGCTCCCGCCAACATGGCTGTACCAGGACAAATGGAAAAACAAAACAAACAAATCCTCATTAATTCAATGCATATGTCATAAACTCTCAAGGTAAAAAGTATTTGCTATACCTTTGTTTATTTCTTAACTTTAAAACACCAGAATTTTAAGGAGACTGCGTACACAAACATGTTCACATGAACACTCTATAATAATTTTAGCATTGAAGTGCGCAGCTTCCGTAAAGCTTATTTTAACATTTGTTCTACAATCCGCAGCCACGTTAAATCCTAAGAGGCTCCTTTGAATTTCTGCTTCGAACCGTTTACCTCGTTGTTTGGATATCTTCTCCAGATCTTCCTGCAGTTTGCCCAGGTCCTGATCCAGATCCTGACTGCCACAAACGCTGAAGAACTTTTCTTCGTCACTCGCTAATTGCTGCTCCTTCTTACGCAGCTCAGCAGTAATATGGCTTTTATTTTGCTCACTTGAAGCCAGTTCCTTACTGAAATAAATGAAAACAGCAAAAGAACAGTGGCAAATACCAAAGACACACTGTACATGTTTTAAAATATCTTAACTCTGTTTTAATGTAAATACATTATACTAACTTGAGTTTTGCAAGCCGGTCCCTGGTGCTATTGATTTCCTTTGACTTGGAATAGATCCAATCCTCCAGCTCTCTCTTGTTGGGAAAGTGACCCAAAAGGGACACGAGCTCATCGCCATGGCGAGACTTAATCTTCCGCACCTGCTCGTCTTTTTCCATCTGGAAAGGAAAGATGAGAGAAGAGGCAACAGATGACAGAGGGCATGTAAGGAAAAAAACCCCTCAAAAACTAGGTCTGATCTGAGGTTTACAGGGAAAGAGCAAGATGACAGAGGAAAAGCAGTAAAGTGTACTCTGAAATGAAATATCATACTTTATCCTTTTTCAACATGTCCATCTGTGTGCGTGCAGTTGTGTGGGTGTTGAGGAGCTGAATCTCTTGGTCGAGCTGTCTCTGTGCACGGTCAAGCTCAGCCTTCTCTTTATGGAGTTGCTCAATCTCAGTCTTCAGCTCTTCCACATTGGAGCTCTGAACTGCTTGCTGCAGCTCCCGCTCCTGAGGAAAAAACAAACAGAATAAGATAAGATTAACATTATTGTTGACCACAGCTGCGGCAGAAATTCTCCTTTGACACGTTGATGTAAGCCAGTTATTGCACTTGCTCGCTCATTATTTTCCGATTATGCTCCCGGTGTATTTCTTGGGGTATGTTGTTAACGTGAAACGGTACGTTCACTGGTTTCGTTAGAAGGCAGCCGAGCTCCAGTAAAAATCATATGCAGAGCAGATAAAACACCATTTCTGTCAACATCTTGATGGTGCAGTAAAATGATCATAACAAGCTACAAAAAAGAACATACATAAACATGCACTGAGCTGCCAGAGCTCGCTCAGACCGAGCAGCGCCCTCACTGTTTACTTGAATATTGTGGTCAGAAAACAAAATAAAAACACAAAGTGCTTTTTAGCTCAAGGTCGGTAGTATACCATTGATTTTGCAGTATTAGTACATCAGGCATTAGTTTCCTTCTTGTTGCCCACATAAGCTGATTGTGTCTAGCTACATATTTCTTTGCAAACAGACTGGAAAAGTGACATCCATCTATTTAAGCACTAAGACACTTGTGATCATCCAATATGTGTATTATAATCTGGTGTATAAGACTTGGTGTGTTCTCACCGCTTTAGCCAATTCATTTTCGAGCTCTTGGAGCCGAGTAGAAGAGCCCTCGAGCCTCAGCAGATCTGCTCTGACGTTCCTCAGTTCTTGCTGTTTTTTTCCCTGCAGGTCTCTCTTCAGCTCGACTGTTCTCTCCAGTCCGGTCTTCTTATCCCTCATTTCATCAATAGACTGCTGCTTCTGCTGCTCCTTTGCTTGTAGATCTGCCTAAATAGACAAAACAACAACAGAACGCTGGATATAAATAACATGGAAATCATTTTATCAGATCGATGTCGCACTGCTTCTTCTGCGTTTCAGTCACGCTTCACGTGTTTGATGCTACAATTCTGATTTAACACTCACCTGTTACTGCCGGTCATAGAAGTATTTTTTTAGGCAAAAACATTAATTTACAAGTTATGTGTTTTAGTTTATGTTTTAATCCATTAGGTCTCCAGATGGTGATCATTTAGTTGCGTTTGCATTCATACTGCATGCTAATCTTGCAAAAGCCCAACGATTTTGGGGATATGGGGGTGTACAGAATCTAGTATTTTGACTTGACCTAAAAGTGTAAACAGAACACAACGTACACTTAAAGAAAAAACATTTTAAACGCAAAAATTTGAGAATTGGTTTGTGGAAGAGGCTTTGATGCCAACATTATGCTTAGGTGCCACTGATAAATGTTCTACAAATAAATCTATTTGTAAAAATAATCAGTCTTTATGCAAAACCTGAAAAGCTCTGCCTTGTTTGAATGGAAAACTTTATACAACAGAAAGTGATCTGCATGAACACATACATACATTACATTAGAAATGATGTGTTTAAGTGTTTGTCTTTTTTCATTTTTTAACAAATATTTGGTAAGCAGTGTTTCCACAGAACATGTCTTACTATAATCTGACTGAGTGTCTCTTTTTCTTGCTCCAGTCTTTGAGAGACGTGTTGATGAAAGCTCTCCAGCTGCAGAGAAGCGAACGGCGGCCGGTCGTAACCCTCCATTTCCAGGTAGGATGATAACGCACGAACCTGCGAGACAGAAGGGATGTGAGAAAAACAAATGCTTTTACCATTTACTGTATGGTAAAAGCATTTGTTTTTCTCACATAAAAAAGTTGAACTAGGACACATGAAAACTAACTAGTTTTGCAACAATATTAATTTTTGATCCTCAGTAGAAATATCAACTACATATCACAGATGAATTATAGAAAAAGAAAACAGGAGCGTATTGTTTCCTCTCACCTGAGCATCACGACCTTTGATGCTCTGAATGTGGTGATCAGCCTCCAGCTGTAAACGACCTGAAGAGAAAAACCGAAGTGTTTCTTCTATTAATTGCAAAGAACAGCATCCAGGCCTGCATTTCCAAATCAGTTCAACTTTAACACTTGCCAGTCTAACACCACTGCAACAAAAAGACAATCAAGACTAAATGTTTTGTTGTCTTTAATCCCTTAACAACCACCTCCTTTATAGATTTTCACTTCACACATTAAAAGTTAATGATAAAAGGTCTGTAAGGCCATAAAATATGGGAGACCTAATTTGAAAAGCAGTGTTGGACAACTTCTGAACAATTGCTTTTATATTGTATGACTAACACACAACCTAAACTAAATTAGGGTAAACTCAACTTGAATTTAATTGAAAAATATAGTGAAAGAAATACTTGTTAAAATTCAGTTGTTTTTAATGACAGTTAAACAGTTAAATTGTGAAGCATATTTTTTATTTAACCATGAGATGTATGTCCATAATCACAACAGTTGAAATATTTACTATGCCTCAACAATGCTGTTTGCATTCAGTTGACGTTAAAAAGTCGCTGCCAGTCATTTTAATATTCTTAAATAAATTGCCTTACAAAACAATTAAAAACAATGTTTTTCCATCATTAGCCTAATCCTAAGTTTGTGAGCTGTCTTTAACCACAGTGAATAATTTCAAACATTATTAATACAATACAAATAATTAAGTTTACTCTCTTTGCAAAGAACCCAACAGACAAAACTGATCCACTTGTTAAACATTTTACTGCTCTTCAGTCAATGTACAGTATATCTAGAAACTAATTAAAGGTCCATAATTGG
Source organism: Kryptolebias marmoratus (assembly GCF_001649575.2). Classification (NCBI taxonomy): domain Eukaryota; kingdom Metazoa; phylum Chordata; class Actinopteri; order Cyprinodontiformes; family Rivulidae; genus Kryptolebias; species Kryptolebias marmoratus. The sequence continues at coordinate 8,193,064 of NC_051442.1, forward strand.
CATCATTAGTACCTTGTTCTACCAAGAGATCAGCCTTGACTCTGTTGAGTCTCTGACACTCTCGGACAGCTCTTTCCAGATCTCTCTGACAGTCGGTCAGCCTCCGCTCTTTCTCCTTCACAGTCCTCTGGTGGTTCTGGTAAACTTCTTGCAGTTCTTCATCTGATCCCTGGAACACCTGCTCCACACATTTAGTATTTTAGGAAAGGTTCTCATACCCAATAATAATAATAATAATAATAATAATAATAATTATAATAATACAGTTTGACAAAATATCAGGATCAGGATCAAGCTATATATGCATAAATAACAAATCAAAACATACCACTTACATATTTCAAAATTTGGCACTACTGCATTACCTGTTCCATTGTTTCCTCCAGCTCCTTATTGTCCTCCTCCATTTGTTTCTTTCTGCTGTCTAAAGCTTTTATGTCATTGTCCAGCTTCATTACTTTTCCAAATTTCGTGTCAATATCAATAAGTCGATTCTATAAAAAAATAAAAAGAAAGAAGGAAATTTGAGTAACAGAAAGAAGGGGTTACTGAACTAGCTTCAGCATGGTTTAACCTTAAGGGTTTATGCATGGTACATGTTATTATTGCTAAGATACAATCTCAAACACAAAAACACTTCCATCAACCCACCTCAAGTGGATCAATCTGGTTCTCGACCTGCTGGATGCTGTCTTTTGAGGCCATCAGTTGAGCCTCCTTGGTGGACACAGTCTCTCTAATCTGCTGAGCCTTCTCTTTGTTCTGCTTCAGGTAACGCAGCTCCACCTGGCATTCCTTGACTGTCTGAGATTTTTTGAGGCGCAGCTGACGCATCGTCTCCAGAGCTTTGATATATCTAACAGAGAGACACACAAAGTAACAAATGTTAAATGGACAGCACTTATACAGTGCCCTTTTAGCCAACCAGGCCACTCAAGGTGCTTTACAACATAATCTGTGCCCTCATTTACCCATCCACACACACATTCATACACCACTCTACTGAATCAAAGTTAACCTGAATAAATCGTTCTACAGAGTCTAATCAGTGCTTTAGACGACATTCATACATCGATGAACACATAGAAGGTAATTAGGGGTTCAGTGTCTTGCCCAGAGACACTTCAACATGTGGCAGACTGGAAGAATTGAACCTCCAACTGTCTCATAGGAAGACGACTGCTCTATCCACTGAGCCACAGCTGCCTCCCAAAGACTGTATAACAAAGACTATATATTTTGGTAACATCTGTATAGAATGTTACTATAGTACTCATTTTAGGCAATCTCATGCTTTTGCATAATAACCTAAAAGGTACAAGAAAAACAGACAAATACGTTGGACTTACTTGGTTGCAGCGAAGATGGAGTCAAATTTTTCTTTCAGAGCTTTGCCCTCACTGAGTGGCCAGTTAGACTCTTCTTGGTGACAGAAGATGACATGATTCAGCACAGGCTTGGATACTCCCAATGCAGAAATCATCTCCTGGTCCAACTCGGCACACTTTGTAGAAACGCTGGCTCTCTCACCATTTCTGGACAGATTACAATAGAAGTCATATGCAAAGACAGATGTCATGTACTACAGAGCCAGAGATTTCTTTCTAGCAATGAACAAAATATGAGAAGAAAAACTTGGGAGTGGCTCACTTCATTCTGGTTATGACCTGCTCTAAGCTTTTGAAGGTGTAATTTTTTGCCTTCTGAGTGCATGACATGGAGCGTTGAATGGTGACTTTTTCTCCATTGACATCAGTAAATAAGAGTTTAATCTGAGCTCGCACATCTGTCTCATGGGCGTCCTGCAATAAGATGAATTTTATCAATATGAAAGTGCAAAAAAAACAACAACTTTAGCAACAATGGCATTATTTGACAAGGTTGAGAAACGTTTACTTTTATGCCCTTTGAATAAATTATACAGGTAGATACAAATAAACTGAGATTAATACTCTTTATAAAACTCAAATGTATCAAACTTATTTTATGAAAATTTTTTAAATAAAAACAATTTATTTATTAGGTTTTTATAGTTTTTTCAGTCTTTGCATCTGCTGTGACTTGTACAGAAATTGTGAAACTCACACACAGATTAACTCTAATAAAATAGTTTTAATGTGTTTGGAAAGAATTTATGCAACTAACCTTTGGATCATGAACAAAAGCACCTCCTTTGGAACCAGGGGGAAGTTCGCCTGATGTAGCATACTTAAGGCACTCAATAATTGTCTGAAAATATTAAACAAAAACACGGGTCACGTGGCCTTAAATGAACCCAGCGTAGCACCTATCTTATTTTATTTCCACTGTTCTCATACTATTCCAAATAGCCTTCAATTGTAAAAAATAAAAATGCCAAGTCACTTCAAAGACACACTGCCAACTTTCTTCATGGTCGTGTTTCTGTTCACCTCATCTTAATGTTCTCATACCGTTTTTCCTGCTCCATTGGGTCCAACCAGCACAGTTAGAGGAGGATGGAAAGAGATGATTTGTTTGTCTTTGTCCTCAATTCCAAAGCTCCTCACCCCTAGGATGCTCATTTTGTCTATCTTCGACATTTTTGCTTTCTGGAAGAGACTTAAAGGGATCAATAACTCAAGTACTGAATGCTATGAAACCAATGTCACTTTACCTTGAGGTCAAAAACCACATTTTTGGCATTCTGAAAAAAGCTAAACATATACTGTACTTTAGCTAATTTAACAAACTTTATTATAAACTTTATCACCTTGATGTCAAAGTGTTATTGTTTCAAAGACACTTTTGCATCACTAGCACTAACTTATCTAGTGTTTTTTTAAATAGTTCCTATTAGGTGCTTGTGTGGGGACGAGGGGGCTGATTCTGTTGTTGTTGTTGTCTCCTCCATCACAACTGCATGCAGGCTAAAGGTTTAGCTCGTAAATAGGCAGTTCACTTTGCAGCATGCAAGAGAGATAATTAAGTTAAAACACTACTCGATACCATTTTAGGCTTTATTCTGAGTATCAAATAAAATACACTGAAATTGGATTCGAAACGGGTAAGCTAACTACGAATTTGGCTAATCTTCCCGTGACGTCGCGGTGTTTAACAGCCATAAACACGCGGCTCGACGGAATGAGTCGCTCTGGAGGGCATTTTTAAAAGTTATTTTACTAAATGCAGAGGTCTACAGTCACATACGAACAGTTTTTACCCAACTCACCTCGGCCAATAGCCACTCTTCTGCTCAGAAGTGAAACTACAACTTTCGCGCTGTTGGGGAAAGTGACAGGAAGTACGCCGCGAATAACTTCCGGTGTGACCTCAGTAACCATAGTAACCATAAACCATAAACCATAAACATACTTTATTGTAAAGTTTTGGTTATTTCCACTCAGTGAAAATCCAAATTTTTCTCCAAACCACCTAAGTCATATTAGAAAATACAAAAGCTTTTGCTTACGCATTGTTTTTTATTATATTTAAATACATATTTGCACAAAAAAAAGAATCAATAAAATTTTAAAAAGCTTTTTCTTTAAAATCTAATGGCCGAGGGGTTGACATCAGTGGATCCAGACAAGTGAAAAATCACCCTTATTGACCTGAGTAAAACCCATATGTAATCTGCTTTAATATTGCTTTTCTTTTCTCATTTACTCTTCACATAACAATAGTTATGTTTCTTGCATGTAATTCCTATTTTATTTATTTATTTGTTTGTTTGCAAAGTTCAGAGCTGATCAGATGAGACTATAAAATACCAGTCAAGTTGATCATTTCACGTCTTTTAAAAAATTGACCACAAGAGGACAGTGTTTGCTCATAAAAAGCAAATTAAATAAATAAATAAAAAAGCTTTCGAACCTTGTAACATACCCTGACTCTCTCACCTCTTTTTTTTCTACCATCCTTTTAAGTGGCTATTTTAAGGCAGTTCTTGTGAAACTGTTGACCACTACTGTCTTTCACCTATTAAAACTAGATAAGATGGCTATTCTGTTTGTTTTCAGCAGCCATCAAAACCAGTTTTCACATACTATATATCCATAGTTTTAATCTAAAAAACACAAGACTTACATGCTCATAATTGTTCGGTTATTGATAATGACGTGATGAATCTAAGGGAACATTCTGTATTTTTGAACTGACAGGTGATGCCAAAAATGAATGGAAGTATTCAGATGAAGGTGGATGCCAGAAGTAAAGGATGAGGGAAAGCAAGATGCAGTTTTATAGATTAGAATTCCTGCATGTGTCAGGTTCTTGTTCATGGAAGGAAGGACTGCGATGAAACAGGGCAAAAAGTCCAACCCAGTCTCAGCAGCTTCTATGTGGCCACTATCATCAGCAGACGGGGAGATGCTGCTCCTTGATATGTGCTTTTGTAGTGGTATCAATGCTACATATGTTTGAATTTATTCCTAGCAGTGAGTGGAAAGAAACACAAAGATCAGCCCTGAAACAGTCACTGTGTGAGTGTTGTGGAACTGCAACGCTCACACATTGTCTCAAGCAGCAAATACTCTGGAGATTTTACAGTGCAGCTGGCTGAAACACTTTTGCAAGAAGTCAGCTGTCTCTTGATATGTGAGAATTTCAGCTGCAGCAATTAAATCATAAATGTTTGCCCTCCTTCACACTTCCTTTTGCTTAACACAGCAAAGTTGCTCTGCATGCTGACAGAAGAGCAATGACAAAAACTCTCATTCTGACATCAGTTTTGGATTTAAGGGTGCATCCAAAACACAAGAATGGTCTGTCTCTGTGCTGAAAATAAGGATCTCTTACTTGTCACAACACAGACACAATGTTGAGACAGAATGAATAAATAGTTGACTTTTTTCCCCCTATTACAGTTACATTTGTCACATGATATATTGTGTTAATATAATGTTTTAGTCTTTGCAGGATTAAGTCTGTTACTGGATCCAAACACTGAAATAAAGTAAGGTTTTACTACATGATGTTTAAATAATACAGCTGAGCTACTAGACTCTGTTGTTTGAAGACATAATGCATTTTCTGCCTTATAAACATTTTCTTTTTACCTGCATGCTTTTAGGACAAATTTCTGTTTTTCTGTACAGTGCATAGTAAATGTCCAGATGAACCTTTATACTATCCGGCTCTGGAAACAGCTTTTTGATACTTTTAGCTTCTAGCTAGCCTTTTGATACTTCTAGCAAGTGTTTTTCTTTCAACTTTAACAAGTCATTCAGCACTCAGCATTCACCCTGCATTTTTACAAAAAATGCAATGTCTTCTTTCGTTTTTTTCACTTTACTTTAATTGTTTTATGTGTTTAAAAATGCAATAGGAGTAATTTGGAAGAGAAAGCAAATATATGCTTTCCTTCCCATTTGTGCATCGAACCAAAGCTGAATAGGGTGGATGCACGTGCAAGAACACAGCACATGCACGCCAGCAGAGAATCTGCGTGTGCATTTGTGTTTGTCTACGCAAGCGAAAAGAAAAGAGGGGAACAAATCCAGCTGGAATAAAAGAAAGGGGTTATTTATAGCCTCGGTGTGTGGAACTGAACAACATCATACATCCACAGGGACCTGCAGACCTGGTGCTCCCCACCTGCAGCGACCCCTTCTCCCCCCCTAAAAAAACCCAAGGAACATCATCTCTCTGATGTGCTCCCTGTAGTCTCCCCACTAAAAGACAGCAACACAGAGGCACGCACATTCCCTCAAACTGCCTTCTGCTTTCAGCTCTCTGATTCAGTCCGTCTGCGTTCTCAGCCGTCTGACTCATTGTGCCTCAGTCTGTCCAGCTCATGGCCCTCTTTCTATTTTCATCCTGTCCTAACATGAAAATGCCATGACCTTGTGTCTTGTGTTGGACCACTGAAGATATTTGTGTATGTGTGTGTTGTTATATTTGTTGGTGTGAAAGCCTAATCCCACGCTGTCTCACCCTGTCTGCCTGAATGGAGTTGGTTAACTCTACATTCTGGATATTCAAGGAAGCCAGCTGGTTCACTCCTGCTTAGAAAAGCAAAGATAAAGTACGGAAAAGCTTGAAAACAAAAGATAAAAAAAGAGGAGATTTTACGTGTCTTACCTCTCAATGAACTGTCTCTCTTTTGACGTTTTATGAAGTCTTCTATCTAAACCTGCAGCACCAATATTTTTGTTAAATCCCCAGGGACTGCTTGGGCAGCAAAAAAAAAAAAAGTCAGAAAGCTGATTGATTTGACAGTGAATCCAAAACCATTCTCTCTGGCCCAAATGCTGCATTCAATCAAACATACTTTTAAAAAAAAAAAGTAAAACTAGTTTAATAAGCCACAGATTTTTAGAACTCGTATACGTGAAGTGAGGAATTGCTTCACCCCACTGAGAGCTGAGAGGACGGCTCATTGTGGCCATTGGTCTGAGGAAGGTTATTACTTGAATACTAAAACAGACTTTGAATTGGAAAACACCCTTTTTTAACAAATTCAAATCAAACTTTATTCATAAGCACATTTCATGCATAAAGCAATCCAATGTGCTCTCCAGTAAAACCCTAAAAGAAAAGAACAATGCATACATAGATGTGCACATAGACAGATATATTCACACCATAGACTTATATAATACAGTCTTTGATTCTTACACACAGAACCATAACAGTGCTAGTACAAACTACACAAATACAAAATACAATGCAAATCTAATCATAAGCTTTCGCAAATGGAAACCCTTTTATCTTTTTCTTAAAATGTTTACAGTGGCGGCTCCTCTTGGATCTAAAGGCAAGGAGCACAAATACAAAAGATCAATTAACTAAGACATGTTTTATTGACAGGAAACAATTATTCTTGCTTAACTCTGATGGATTCAGTTATAGCTTTTGTAAATGATTTGCACTTCAAAGTTGTTAAAAAAATCTATAAAATATAAATACATGGTACCATTTTCCACATCATTTTCCTTTTTCCATAAAGCAACTATCTTAGTTTAATATATTTGGTCTGATTCAACAAGCTCTATAAGCATCTATTCAAATAATTCAGTTTACATTAATTGAACTAACTCATTGAACATTACCTATTAAGTGAACATTTAGAAGACTGCCTTGTTTTATTGGTTTCATAAAGATAAATTTAAACAACAATGCTGAAAGAAAGCCACCGTGTAATTATCTTTTGTGTTTTTTGCCCAATCAACAAGTAATTAAAACAAGATATTAAAAATCTGATGACTGCAGAATATTTTTGGATTTTTAGCATCACGCATGTAAGGATCTGGCATCATGACTTCACTCTCAGGGCAGTTTTGGTTGGTTGACTTCACCTTTTTGAGGTTCTCAAGCCTTTTTTAGTGTATCCTCTGGGATGTCTGAGGACATTATTTCCTTTTCTTTGATGTTTAAAGTCCTGCTGGGTCTAGCACAGCTAAAGTCCCACACAGTCGGGATTTGTCAAAATGAGTTTGAGTTTCAGCTGAGGAGGCTGTCTCCTCCAAAAAGCACTTGATATGTTTCAGGTCAGTGAGGAAGAAATAAAAATAGAACGAGAACAGAAAGCTTTTAGTCCTCAGCTATAGATATTTTAGGGGGAAAAAAAAGGAGCAATGATTAAAAGACCCTCTTTATGTTTTCCATTACTTTGAGTATATTTTATCAAACGATCAAAACAACAACAAGAAAACAAAAACTCTTAAGTTAATGTTACAGAAAGCACTTTAGTCCCTTTAGCTAACATGAAGTCAAATTAGCAATAAAGCAAAGGGCATGACTGATGACAGGATTAAACACAATCTAAAATGCAGAAAGGATATACCATACATAGATTGTTCCCTGGTGAAAATATGCTATTCTAAAAGAAAATAACATGCTGAAGCAAAAAATGTTAATTTGCTATACTCATGCCTGGAAGGCTTTTTAGAAAACAGATACATTAAAACAAAATAAAGATAAACAAAAAGCATTTGTAATGTAATGTATATAGTGTTATATATGAACTACCTGCTTTTTTCTTTCCTCAGCTAAAAAAAATAATTGCCTAGATCTAACATTTGGTTGCTGGAGGCTCATAACACAATACCTGAAAACAGGATGTTTAAAATGTAAATAATAAAAAATACTCTTTATTTCTAAATGGGTGCTATCCCCTGTGCTCATACATGGCCAATACTAAAGAAGAGCATATTAGCTATGAGAGTATTTCTAAAAACAACCAGTTCATGGATCAGTATTAATATGGGCTTAGGGTTTTGCTGTTCTTGCCTTGATTCCACCCCTCTGCCCATATTCATTATATGTCCTTTATTACAGACTTTTGAATAAATACGAAAATATTAAATACATATATAAAAAGGACCAAGATCAGAAATTATCTATTTTAGTGATTAGAACATCCGTTCTTAAAATAGGTTTAGTAAAAGCTGATATCAGTATCCATCTGTTCCGTTCTTATCTGCCTGGCGTAAAATTTCACACAGCGTCAAACTCACATTAGTCCTCGCTGTAATTAGCAATCGCAGTCACATGCTTGCAGTTACTGCAGAGTGATTATTGTATAAACACGGCTCTGCTCCACCATTCTGCAGTCAAGCATGTAGGCACAGATGTGGCAGATGTGTTTTTGTGGGAGTGGTTAAACTGAACCACTTCTGGCTAAAGAGCCGCGGCTCCTCCTTCATCACCTTTTCTGATGCGATGTCATGAAAGTTATTGTAAATGTTACGCACCGGCTCAGTTTTTATTTGTTTTGACCCAAGGGTGGCATGAGAATAAACTCTCCATCTGCTATCCTCCATCGCCCGCACACACACACACACATATACACAAATGCTGTCCTTTACAAAACCTATCACCGAGCTGCTGTGCCATTGAGCTGCACAGCTTGTTTCAGCAACTCTCATGTGTAGCTAAGTGATGTCTTAAAAAACATGAGTCTGTGTTTTAGTTATAGATTGAATTTACCTGTTTGATATTCTAATATGTTAGTGTGGGTTTGCACAACTTCCAGCACTATTTTCTCACTATTTCCCCCTGTAATCCATTGTCAGGTTTTATGTTTTTGGACACTTTTTACTAGTTTGTGATTATCAAGAAAATTATCTAAGTATGTGTCATTTGTCAGGACTTTAAAAAACAACAACAACCACCCGGCATGTCTAATTGTTTAATTTCATTTCTGTATTTGAAAGGAGTTTTTCCATTCCAATAAAGTCAAATCCATAATATCAACAATGAGTGCTCTTTCTGGAGCATTCATGTTGCTCTACACAAATACACACTTCTTCTTACTCTGCTCCTCATCAGCAGGTTTGCTTCATGTCTTTGGATGTGCGTACACCGTGGGGAACTTTTTAATCACAACGACAAGAAAAACTCATTAATTCAAGAAAAAGGAGCTAATAAGAAGGAGAGCTGAGTAAGACTGGCTTGAAAAAGTGAAACATGTACCAAGAAGTAATGAAAACAGGCTAAGCTGATAATGTGCACGAGTAATTTGAATCGTAACAAAACAATTATTAATATCTGCATGACAGTACAAGACAATGCTTCTGGAAAGGCACACCTGGATCAGACAAACGTAATTCATCACAGCTGCAGTCACGGTCTATCATGTAAATCATTCTGTGCTCCGGATTGTTTTTAATGTGGCCAAAGCTGCAAGCATCAGAATCATCAATGAGCCTGTGTCAAAACTGGACAGTTTATTAAACCTGTTAAGTGATAAATCTTTATTTTAACCCTCCTGTGGCCTTCGGGTCAAATTGACAGGAGGGTTAAGTACAAAACAACCAAAAAGAAACAACAAAAGCAAACAGTTCTGTGCTCAGTAACTAACAAGGTTGATGTGTTACTTGTGCAGTGAAGTGATATAAGATGTAGTGTTTATATTATACTTATTGATTCCAGATTTATATGACTTCAGGAATAGTTTCAACAACCGCAGAGTGTACAGCAAACTGTAATTCTGGCATCCCGTTGTTGCTGTAAATGCCTCCAAATGGTAAAGTTGCCTACATTTTGGAAATCAATGTATTGTTTTATTTATTTCAATTCAGTTTAAGCACATTTTGGTGCAAGCAATTCTTTTAGATATTATTATTATTTACATTTTCCTTGATGCATCCTCTACTTTCCAGCTTTGTGAAATTTTTGTACCAGTTTGTCTAACAAAAGACTTAAAAAAACTAAAACTGTTACTCTACACAGCCAACCCTGATCCCTACTCTGATCAGTCAAACTTTAGGATGAACATAAATGAAGTGACATTTCCATTTTGCTATGCACAATCTGAAGTAGTGGCATAGACATAATGAGAAAAGGTATGTTTGTTCCCCAAATATACTGACTTTAGCAGGCAGTCACATTGGTTTTCTAAAAGCATTCCTCAGTGTTTTGAGGCCATTTCTATTAATGCAATTTAAAAAAAAAAGTTTCTTCAATAAAAGGCTTTATTGTCCGAACAAAAATTCTGAATAGATGTTCTATTTATAATTAACAAACAAAAACTAGCTTCAGTGATAATAATAATAATTCAATAATACCAATTCAGAACTCACCTGTGATTCAGGCAGCTTGAAATTAAATGATAAACGACATAATCTCTGAATAAATTACTGACTGAATACCATTACAGCTGTTGACTGGGAAACACTATTCATCCAAGAAGCGCCATTCCTTCTAATGACAGACAGGAGAGGCTAACGAAGCGTCTTGGATGGTTGAACATGTTCATTTTGATTTAAGTGCACCTGATCAGTGTGAGAATTATGCATGCACCCACCCCCTCCCTCCCATAGACTGAAACTGAGACAGCAAAGAAACACAGACTTAGAGGGTTGTTTTTTTGTCTTAAACACATATTTATGCAAGACTAACATAACGTTTTTGTCTTGTTTTGCTTTGCCCTGGACTTGTAATTAGACACAAATTGGCCTCCTGCTGTTGAGGCTTCACAGTGTCAGGAGTCAAAGTTGACCAATGACTCACTCATAAACTATTGAACCAAAAAAAGAAAAGAGAAGGAGACAGAATGAGGGAGGAAGACAGAGAAAAATAAACACAACACAAAGCAACAGGAATCTATTCTGATACATCACAGTTCTGATATTAAATGACAATCATATTTTGTATTAGTGCCAGCTATCTTTCTTTAACATATCTCATAATTTAGGATTTGAAACTGTTCTAGTTGTTGTCTACCATGTATGCTGTAAAACACAGGAGACAGAGACCTGTAAATGTGCTTGAGCAGAACAATGTGTGGTTGTAAATATGAGAGCCAAGTTTATCTTTTCACTAATCCCCATTTGTCAGCTTTAAAAGATTTTATGTCTGCAGCCCAGATAAAATATTTTGTACGTTTCAGAGGCCTGAAAGACAAAATGCTTGTGATGACATGACACACAAGCTGGGAGAATATTTGATGCAGACAGCAGAAGTTGTTAGGTTCACCTAACAGCGAAATACACAGAACAGAGTCAACATCAAGTTTTAGCTAAATGTAATAATACTGATTTTTCAATTAGATTTGCTTTAGGGGTCTTTTAAAAATTTGTATGTGAATTGTGTGTCACACTTTTTTTCCCCGAAAGCTGTAAAGAGACTGAAGCTATAGGTTTAGTCATTAAAGCCACAGGAGGAAGGGATAAAATGGGATAAAGTGAGTGCTGTTATAATACAGAATAAGGAAAAGAATAAATTCTAGCATTCCTTTAAGGAAATGTTGAAGGAAATGTCTGCTGCATTTCATTTAAGTATGTATGAAATGCGGAAGATATTTCATATTTTTGGTGGTGGTGGACAATTATTATTCTGGTGGTGGGACCAAATGTTGCCCAATACTCTCACGACACTTTTTTGTATCTAATTAAGTATTTCCACTATTATAAAACTTACTTTCTCTTGGAAGACGAAACCATATAAAGGTCTTTTGATACATGTTAGTTTTCTAATCTTTGAACAAAGAAAGACAGTGCTGAATTTTTATTTTCTCCCACAGAAAAAGCTGTGAGCACATTTTTTTTTTCCAGGAACAGAGATAGGGATATATAGAGCAGTTGCTTCAGGCCTAGTGGATTGTTGAAATCTCTAAGCTTATTGTTTGTGCCTCTCATCTTATCTCAGCACTTTGGTGCAGCTTATATGATGGAGAACGAGCTGTGTGTGAATCAGAAGAGGTAAATCCTAGAGAGATTATAGAGGACAGCCAGGCAGTGAGAAAGAGAGCAATTATTAGGACCAAAATAATGATTGAGTTGTCTGGTTCTTTAGCTGGTATTACTGTTGATTTTCCCATTTATTCTTGGCGCTTCCTTTAATTGTATATATTGAATATATCTATCATTGCCTGCTATCATAAAATGTGATGTGTGTGTTTGTTTGCCTTTTAGCAAACTATCTCATATACCACTGGACGATTTTTAATGAAACTCTCAGAAAGGAATCATTGGAGGTATCTCTGCAATCCATTAACTTTTGAAGTTAATCTGATTCAAATTTCAACAACTAAGTTACCTGAATATACATAAGCTGACTATAACTCAGTATAGATATTAAGTTAATATTTAGTGTGGTAGTAGCTGGGAATCATCCTCAATACATACTCTGAGTGCTAACAGATCACACGAGATCTTTGTTTAAATCATTGACCTGCAAGACAATGGACAATATGCATTCCTTCAAGGAGTTTTATTAATCATTTTTATCTTCTCACTATATTTTGGACTACTGGTAAAGCTCCTATAAAATTATAACTGAGAACAGAAACCAAGTATTTAGCTTCTTGCAGTAATGATTAATATTAAGACAAGCATGGTATCACTTTAAATTGTGTCTTACTTGAAGTCTGGCTTCCCTCTGAATGGAAAGAAATACTTATAGGACTTATAAGTGTATACATTGAATATTTTTTCGTAAAACATTTTTTGTCTGCTCTTTAGATGAATCAAACCCAGTATTTACATAATTGTGTTTTCATCCTTTTCACACAAACATGCAATTTTATGCATGAACAGAAGTCACATAACCTTTGGTTAGAGGGGAAACTAACACACATGAAAATGTGTTTCCATCAACATCTATCACAAATATAGACTTGATAAATACACGCAGCTGGCTTTCATAACGGTAAACTCTAATTTCCATAAATTATTATGTAATGTAATAAATCCGGTTTGATTGCTCCGCTTTACTTTGGAATGAAGGTAAACACATACTAAATATACAATTATTTCTAGAATAAACTTAGTTTTTAAACACCAGTACGTAGAGTGTATCTGTATCTCATCTGCTCAATGTATTTTCATTTATAGTTTTGAAATCAGGCATAAAATTAGTGTCAGACCTTCAGTTATTCTCTCGGGTCTTTTAATTGCTTCATCTTGGAGTATTTAGCTCATATTCCAAGCACTAAACATATTTCTAGTTCAAGTAGCTGCATTCATTCATCTGATTATAACCATGTTAATTGTGACTTTACCTTGTGGTTTTGCATAAATGTCATATTATTGACACTTCCTGTGATATTTGTTGTTCGTTTTAATCTTCGCCAGCGTACAGGTGTAAGCAGCGGCTCTGAAGCTTTAGTAAAAACAACATGGCATTCTGTGATAAAAGAGTGACAGGAGCACTGATGAAAGTCTGCCTTTCACAGCACCGGATGAAAACAGATGTACTGATGTTTGAGTGATGTTTTGATCTCAGGAGTGCAGACAGGTTGGAACCCATTGTGTGTTATTTCAGAGCAGAAAAGAAACAATACGAGATGAATAGAATGGATTATTAATGGCAAACTCATTTACTTCAAGTGTCTATGTCCTGCGATTCAAACTGGAACAATAAAAGTGCAGGCTCAACAATTAAACTGACTGTTCAAGGAGTATCATCCTGCAAATATTTGAGTTTTTGGTAAAGGAAAGTAGTTTTTCCTTTTTGTGAGGTCTTCAATAGAAAGCCTCCACCATTTGGCAAACGTGTTAAACATGACTTAAAACAATAATGACAAAAAGACAAATTAAATGTGGAAAATCTAAATTATTCATATCCCATAAATATTTCAAATTCATAAAATATTTATTCACAGGAAAGTCATAGAATTTACAGTATTCTAACTCTGTTCTATTACACTCTAACAGTGATGCCAAAAAAGTGCTCATTCTTTTCAGAGATGCCTAATCCTCTGAACCCGACCAGCGTATGGGTCGCTCCGGGGACATCTCTGAAACAATCTGCTCCTGCTCACAGTCTGCACAGGAGAAGTCAGGGTGGACTGAACTCTAGCTCATTTTTAAACCTTTTGACAGAAAATATAAATAAAAAGCATGCAAATTTATAATTTAGGCTGCAATTTGCTTCATTTAAACAAACATTTTGCATCTGAAAAGAAATAGGAACAACAAATATCTATATTTCTTATTACTGGATAATTCAGCCTATATATTTTTGTCAGCATGTGTAACAATTTATGGTGTGACAGAATAGGGAAGTATTAAACCTAGTAACAACACAAAACAATAAACGTACGCTTTATGCCTAGGAACAAAATGAAAAATTATTTTGGTTTTTGTAAAAAATAATAAAACTACAATGTTAAAAAGAGTTTTATTTTACATTGTTTATAATTTAAAAAGTCAGGATTGTTTATCAACAGTTAAAAACAGCTTATGATCCACTGGAAGCAGAACAGACTGCAAGAATTGTTAACAACAGATGGTGTTGTCATGGAAACGCCACAGCATCTCTGGGCATTGATTTATTAACTGTGAGGTTTTTGTCCATATTACTCAATGAGAGACTGCACGTGTGTTATCTTGGTATACTTGTGTCTGCAAACAGTGCACGTGACATCATCACATTAGTTGTTTCCAGGCTACAAACACAACCTTCCAGTGCATTCATGACAATTTCTGGAGATTTAAACGGCCCTTTGGTGACTTTTCTGTCTTAATTTGAACTGCAAACAAACTCTAACAGTTTCCATTTAGACATTAATAAATGATTTTTCAGTTCAATTGAGCTGATTTGTACATACTTTTCTTCTGTACCTCTTTTTTCATGACTAATATTTTAAAAAAGGGTATTGTTGTTTGAATTAGTCATGTTTTGCAGCAGTGTATGTATGAAAATGTCTATGATGTGCAGACCCCCATTGGAAATTGCTCCTGTTTTTTTGATCAATCGAGAATTTGATCAACAGAGTTTATTTTTTCAGTCATGGCAGTCATGTTTGCCTTCCCAGTGGTCTTACTCTGGTGAATTTGAGCATAAAACTATCAAACAGCATAAAGTCTTTATTACCCCGGAGTGTTCTGATTCGTTCCAGTGAAGGCCAGATTCAAAGATGTGAAAATGCTGGAGGGCCACCTGTGCTTCTCTTTTTTTTTTACATAAATGTTTCACATAAATGCACTCTTCTCTTGTCCGGATGATAACAACACAATAAACTGGCTTCTTTCAAATGTAAACCACACACTCTCGAGTGAGTCTGTTTAAAACACAGAACTCCACTGGCTTCCTGGAGCTCATAAAACCTGTAATTGATTTATATCTTTACCTTGTCTTCATTTTAGAACTTATAGGTATATAAATGTATGTTAATGTTTAACTTCAAAACACAATACAATCCAGAAAGTGAGGGGTCATGTTACGGGACTAAAAGTCTTGTTTTAATGGAGAGAAAAAGTAGAAAGAAAAAAAAAGAGTCACAGCTTGCAGATCGTCTCCCTCTGTCACACACACGTTCTTTTTCTCTCTTTGCTCTTTGTTAAATTGTTCTTGGCAGTGTGACACACAGGTCTCAGGTTGCTGTCATCCCTTCATCCAGCAAAATGAAAACAGGCACAAATCCCACAACTGAGGTTACCGATTGACACAACAGTGTTTAGCACATTTAACTCCAACTACATAACTATCCATAGCTGTGAAAATCTGAGGTATTTGTGCAGTATTTGTGCACGAGCATTGTAAATGGGTGACAGAATATTATTTGATAAAAGACCATGAAGGCCACTTACTGATGTTATAGAGCACTCAGGCTCTTAATTACCGCTTTGCTTCAAATGCTAACAAGGTATTTATTTGCACTCCATAAAATAAATAGAACAGCCATAGCAGCATGTGTAGATAAAAGTGTGGAGGGCTTAGATGAGGGGACAAGACTTTTTCCTCAGTAGCTGTGACAAAAAAAAGAAAAATAAGTTCAAGTTCTGAAGTCAAACTAAGGTTTTTTTCTTCAGAACATTACATGGAGCAAGTTTAAGACAACTGACCCTAAAATACAAAAATGTCATGACTGACTTTTACAGATACTGCCCTAAAATGGTTGTAATTCAGTCAGTTTCACAGATATTGTGCTAAACTTTGGGGTAGTAGTAACTGAGAGTCATGGTACTCATGTGAGGTCTTTGCTTTAAACTTCAGCAATTACCATTACAGTCAACTCTGTTTGTCTGCTAGCAAAATATCTCTTAAACTACTGGATGTGTTTTAATGAAACTTTCCGGAAGTTTTTATTAAATGTACATCTACAACGGAATAACTTCTAGATCAATTCATTTAAAAATGGCCACCACAACCAATCAAATTTAGCCACCATGAATTTGAGTATAACTCAGTCAATTTTACAGATATTGAGCTAAAATTTGATGTGCTGGTAGCTGAACCACTAATTCATCACACATACTCTGAGCGTGACATCTCACAATATTGAATGAGATTGTGCATGATGTTATTTTTAAGGTTTGACCAAAATGGATATAACTCCATTGTTTTTCAACACAAGATGATCTTAGTCTAAAAGTCCGTCATGAAAGGTAGATAAAATGCATTCCCTCAAGGAATGCTAGACCTTTAATTTTTAAAAACTACATTCATTTACAAGAAGCCATTTCTGCTTTTGTAATCTTTTCAGAGCACATTGTCAGTAGTTTTTAGTAGCACACACACAATCCCACTAAAAACCCATTATAATTCCTTTTCTTCTTTTTCACTTATTCTCAGCTCTTCCTTTACATCTGGGGATAAAAGACTCCCTGCAGTTAATATTTGCAACATCTGCTTGCAATTTAATTTGTTAAAGTAATAATAAAGAAGTGGAGCACCAGTCACGCAAAAGTTAATCTCCAAGCATTTTGCACAAAACACATGATCCATTTTCTGTCTGTCTGAGGACTTTCTGCTAAATATTGCATTCCCTGTAGCCTGAATACTCTGGCCTGAAGGTGCAAAGGAACGTTTGACAAGAGCAGACAAGACAGGAACTATAAATTCATATAAAATGCAAATAACACTAGCTGAAGTGAAGAAACAAACAGGTTCTACAAAGCAAAATGCTGCAGGAAAAACTAACAGAACATTAAACCAGAAGTAAATCAAAAGCAAGAGACATAAACAGAACATAATATAAATTAAAAGAACCAGCAAATAAAAAGCATTCCAACTTGGTTTACAGGTGTCAGTTGTGTCAATGTCATTTTCTACTAAGGATATCAAAACATCATGAAGAGGAAAAAAAGCTGTCAGTTCATCTCAGGTTTTCTGTTAAGTTTGTGACTTCTTCTTCCTCTTTTTCTTTCGGCTGTTCCCTTCTCAGGGGTCGCTACAGCGAGTCATCCTCCTCCATCTAACTCTGTCTTCTGTGTCCTCTGTCCTCACTCCAACTCCCTCCATGTCCTCTCTAACTGTGTCCATATGTCTTCTCTTTGTCTCTAACATCCTCCTACCAATACACCCACTGTCCCTCCTCTGCACATGTCCAAACCATCTCAGTCTGTCCTCTCTAACTTTATCTCTCAGTCCTTCAACCAAAGCTTCTTTTGGGGGGGAAAAAAATCATGTCAAAAAGTGAGTGAAATTGTAGGAAAAGAGTGAACAATAAAATAAAATATGGAACCCACTGAAAGTACTCATTTGCATACAAAGTTTTGGAAAAAAGCTTTGGATGTTCAGAATGGAAAAAGTCAACCCCAGAATCATCACCTAACAAAAGAGCTTGTATGTCTTTCTGACTTGCCAACACTTTTTTTTGGCGCCCAGATTTGTTTTTCTTTAACAAATTCACCAGATTTATTTAGATTTACATAAAGCCTACCTACAGGCTAAAGTGGAATAAAACACAGCATTTCAGTCAGAAGGTGGCAAAAGGTGCTGCTGCTTAGTCAGTCAGTCAGTTAGTTAGTTAGATCATGTTTTGTCTGCCTTTTGGAGCAGACATAAATCACCCTTCTTCTCTGGTTTTGTGTGTGTTTGCGTGCGCACGAACAAGAGAGACCATGTGTGTTTCGTACGTGATGTGGTCTTAGTTTGAACTCTGTCAGCTGCACGCACACTCCGGCTCAGTGCTACGGGGAAATGTGGGCGTTATGTCTGCCAGGCCTTTTACACTTGGCTTGTCTACATGCATTACTAACACAGATACACTCACTCACAGACACAAATGTGTACACACATACCAAACACACACACACATGCTAAGAGACATGCTAAGTCATACATGCACACATGCATAACTAAGTTCACACACATATATACACACACACAGGGGCAGAGTCCATTGAGGATTTGATCTCAATAAATAGTTAATATTCAAACTGGCTGGGTCTGTCAGCTGCAGGAAGCTGCTGTTTCTTTAATCTATTTTTTGGTCTGTTGATGTGTGTGTGTCACTTCTTGACACAACCAGCACATTCTGATTTGATTATGATTATTTTACACACCTCTTGACAACTCTTAACCTTAACCATTTTGAATTAATTGAAGAATTCACATTATTGTGACTTCCTCCTTGTAAACAAAGCAAGGCATTCGCCCACTTTATGATTGTGTAAACAGACCTGGATCCCCACAACATACGTTAATAGGCTCCCAGCACTTACATACACACTGATTTCATGGCTCTCCCTGCTGCAGACTCTCAGCTAATTCAGATTTAGGAGGCCATGTTTATTCAGGTGATGTTAATGCATCATGGCTTCAGCTCAGTCAGTCAGAAGGAACTCCAACCTCTATCTTTGCATCCAGTAGATGGCCTCGTCGAGCCTCTTGTGTAGACTGGAAGCAGGTTCAACCCGGGACGTATAAGCAGTTCTTTTTTAGCTCATCTTTTGATTCTTCTTATTTTTTTAGCAGATATTTGATGTAAATGACGATCAGTGTTCTCTGTAAGTTTATAAAATATAAGTTAGTAAGGCTAGTTTCCAACAGAGTATTTATTCCTTGTCCTTTCAGGGGCTATACAACTTGTCTGCACAGTTTTATTCCTAAAAGAAATCCCTGACACTTTAACTTTAAAAAAAATAAAATAAAGCACACAACTTAAAACCTTTAGATATCAGACGTTAAGCCGTGTAGGTTGAGCTTACATGGCTTTGCCCTGACAATCCCTCTGGATGGAGCAGATGTGGCAGAGACCGTGGCGCACAGTGGCAGCGGAGCGGAGAGAGAGGAGCGCGCACGGAAGCGCTCTTGGAGAGATCACAGTCATTCCCATCACTCTCCGCCGGCCAGTCACACCCGTTGGCACATCGCAGAACAGCCTGACTGAATGTTGCACAACAAAGGGTGACGCTTGCAAACCCGAGAAAAACAGAAAGGAGCCCTAAAAGACCCCGAGGACCGCGTCAACACGGACTCCCCATGGAAGAGAGCGCAGAGAGGGTGAGCTCTTTTACAAAACCGGGCTTCAAAATACAAGTCGGGGGCTCGATTTAAGGTGGGATCTTTTCATTATTTGTTAAATTAGTTGCTGGGTTTTGGGTCAGAATATATTTCAAATATATTCGAAGAGCCTCAGCGTTTCCACAGCTGTCCAATCGTGCCACGCAGAAAGGGCGCACGTTTTTGGACAAAAAAGAAAGAAAAAAAGGAATAGCTAGACTGAGGTTGTATTTTAAGGGCGTAAACATGGAGCTCAAAATGAACCTGAAATGATTCAGATGCTTGGCCAGAAAACTTTATCTTTGAAGGGAAAGCAGATGCTGCCCTGCGTTGGCATAAATGGCTAAAAACGTGTGAGGAGCTACCTTCACCTTAACCATGAACACAGCCTTGACTGTTTTAAATACGCTTAGCTCCTGAATCTGACTTGCCTTAAAAAGGGGACAGTTAGAAGTCTTGAATGAATTTCTTTGTGCAGAACTCAAGTGGAGAAAGTGGCTGGAAAGTGTGCCAAAATAAATATTTTTTTAACAGTATTTTTAACAGAAAATCATATTATAATTTAAAAAGCCACCTAATAACTGGGGTGGATCCGGTGACCAACATCATCAGAGGAACACGCCTCAATGGTCATTAAGCAAATCAGATAAACGCAGCACAAAAACCATCAATATGAGGTATTGATGTGGCGGTATATAAGCCTAATGATTGGCAAAACCTCTGTTGACTCAAGAGCTCAGCAACAACATGCTATGGAACTTTTGCCCAAGGCTTCGTAGTTGCAGCATGCAATAGACAGAGGGGAAATGAAGGACTTTTCTTGAACAATATATGTTTTTTTTTTATTTTTGTTTCAGAGAATTTTATGAAGAAACTGCTGACTGGGAGAACAAATGCAAACAACAGCTGGAAAACTCTCCTCCTCGCGCTACAATCTAGAATGTCGGCTGTCGGCTCTTCTGTTGCAGGATTCTGTGAACTTGGCATTTTGTGGACCAGAATTTCTGAAGAAAAAATTTGTGAAACATTTATAGCGGTGCTCGCATGAAAATGGTGGTTGTGACAAGAAGCCTGAGGATAACTCAGTCAGTGGGAGAGCTGGTGCCGAGACAGTTCAGTTCTCCACCAGCGACACCGTCCATCTAAAAACTCCCAAGAGAGACACAGCTGCTGCAGGCTGGGGATGTGATGGGGTGACTGCTGACATCCTCCTTCACCCACCCCCCTCTCTCACTTTATTAGCACTGTACTAAAAACAATGGATTCAAATTTCTCAACCGTACGAGATGGCAAGCAGCTCACGCCAGAGAGAGACTCGTCCAAACGCGTTCTAACAGGATGCTTTCTCTCCCTGCTCATCTTCACCACGCTGTTAGGCAACACCCTTGTGTGTGTCGCCGTCACCAAGTTCCGACACCTGAGGTCGAAGGTCACGAACCTATTCGTCATCTCATTGGCTATCTCCGACCTTCTGGTAGCTATTTTGGTAATGCCATGGAAGGCAGCCACAGAGATTGTTGGGTTTTGGCCATTCGGAGCGTTCTGCAATGTCTGGGTTGCATTTGACATCATGTGTTCCACTGCCTCCATCTTGAACCTATGTGTCATCAGTGTCGATCGTTACTGGGCCATCTCCAGCCCATTCCGTTATGAACGAAAGATGACCCCAAAAGTGGCGTGTCTGATGATCAGTGTAGCATGGACCCTCTCTGTACTTATCTCCTTCATCCCTGTTCAGCTTAACTGGCATAAAGCTGAAACCACCAGCTACTCAGAACTCAACGGGACCAGCGAACTGCCCCCTGACGACAACTGTGACTCCAGCCTTAACAGAACCTATGCCATCTCCTCCTCCCTCATCAGTTTCTACATCCCTGTGGCGATTATGCTCGTCACCTACACCCGGATCTACCGCATCGCCCAAAAACAAATCCGGAGAATATCTGCCCTGGAGCGAGCAGCAGAGAGTGCCAAAAACCGCCACAGCAGCATGGGGAATAGTTCGAACATGGACAGTGAGAGCTCATTTAAAATGTCGTTCAAGCGAGAAACCAAAGTCTTAAAGACACTCTCGGTCATCATGGGTGTGTTTGTGTGCTGCTGGTTGCCCTTCTTCATCCTGAATTGCATGGTTCCATTCTGTGAAGTCAACCTGCCAGACGGGTCCACAGAATTCCCTTGCATTAGCTCCACCACTTTCGACGTGTTTGTGTGGTTTGGCTGGGCAAACTCCTCCCTCAACCCCATCATTTACGCCTTCAACGCAGACTTCCGCAAGGCCTTCTCCATCCTCCTGGGCTGCCACCGGCTCTGCCCGGGGAGCAACGGCATTGAGATCGTCAGTATTAACAACAACATGGGCGCCCCTACCTCCAACCCCAACTCTCAGTATCAGCCCAAGAGTCACATCCCGAAGGAGGGGAACAACTCGGGAGGTTATGTGATTCCCCACAGCATCCTGTGTCAAGAGGAGGAGTTACAGAAGAAAGATGGATGCGGAGGAGGGGTGATGGAGCCTGGAATGGGGAACAACACTCTAGAGAAACCCTCCCCAGCCATCTCTGGGAATTTAGACAGCGACACAGAGGTCACTCTGGAAAAGATTAATCCCATAACTCAGAATGGGCAGCATAAAACTGTGTCATGTTAAGGAAAGGATGGCAAAGGTGGATTAAAAAAAGAGAAATGCTTTTAAAAAGCCCACACAGGAGAACAGTGGAAAGAAACATTAATTAGAAACAAACATTCCTGAGAATATAAGGAGAATATAACCAAGTGACAGGACTTCTGACTGTCAACAAAAATTCACGAGGAAAAACAAAAAGACCTACAGAATGTTTTCAAGTAAATGCACTTTATCCTGGATATAACTATCTGCAAAATACTTTCAGCATTTATTGATGAAATTATTACATTTGATGATAAATGTTGAAAACATGTACATTAAAGCAGAAAACCAATGCATTTGTATACATTTTTAAGCATTTTCAAAGATGTATACATCTGGATGTGGATACTGTACAGTAATGTCACTATTCCAGAAGGAAATATATTCAGAGAAGGAAAAATGTAGTATTAGTAAAATATCATATAGGTAGGTGCTTTGTATGTGTTTCATGATTGAGGGAACAATGTGAGTAAATTAATGCTGAAAAATTAGGTACTTATTGCAGTTATTTCTCTTCAGCTCTTCATTACATTTGAAATGAGTTTTATTACAAAATGAACACTTGTATTTTATTAGTAATTTATTTGACGTTTTTCAGATGCCAAAGTAACAGTGTTCTGATTCAAGCTAAATGAAGTGAGGGGAAGATATTCAAGAGATAATTCAAAAGTCATACGTGTTTAGAGGTTCAGCTATATGTGGGAAAAAGAAGGACATGAAAACGGAGTGCTTATTGCTGTGGTTTGCTTTCTGTTCCTGTATCCTGTTTCTGATTGATCTCCAGCCCGCTACGACTGAACAGTTCATCTCATCTGAATTTTCCTTTATTTTCTGACCTCGCTAACTTTCTTTTTTAATCAACTCTGTCTCGATCTCTGCTGCTCTTTAGCAAAGCAATTCATTTTCTTCTTCATCTATAATTTTCCTGGTTTCTTCTCCTCAATCTCCTTTCTCCTTCATGTGCCCTCTGTCTCCAGCCGTCAACAGGCTATTTTGTGCCTGCACCGTGCCTCTTAATTTTGTCTTTCTGTCTCCACACCATCTCCTTTGGCAGTCCTCCATTTTAAGTCCTAAATCTGCCCACGCAAAGTGGAGCTAATGGTTCTTTGCTTGGCAAGTACAATCAGTTCATATTTAAAATAAGAATGCAAATGTTTAAATGGATATCCATTGCAGTTGTAGAGAGGAGGCGAAGCAGCAGGTTCATTCAGCCAGAATGCAAGTGACACTTAGTGACCTTTTGCAAACTTGCAGATATCAGATTTTGTAAATTGCTCATGCTGGGAGCCATACTGTGCTGTAGTGATGATGTGGAGCATGCAGTGTGACAGTCGGTCTGTTTGCAGAGGTATAGTCACAGACATAACACCACTATGAAGATTACCCTTGAGATACCAGACTTGTTTTTTTTTATATTTGAACAGCTGTAGTTTGATAAACAATGATTAGGATTAGCCCTAATGGCATACTCTACAGAAGGAGCACAATGGGTTTAATTAAATGCTCAAAATTTCACAACATGATGTCAAAATACATCTGTGTGTAATAATACATGCAAGTTTAAATAGTTTGCTTGTAATTAGTCCTGTTTACTTATGAACCAAATTCCACAATGTTTAAATACCTGTAATTCTTTGATAATCATTAAAGAAATAATCCAGACCTTTTAAAGTGGGGTTCTGTGGAAAGGTTGCAAACAATCATTATCTTACCTGTTGTTAATAACTCTTTAAACAGCCTCAGTTTGAAGAAACAGAGTTTAATTTTGACAAGACTGAGAAGCTAGTCAAGGCCAAAATTGATTATTGCCCTTTTAAAAACAACTCAATCTCATAATTTTCATTGCAGTTTAGGTCCAAATTATTTTACAAACTTTTGCACCACCGTCAGTTTTATATTACAGGGTTATTCTGACAGAAAGTTTATAAAAATCCCACCAAACGTGCTACCACTGCTACAGGAAGTGCAACAGTTAGCTGCTGCCACTATTTGTACTTGCAGATTACTACAGAATTCTATGTAACTAAATGAAACTGATGACTATAAAGATTAATTATATAGTACCAGCATGAACCATTGTGATTTTTTTTTTAAAGATTACATCTGAGCTGGAGCAATCCACTACAGTTTTAGTCCAGCTCATCATTTTAGTCAGATTGAAACTATTTCTGCAAACTGAGATTGTTAAAAGAGCAATCTACAACAGGTAAGATTATATTTGTTCATAACATTTCCATAGAACGCCACTTCAAAAGCTCTGAATTGTTTCTTTAAGCACAATAATAAAAGCAAAAGATCAAGAACCAAGAAAGCTGAAGCAGCAAAATGTGTGTATTTGACTTTCAGATTCATATTTTCTTTGAAAAATAGAAACCTACTTTTTCTTTCATAGTTTACATAATTACTATAAAAAATAAGAGATGTGTAAACAAGAATAAGGGAACATAAGACAAGGTAAAAGGTTTAGTCACTGTCACTCCTTGAATCATATAAAACATTATTTATATTCACTTTCATATAAACTGAATGGCATTGTTATGTAATGTATGAGCCCACGTAACTATCAGATATAATTAGGTTGCAAGTGAAAGTTTGTGCATTGACTCTTTCCAGTCTTTCGGTGTTGCTGGGGAAAGAATACTCTGCAGCATCCTTTCTGACATTGTGTGCTGAGTGTTCGCAGCATGCTGTTTATGTCCACGAAGGCATGAAACTGTTGAACATCAGAGACAGAGAAAGTCGATCCAATAGAAAGCAATTGGTCTTGAATAAAGCATTTGATTTTCCTGCACTGGAAAATCCAATGTTGTCTAGATGGCAGCAAAGCGAGGGAAAGCTTTTAGCTCAATATGTTGCTTTGGCTTGTGCCACCAATGCATCCTCATTGTCCTCTCTGCCGCCCTGCAACCTCCCACTTGCTGCTCTGATGTTTGTAAAGTGCAATTTGGATTAGCACCCTCCGGTTATTATTTAATTTGACGTAAGAAGTGCTCGAGGTACAAAAGGTACCACATGCTGTGACTTCCCCTTATGCTCTCTAATCTCTCTCTTTTACATACGATCATCTACATCATCTCAGCATCCCTCCCTGCTCACCCTGCACCAGCTCCTCGACATTTACTCCACAATTATTTCCAAACACACGCCAGCTCCAACATGCGATAAAACACGAAGTGAGTCTAATCTTTCAGGATTGGACATGAAAGGAAACTGCCTTGGGGAGGACTGTTCCTCCTCCCAACCCCCCCTCACTCCCCACACCTCCTTCCTCCTCCGTCTCTTTCTCTTTTCTCTTAGCTGCCTCTGTCAACATGATGAGCGCTCATGATGTTAACAAAGACGGAATTTATTATTAAACAGACAGATTCGACTGTTTCCTTTCTCAAATCTACGTCAGATCAATGCCCCAACCGATAATTTAACTGTTAATGTTTTTTTCAGTGTTTTCTTTATCAAACTTCTTATTTCTGACTGAATGTGGCTGTACTTCAGCACATGCTCTGATTTAATCAGTGTTTGATAACCTGAAATTTGGCATGGACACACTTAATGAGATTAATCTGCCATTTCTGGTGAACGTCTTTGACCTTCACTGACTTATACCGTGATTATTATATATGCTGCTTGTATACACACTAAAAACTGCTGAGTTATTAGGATAACTCAACTGCTGGGTTATAGGCTGGGTTGGTTTGACCAAATATTAGGTCAAAAACTTTGAGCCAGCAGTTGGATCTGATGTGAGCCATGCCATTTGTCACAGTCCACCATTTTAAACTAGAAACTGGACAAATCAGACCTGACTGGACCTCAGCATTAAGATGTAATAGCCAAGTCAAAGTCAAGACAAATTTATTTATATAGCACTTTTCAGCAACGAGGCGATACAAAGCGCTAATAAGTAAAGATTAGAAAATATTTAACCTGGTTGGCTTTATTATTAAACCCAGATTTTTGAGTGTTCTTTTTAAGTCAGCCATTAGTAGCTCTAAATCATCTAATTAGTAATTTTAAGTTGAAAACTTAACTTGCTCAAACTGATAACTGAACCCTGCTGAGTTAAAACCACCCAGGGTTGGCTCGCTCCAGATTTGACCCACAGTTAGGTTACAAATTGGGTTGTTTTTAACCCATACGTTTTTAGTGTGTACATTTATAGAAACCTCCAGTTCAGAATTATGGCTGTCTGAAGTCCATCAGGTTGTTAGCTCTGTAAGTCATTTTGTAGTTTCTACCTTTTTAAGAGCATACCAATGTCAGTCAAAAATGCGCAATGTTTCATCTTGATGTGGAGCGTTCCCTCCATGCGGCCCTACAAGTTGCTTTGAGGAGTTATGGTGACAGAACTTGGTCTCTCAATCAGTGTAGCAAACATGGCACATGGCAACATGAACTAATCTGACAGCACAGAGTCCCTCATTCTGAGGGTCAAGCAGACATTGGACTCCGGTGCTGAAAGTAGAGCCACCTTAATGATGATGTTTCACTTCATTTTACTGTCTATTGTGATGACAGACTCCCTACCTCAACCTCAATTATGTGGCAGATGCTGATAACAAAATAAACTTTAAAAAAATGGCAGTAATAAAAGTTGGGGTTTGCAGGGATGGAGTATTGTGTAATGATGTTCAAAAATGTTGTGATAAACTCAAGTGCTTTCTATCTTTCAGATTCCTTAATGTGTGTAGCAGACTTAACATGCTGTATATTTTCTCCATTGTGGGATTAAAATGTGCAGTAAAATGTAACGGCCAATGACAGTTTATGTATTAATTTTATGTACACGTTTCTGGTGTTCATCCATAAAGTGATGTCAAAGATTAAAACCATTTAGTTTACGGTTTGTACAAGAAACTAATGTGCTCTTCTTGTAAAATAAACATGTATGGATGTTCTTTTTTTCACGTGCCTTTGTTGCATTGTCTTTCCTTAAAAGGGGTTTGTAATTGAGGGTATATGGTGTACATTTGACTCCCAGTGGGTATTGGAAGATCATGCCACTGCAGGAGATCAATGGGGATTGATTTTGAACTGTGACGCATATTTTTTTCCAGATCCCTGAGCTTGCTGTCCTCTCTGGCTTTACTCCACTTTTACGTAACCTGACTGTCACTTCACAGTCGACACAACCTCTTCCTCCACTCACCTCCTCTTCTCATGCGTCTGCTCTCTCACTTTGACCGGAAATTAGGGATCAGACACATAAAAACTCTTACAATACACTGGCATCCTGTTTAACCCATTACATTCTTAATAATATTTTGCATTTAGCTGATATTTAATGGGTAAATCTCAAATTTTATCTCCCAACAAGGCATTTTTAGATGTACAAGCTTTTTTCAACAAGTTACCAAATGTTTAAGAAAAAGTACAAAGAACGTTGATTGATGATCTGTCATCCTCCTTTTTAGTTGAAAGTTGTTTAGTCAGTATTCATTCAGCAGGCAGGACTAGATATCTGACAATGAGACAGGTTGAAACAGACAGTATACTGCTTTGTTGCTCTGTAATTACAATATTCAATCATAAATGTATTAAAACTGCAACTGTTCTGAATGATGAATCACCAGGGGGCCTATTTTTAATGAAATAAGCAAAATAATGAATATTTCATAATTGTGTGAATCAGCTGCATGGGTGATTTTGTTCATGAGTTCCAGCAAACAGTACAAATCTAGTAATGTTCTTAATTTTCAGAGCTCAATTTAACATTAATTATTGTTTCTGTGCAATCATTATTGAAACTACTGCTTCCCCTAAAGCAGTAGTGTCCAATCCTGGTCCTGGGGGGCCACTATCCTGCATGTTTTAGATGTTTCTCTGCTATGACACACCTGATCTGAATGACTGAGTGAATAACAGACTTCTGCAGAACTTGAAGACCTGCTGAAGAGCAGGGAAACAAATAAAACATGCAGGATAGTGGCCCTCCAGGACCAGGGTTGGACCCCACTACACTGTTCTTCAAATACAGATTTTTGCATTATAATCATGCACTAAAATTAAATATACTGTATAAATCAGTTTTGTTTTTTTTGCAGCTCAATTATAATCCAATTAAGTTCAAAGAAGAAAAAAAAAAGTTCATCCAAGAAAGCTGCTAAATTGTGATTCTTCACTTGGATTTAACCCGTCATCCTGATCATGGACAGGGTGGTCACAGTCGAGAATTATCTAACAGGAGGAGACTTCCAGAACAACCAAACTCAGGAAACCATCTGCCTCGACTGGCTGCAGGGGGAGAGGACAGAAAAGGAACAAAAATAAAGGAAAAAACAACAGGCCAGAAATGACTGCTGTGGGGGAAAAAAATAAACCTTTGGTTTAAGACAACTATAAATGCTTATAGACAAAAACAATAGTAGGGAATTCAAGGCAAACACTGAAGTCCACCCTATATACAGTATTAACATTTTATAGAAAAACACTGGTTACATTTGCTGTAAATTGACAGAAAGGGCCAGTAATTGACTTAATAAACTTCACAAACTAAACATTAATTAATGTTTAATTACATTTTTCACAAGTCATTATTTAGAAGGATAATTTATGAACAATAGGTAAGTATTTACTGTAAATACTCTACTGAAACTAAAAACAGACATGAATATTAAAAAGCAGCAAGCGAGATAACCAACCAGCCAAGATGTAAAATAAAATGCGCGTCAGTAAACATGGTTCATTTTTGTGTGCAAGCATTTTAACAAGCATGTATTTGTGCCACATCAATTGGAGGGCGAGGTGAGCCTGGGGAAAAGGTGCAGTGAGCTCATCAGTTTAGCTACCTTTCGGTAGAAATGCTTTGTCAGCCAGCTAGTGTGAGTCTACAGAGGTCTGAAACACACGCCAAGCAGAAGGAAGGTGTAACCTCTTGTTGCTTTTATGTATGCTTAGCCACTCACAACACTTTAATGCTCTAGGGTACAATTCATCAATTATCAACTTGCTTCTCATTCGTTCCTAATGAAGCAGTCATGAATTATTCATTATCTACTAAATAATGTAGGATTGATAGTTAGCCAGTGGCAAGATTCCCAGGTTTTCAGGTTACAGGTAACTACTTACTAAGCATTTGTGTCTCTTAAGGTTTTTCTAAGAAAGTAAGCCTAAAATCTACATTTCAATCAAAACATAACAAAAAGAGAAAAGAAAAATCAAAAGAAAAAGGTACATACAAACTACACTGGCTACATTTCAGCATAAGTGGTTTATGTTCACTGTTTCCTGTTTATGTCTTGTTGCAAAAAACATAATAAATTGAGATCTTTCTGTGTGTTTTTAACACAAAGCCAATATAAATGACTTTTCCTTGTCTTGTGTGGCATCTTTACTGAGATATGTTGTCCACCAGAATGGTCAAGAAACATGTATACATAAATATACATATATATATATATATATATATATATATATATGCAATTTATTTTATGCAGTGCAGCTTTTCTACATTTAAGGTAATTAACTCTTCCTTACATTATGAATTGCCTCAATCCAATAAACACAGACCCATCAAGAAGCCTTATTCTGATTTAACAGAAATAAAATGGAGTCTTTCACTGGTGAGATGTTGCATTACTTCTGGTAAATGTGGGCTTAAAAATATCCAGCAGAATAATCAAAGCTATCAGTCAGGTTCATTCCTCATGCTGCATAATGCAAAACAACATATCACTTGGACGAAAAATAAAATAAATTCTAATTTTCCATTTTAGATCTTCAGACAGAGAGACGCCAT
The DNA here is from genome assembly GCF_001649575.2 of Kryptolebias marmoratus. Taxonomy (NCBI): domain Eukaryota; kingdom Metazoa; phylum Chordata; class Actinopteri; order Cyprinodontiformes; family Rivulidae; genus Kryptolebias; species Kryptolebias marmoratus. Next base: position 8,223,048 of record NC_051442.1, read on the forward strand.
CACCCTTTGTTTTAAAACGTAACCTGATTCAGCCTTACAGAGGGGCCAGTGGACAGGAGCAGGGTCACAGCGGAAATACTGTCAAGGTTAATGACAGACTGCAGGCAGCAACATGCAGCACAGGGTTGGTCTTATGTGTGTGAGATGTGCATGGATGCACTGTGCTGTAATGTGCTTATGTAACAACAGCATCACTCATTCAGCTTCTTTGCTCGGACACAACTTACCAGAAAGACAGCAGCCGTCCCCAGAGCCTCTATAACATTTACCGATGCATTTCAAGGAAAATAATCAGAATTATCATATTAAAACATAAACGTTTTCAGATAAATTCAAATCAGATAATCTTCTAAACAGTAGCCATTCTTCATGCAGGTAGGGAAAGCCCCAGGGTTATTTATAGATTAACTCTATTTTTCACAGTTCCATTAACATCCTAATGCTGAGCTTGCATATTTTATTTTTCCAGTATCACTTTGTGACTTTTTTAGTGACCCATTATTGTTAGCAGAAGCTGCATAAAACAGCAAAGATTATCAGATCAAATTAGTAGTTTATTTAGTTTAAAATACAGTTTTAGTTGTGGTTTGGATCTGTGGATTTATGGTTATAATATGCACTAAGTGATCATTAATTTTGGCAGATATGTTCAGTGTGAAGTCAGAATACTCAAAGGTACCTAGATCATCACTGTATCACATGCTAAACACAAAACCTTTTCCTGAACAGATTATAATGTGATTTTCTAATTAAACTGTCTGCTCAAACAAGTTTGAGGCATCAACGCTGTCATTATACCCAAATTAAAAGCACCTGAAAATGTTGGATTCTCAAACAACAGACAAAATCAAATACAGAAATTAGGAAAATACTAATATTTTAACTGTCATCTAATAAACTGGGCCTTCACTGACCCAGATTTTGATTTCATTTTTATCACACAAATTTCAGCAGGAAGAATACAATAAATGAACCTAATTTTCTACAATGTGCCAGAAAGATGATTTAAAATGCAAAGTAAATCAAACTGTGCATCACACATTGAAGTGATCGTTAATTCTGGTGATGATCCAGAATGGGCTTATGTTTTTCGTTTTCTGTCTAAATCTGCTGAACAGGCTGTTCCACCTTGTTTACAATGAACTCAACACAGGTTTAAAATTGAATTTATTAAAGTCTGTACATCAGTCTGTGTTCACACCAACATGGATAATTTTCAGAGGAAATGTTTTCTGCTGCATTTGCACCTCTCACCTGCATGTAAATAGCATTTTGATGAGAAGACATAATTTCATAAATGGTTTTTGAAGTAGGTATTTTTGAAAACTGATTTTTAATGTATCCCTGTGTATGTAACACATGACAATTTGGGGAAAAAGTGATACAGTCCACTTTGTGCATGCACACTTTTGTTTTATGTATTGAGCATGTGCTATAAACTACAATAATACTAAAATTAATAAAGGTTTGTACTTTTTATTTGACCTGAACGTGACACCAATAAACTTGAGTTGTATGCTGTAAAGGTAAATTATGGTAAGCAGTATCAAATTAAAATTACGAAAAGTACTTTTGGAATTTAGCAAGTGTCTGCTGTCCAAAAAAAAATAAAATAGAGGTAAAAGAAATCTGCTCCCTCAAGTTGTAAACTATATTTATCTAGCATCATTCTGTAAAAAAGAAAAGAGAACAAGTTCACAGAGTGACCTCGTGTGTCTCTGAGGGATCATAAAAAGTGCAAATGTCTCACCATCTGGAAGCTCTGTAAAACCAAAATAGGAAAGTTTAAGAATGAAAGATCACGATTTTTGATGTAATATGACCATGACATTACACAGCAGAAATAAAATTGAAATAGCTTTGATTCATAAGGTCATAGTTTTATATCCTTTTTTTGTTGTTTCTTACATTTTTGTGTCAAAGACGGTGCTGCATGTTTGAGTGTTGGCCTTGCTGCAGCATTTAGACATTACTTGAATTTCTCGCATTGTGTCATAGCATTTTTTTTGGTTTATTTAGAAAAATTCTTATCTTATACCCTTTTTAAAATGCATACAACCTCAGCTGACTCCTTTCAGTCAAAGGAATACTGACTTTACTCCAAGCTATACCTGGCTGTCCAAGTTCCTTTCCAAATCTCTGAGGCTGAGCCCAGCTATCCTTGGAAGATTGGCTCTAGTTCTGAGCCAAATGCATTGGAACAAATTACAGAGCGTTAAGTGCAGCAGTTTGGTTTATGCTGCAACTTCTCTCACATACAGATGAAACACATCAACCTGATGATGGTAAAGACTGTCTCCTTTCATTTGGTGAAAGATAATTTTTCTCTTAAGCTAATAACACCAAAACCGATTACTGTAACAGCTGACATACTGAGTATTAATGGATTAAAACCATGTCTAATGATCATAAATATTGTTGCAGTTTATTTTAATTTCTCAGAAAACCTTGACAATCAGTTGGAATGCATAAAATCAGTAGCTTTTTCAAAGTTAAATGCAGTTATTATGAATACACCTTTGCATTCCCTTAAGGTCTTCAATAAAACCAATTGCTTAAAAAAGTAGTATGCGTAATTCCATCCATCCATCCATCCATCCATCCATCCATCCATCCATCCATCCATCCATCCATCCATCCATCCATCCATCCATCCATCCATCCATCCATCCATTTTCTTTATTCTTTCTGTTCAGGTTCGGGGGAGCTGATGTCTATCACCAGCGGTCATTGTGTAGGAGGAGGGGTATACCCTGGACAGGAAGCAAGTCTATCACGGAGCTGCTCCCATCCCTTGAAATACTACATTTTTAGTGCAATAAAAAAAAATCTAATACAAAGAAACCTAAGAGCCAGAAACCTGCAGGTTGGCGAAGAAGAAAAAGCTTAATTCTAGAATGATTTAAGTGCATAAAACACCAGGAAAGCAAGTAACTAAGAGAGAAAATCAGGCAAAGCCCTTGAAGGGCAATTGGTACAGATTAAAAAGAAAAGATAGAAAAAAAAAACCCCACACAAACAACATTTTTACAAAACAAACCATACTTAATGAAAAAGCAGATGACCTTACTAAGACTGAGGGAGAATATAAAGGCAAAAAAGGAGGCAATGGGGGCTGTGATGAATAAAGTTAAGGTTGAGAAAAAATTAAGAAAGCATGACAAAAATGTTCTTTTTAAACTTTTCAGTCAGTCACTTTTAGTCATATTCAGACACAGAGTATGTCTCTTTCATTGATGTTCCTCATGGCTTTATTTGGACATGCCTATAAAAGAAACAGAGAAAGCCAAGGTGTACGTAATATTAGCTATTTATGCAAGATCAGACAGCAGATCCAGTGAGATATAAAACCAAAGTCCTTGTAAAGTCAGCATCTTTGTATTGCATGCTCTATTGCTCTGAAAATTTAGCATTTCAAAGGATGGGAGCAGCTGAAAAAAATACTTTTATAAGCAGTTTCGTTAAGGAACATAAGGGAATGCATGGGGTATTCATAATAACTGCACTCCACTTAGAAGAAGCTCCTGATTTTATGCATCCTGACTGATTGTCAGTTTTTTTCCAAGACAGTGGGAAGATCTTGGACATATTTTATAATTATTAGACAGTTTTCATTCATGAATAGTCAATATGTCTGCTATTAAAGTAATGGGTTTAGGTGTTATTAGCTTGAGAGAAAGATTATCTTTCACTACATAAAAAGAGTCAGTCTTCGCCATCATCTGGTTGATGTGTTTCATCTGTATGTGAGAGAAGTTGCAGCATAAACCAAACTGCTGCACTTAACGCTCTGTAATTTGTTCCAATACATTTGGCTCAGAACTAGAGCCAATCTTCCAAGGACAACTGGGCTCAGCCTCAGAGATTTGGAAAGGAACTCAGACAGCCAGGTTGAAAGAGTTGTGGATTGGTTTTCTATATGAAACAAGAAATACAAAACAAAACCAAAGATCATGACTGAAGTAAATGTTAGAAATTCAAATAATGCCTGAATGCTGTGGCAAGACCAACACTCAAACATGCAGCACTGTCTTTTAAGAACTGACAAGGAAACAATATAAAACTATATGACCTTATGAGTCAGAGATTTTTCAATTTTATTTATGCTGTGTCATGTCATAGTCATATTACATTGTAATTTTGTTTTTCTAATTTGGTTTTACAGAGTTTCCAGATGGTAAGATACACCCACTTTGTGATCCCTCAGAGATACACAAGACCACTCTGTGATCTTTCTTTTTACAGATAAAGATGTATGGTATTCTTGAATGACTTGTTTTCCTCTCCCGTTCTGCCCATGGGACTTGAGCCCTGTTTCATTCATGTCATTTCATGTTTTTGTTTTATTAAATTTTGTTGAGTACCTTTTTTAAGCAGTGTGTCCTTGAACTTCATCTCTACCTCTGCGAGAAAATTCTCAGAGGTCTCTTTTGACAGCTACTTCAATCATTACTGAAGTGCCTTTGAGATTGATCACTTTTGTTGCTTCTGTCTGAGTCTTCTGAAAAACAAAAGCTGATTGAATGGCATCACAGAAGTCCCTCACAAACACTTCATCGTACGGGATGTTGATCACTGTATCCTTGTTTTTAAATTATTTTTGGTCAAAAGCAGCGATACCGTTCTGTAACTAAACAAAAGGCCTTCATGGGACAGAACCGTGTCTTTTACGTTTACCTATGATGATTTACTGTCACAGCTGAGTGGCGTGCACCTGTCCAATGTCTCATTTCAGATGTTGCAGTCACATGTAGTTATCCCTGTAATTCCTATCACAAGCTGAAATTCCAACTGTTTTCAAGATCCTTTCTTATTGTTCCAAGTATAACTCAAAATGAATCCTATTTATTGGAGGTTTTTGACATAGATTGTAAATTGATTGAGATGGAATAATAAGCAGCAGGGGGAACTTCAGTGTTGATAGTGTCTTGTTTTTGTGCAACACAAATTCTATCAAGAATCCATCTGTCCAGGAAACCAGTGACAAGACTTCTGACTTTCAACAAGGGATCCTTTGGAGAGGTGGACTGATGACCAGCTTGCAGATTGATGCAATCTTGAAGTAGCTCCAGTCTTTGAGATTTCATTGCAATTCAAGTAGATGCTATTTTGTAGACCTTCACACTGGTGTCAGTTTTTAATTACATGGTTATTTTGACAGAAATATGATGTTAAGCCAGCCAGATGTGATCTCGATATGCCCTGGAAGTGCTGCAGTCCATTTTGCAACCATGGTTGCTTTTTACACTTGGAAATAGAAATAGCAATAAATCCATATAAATAACTGTGTAATGCAGAAGTGTCAGTGATGTAGGGATTTGTGGAGTAGGTTTTACATAAACCACTGTTAGAATTGGGAGATTAGAGCTGTTCTAAGATGGCAGAAATCTTTGGTCTTGGCTGCGTTTTGACTGCCTGTTGGCTCATCAGTCTTGTCTGACATGAACTCTGATTTTCTGATTCAGGAGGCTGCCCAACACGCACACAAAAAAATATACATATCATTTTGTCTCAACAGATTAAAAGTTTTTTAAAAATGGGGAATGTTATGCACCACAATCAAACACATAAATCTGGTCATGAAATAAAAAAACTGCCAAGTGCATAGTATATAATGTAGATGAAATTGCAGGTTTGGCTTTCAGCTGTTATTTAACCCTCAATCATAACCCAGCCTCGCTTTCTCATCCGTTTGACCTTGTCTTTAATCCCCATCTAATATAAACTTGACTCTCCTTTTCATCCTCTTTTTATCCCCCTGATCCCCTTACCACACCTAATCTTCTTTTTTACCTGTCTGAAAACAGTGGAATGACACTCATTTTATTTCTGCCACTTCCTCCTTTCCATTAAAGAAACACATCAGCCCATGAATTTTTGTTACCCCAAACTAAACATAAAGGGAAATGTTTGTTCTGGAGATTCAATATAAAGAGATTATTTGTGTTCTTAATGGCATAAATCTCATCATATTATCCAAACAGATTCTAGGCTGAGGCTGGTGAGCAGCATTTCTGCTGCATGCCAAAGAAAAACAGAGGAACAGAGGCGGAGAGTTTATTCACATCAGTTATTTAAATAAAATGTTAAATTCCTGCCTAAGAAAAACTATAAAGATATGTGCAGCTAAATGTACTAAATGATGAATATATTGGTTTGATGGCACCAACTGAAGTTGTCATAATTATTTCTTCTTTACTAACTTATTTCTTTTTGTATTTTAGACTATTTTCACCACCTATTTAACCATTCCTAAGTTAGGAAAAGGCTTTTGTAGCCAGCTAAGAAGGTCTTATTCAAATATAAATAATGTTGCAAATGGCAGTAAATTACACAGTACAATACTTTATCCTTGCATTTTTCAGTAAACAGAATAGTAGAACAAATATCTTGCTAATTTTAAGCTCCCTGCTTTGTGCAGGGCTCACAGCTTGGTCAAATGCAAAACTATAAACACGCTACTTTTTGTTATTCTGTCAAGGGTTTTCCATTCTTCAGAGATTCCCAGTCTCCCACTCACTACCTGCCACTTAGCACACCTGCATCCTTGTATGTCACGACTTAAAAGATAACTAAACTTATCCTTCCTTATAATTAAATAGGAGTATACGTTTTATCATATAATGCAGAAGCTCAAGTAAATTTCTAAAGTATGTGGTAAAATGTGGCTATGTTATTTTTTCCAACTGATGGTGAAGTGGCACGTGAAGAGGCAGAACAGCATGGAGCGAAAAGTAAAGGAGCAAACCTGACAGGGTTTCCTGACAACTTGTTTCAATGCTGCACCATGTAATTACTGAACACAACTTTCTCTTTTTACATGTACGTGAATGCACTTGGGATTTACTTTCCCACTCTGCGAACACGTTCATGTAGAGAAACAACATTATTCATTTTAGGCTTTATTTGATTAGGGTTGGAAAAATAAAAAATAAATTAAAATGGATCCTCTCCCGACGAGGACAGCTTGTTAAAAAAAAACATTTTCTTCCTGACGGGGTGAGACCTGCACCATCTGTGAAAAACAGATGTGGGTAAAACATGAAGAACTGAAATGCATTATTTGAAAGGCGTAGACAAATTTTGTTCATCTCCACTGGTAAAAGTATTTCACATTTCAGGATTTACCTCTTTAATGTGTAAAGATTTGCTTTTTTTCCACTATTAAAATATATAATTAAAAACCAAAAAAGTCATCTGACAATAAAACAAACCAAAAAACTTTTCCATTCTGGAAAGTTGAGGAAAGATGAAGTACTTTGTTTCAGTGAATTCAGTTGCAAAGCTTTCTATAAAGTTTGGATTTTATTGTTTTATTCATGAACACTTTTTTTTTTTTTTTTGCACAGTTCTTCTCCATTCTTCATTATCATACTGTTACAACAGTAAGGAATTTAGTGTCAGGGTAGCTCTGTTGATGGAGCAATCGTTTCTGAATCACACCAGCAAATTGCAAATCTGTCCATGAACTGAATTTGAACAGAAAGTTGGTAACAAGATTTCAACCCTGAGCTCTGAAATCCTCCCAGAAAAGAATGGTTAAAGAAGAAAGAGAACAGCAGTACTTTCTCTGTATTTTGATGTCATTAATGCAGACGTTGTTGGCACCTGGTGGCACAGCATGGGTATTTGGGTTTTTGTTAGAGCAGTATAAACAAAGAAAAAATAAAATATAAAATTAAGAAAAAGTATCCCTGTAAAAAAGATTTTGGAGTAGAGTAGATGGTGTCTAATTCCCTGTCTTCCCTTCTCCTTTGGTTTTACTCAGCTTTGCTCAGGACTTTCCTGCTTCTGTTCCACTCATTATTTTTGGATTAACTTTACTGAACTTATATATGTGCCTGTCATGTCTTGAAGTCTTGTATTAGTCCTGTGCAAATTTGATTCAATTCTTTGTTTGTTTGTTTTTCTGTGTCCTGCATTTGGATCCTCTCTCCTACCACTACATACCTTAACTCGTCACATACTGAGAATTCATTATTTTCCAAAATGCAAGTAAAACTGGTTAGTATTTTCAACTCAAAATGTTCATGTTCTTGTTCTAAATGCAATTATTTTGGTTTGCTCCTCACATTAATGTTGCTTAAGACCACAGCAGGCAGTTGTTTTCAGTGATAAATCTTTAAAAAGCTACTACTCTCTAGTTGCCTAATACAACACAGCAGGCCGACACAGGTGGTGTCAAGCTGATGAGCTAAAGTGGGCCATTTAGAAGGAAAAAAAGCCAAATGTTTCCTCCAGGAGGTGGCCGACACCACTTCAGAGCTAAAAGAATGATGAATATTGGTTGTAAATTTGTCAGATGGCCCAAAGCAACCATTAGCTAAGCAATTAAAGTCTTCCAAAGGTGACCAAGTATTTGTATTTTATGTGCAGCTTCTTACTGTCCCCAATCTGTTTAGTAAATTTGATGTTTTTGTCAATTAGCAGTCCCCAGTGCAGTTGCATCAGCAGTTCTCTAAGGTTCAACAACAAAGCTGAGCCAAGTTAGTTTATTCAAGCCATTGAATGTGATCCAGGCCTTCATCTTCCCTCCTCCTACCAATCACTGCATGTGTTCAAATGTGTGTTGTGTCTTTTCTAATTCATAAACTGGCATCAATCCTCATTCTCAGTGTGGCTCAATCACAGCCGCACTCACTGTCACTTAGATTACACACTTAATCGGAAGATTCAGGACTGCTATCCGGCCTCCTGCTGTGTGCTCTGTTAGGATTTTAAGATTTTTTATTCATGTCTGAAGTGCCTTCAAATTAAATTAAAGATGAGTTCTGTCTCACTCCGGATTAATTGATATGGCTTTTTGTTTTGAATCTATTTGAAGATGTATACGGCTGCTGTCATGACCATAAGCTTTACTGAATCAGATTTATTGAATGCAGCTTTCATAATTCATAAGGAGTTGAAGGGTTTACATTAAATCATATTTGCTGTTTTACTGGGATGGAAGACCGAAAGGATGTCTAGTATTTTGGTGCAGATTAGTTGCAGAGAAATATAGACTGAACCGGGTCCTAAAGTCATGGGATAAAGATACTTTATTAAATGTATTTTAATGAAGCACACACAAGAGGCAATAAAAAGCATATTGAACTTATTTGTTACCTAAATCAGGACACTTCCATATTGCAGATTTGTGTTCATTCTGCTCTACAGAGCTGTTAGCTTCGTCACTCATAAATCTGCCAAAAATCACAGTTCAGATGTAGTTCCCAAAATATTAATCATGAGTTTTACAACATACCCAGAGAAAGGTTGTAGCAGTAATTAGTGGGGAAGAAAAAAAAATAGAAATTTGGAATATTTTTAACTTTGTGATCTGATTTTGTGAAACTGCTGTGGTCTCTGTGGTCATTTTCACAAATAATTCAAAAAAGGTTAAAAAACAAAAAAAACAACAACTGGACTTATATTCTGTAGTTGAAAACGTTTCGCTTCTCACCCGAGGAGCTTTCTCAATTGAATCGAATTGAGCATATTTTCACAAATAATCCTCCCAGTAACTGATGACTGATAGATGGAGGAACTTTGTACTGTTATTTGAGTAAAACACTCGTGTTATTTTATTTGTTTTTGACTTGTCGACACTTGGGGTTCTGCTTCTGTTGTGCTTCTGAGTTCTCGTGTTCAGCTTTGATGATACACTTTGGTCTAACATGGGCCAAACATACAAATAGCGTAATACTCCCCAATTCTTGAAAAAACTGAGACTGTAGTAGCTTTATATTAAAGGAGTCATATTCTTTGAATGTGTAATCCACTTTTTGGACCCATAGTTTCTCCTTGAGGGTACCTCCTCGATGCAGGATTACATTTTATGGAACTAATTTATCTCAAAACTAGAAACTCCTTGTCAGCTTTGAGAGCTGTTGTCGTGGAAAATAGGATCTAATTACATGTCAGCAATGCATCTGAGCCCAGATCACAGTGTGCCATCACTGATACGATTGTCTTCATACTTTCTGTCTTAAAGGTGTCCTCTGATCACAGCTGGGATTGTGACCGTTTTCACAAAGTATATCATTTTTACTCTTTAGGTATTCTTACTATAAAGCTCTGATGGTGAGAATATCTCAAGAATAAATTCACAAAAATATGAAAGTTGGCTTTTCCAGTCTCACTTATATTTTTTTTCTTTTTTTTCGTTTTTTTTTTTTCAAAGAGCCCTGTCTTGAGAAATTTCTTCACAATTCATCCATTCGTGCTCTGTTGTTACTTGTTGACTAGCTTCAATTTCCTTCATTGTCTGATGCAGAACTATCCTTTTGCATCCACACTCAGACACTATAATTATTCTGTATTAGTCATTCTTCATCTGGTGTCCAAGTTAGGGTCCAATCCAAGCCAAACACCTTTTTTCTTTGGAAATAATAGTCTCTAAATGAAGTTGGGACACTGAGTTGCCTGGCATCATGAAGGCTGAAATCTTGTTTGTTTCAGAGCTTGCTCCTGGGGGAAGGGAGGCACAACCCCTGGTCATTTTGCTCAGTTGAACCACAACAACCCTGGTTGCCCTTTAGAAACAACCTTTCTTTGACCCTGCCTCTTTTCTCCACCTCATCAGGCCAGCTTCCTTAGGAGACAACTTTTCCCCAGGTTGTCAAATAACCTCATTTTATTCAGGTCCTTTAGGCAAACATTCCTGCAAAATAGAGAGAATGATGGATTACAGGGATGAGGATGTGTTTACATTTATTTCTAAGACTGCACGTGTGTTGTGTGAATCTAGTGTCTGCTGACTGTGTGAGTGTGCAGGTGAGGTATTTATCTTCTCCCGAGCAGTGCTGTGTTTGCTGTGCCGCTCCGAGCACCTGTTTTCTCTTTGCTTACTTATTTTTTTATGTAATTTATGTCCAATTCTCCTGAGGTTTAGCTGTGTATGCCCCATGTTGACTATTTGCAGATAAGAGCAAATCAAAAAGGTTTTGTGGTTTATTTTCTCTCAGTTAAATCACTTTGTTTACATGTCATCCCTTTTGACATAATAGAGTCTAAATCTTGTAAATTCAATTTCAAACCTGTTTCACTCTGATTACCCATCAAGTCTCTAATAATACATAATATTGTTGTAAGACTTGGCATGGATCAAGGGGATGGTCATGACCTACAGATGCAGCTATTTTCACAAAAATAAAACTTTGTTTTGTTTTATTTAAAATTTCAATCTTTTTTGCAAACATTTAATCATGACTCTGTTAATGAATGTTTAAATAATTTTTGAATAAAATTAATGTTTTATTATAATTTAGATATTTATAGCAACTGTAAAACAAGTCAACTGGCAGGCATAATAGGATAAGCTAAATTAAAATGAAATAACTTTATATTATTACTATTTTGTGAGTCAACCATAAAGTCAGGCGTTTTTTACCCAGAGTATGGTTGGTCAGGAGCCCACTACTTCTTCGTTTTTTGTTGTTGTTTTTTTTACATGCAAGGCACTTTTAAGGCAGGTTTTTTTGGTCATGTGGTGACTTAAGAGCTAATAAAGTCCCAGTCATAGTAAGTGGCCATGGCAACCTTGAAAACAATGTATAGTTGAATCTTTCTGCAATAAACCAAACTGACTAAATAAAATGAAATGTAATTTTATCTACCCCCACAGAAAATATAAAAATGTCTATTTTCTTACCACAACCTTCACATCAGTCATTCTGTTGGTAGTCTTGGTACCAAATAAGTAAACAACAACTGTAACAATGTTGTGTTACAACTATATACATATGTATTACTTTATGACTGGATAGTAAACTATTAGCTTATGGTTATAAATAACAACCAAATCATTTAGGTTATTTTAAATATATAGTTAAGACTATACAAGGCAAGTGTATTATTTCCATATTCCAGAGATGCTACTTTGACTCTAAATGTAGTTGTTTTAATGTCCACTAGAGAACCTTTTTCCTCTTCATACTGTATGTAATTAAAGGTCGTTATTCCCCTGGAAGATAAAATGACCCATTAGGTTGTCTTGGAAAAGGTGAATTTCCAGTGATTTATTATCTCAGAGAGCTTTGTTCTCAGCAGAGGCGTTGGCCTATATATACAAGCTTTCACTGTCTGACTGTATCAGAAAAGTGGGAGACATTTGACCTGAATTTACATGGCAGATAGGTTATGACAGCTGTGCTGGATTTACTTTTTCTTGCAGCTGTTATACCGGTTCATAAGAAAAGATGAAAAACAAGAAAATAATAAAGCAATGCTACTTATTAATTAATTAATAAAAGCAGTTTATATAATCTATTTCCACAAACAGCCTTTACATACAGTGTTTCTAAACATTTTATATTTAAACTAGCTGCATTCTGATATGTGAAGACAGAATTATAAATAGATAGATAGATAGATAGATAGATAGATAGATAGATAGATAGATAGATAGATAGATAGATAGATAGATAGATAGATAGATTAATCATATAATCTCAGATTTTATCTATGAACTTGATATGTTTCAGGTATTTGGAATTTTTCTGAAAAGCCATGTTGACCCACATATGATGGCTTGTAGTAGACCTTTGAATTCTCGGATATAAATGTCCCTGCTGAATGTCCCACCTCTGTCAGGTGAACCAGCTCGTCAGCCATATATCATGCCATATTATGGGACATCCTTTCTGGTTCCTCTGTCAGCTGCATACTGACAGTACAGGATGATAACTTGATGGGAAGTCATACCCACAAAGGAATGGTTATCTTTAAGACAGAACAGAGGATTCCCCATCTGGTCTAAAAGGACATTACCTGTTAAAAATGTCTGTGAAAACGGACTGAATACAGTGTTTAATATTACGGCCTATAGTGAGGGCTATGTTTTTATTATGCCATAGGATAAGTGGTATACATATTGAGTAATGGATAGAAAATGTATTAAATTAAGGCACTAATATAAATAACATTTTCACAAGTCTCACTTATAGGAGATTGAATTTGCTTAATTGATTAAATTTAGCTCAAAAAGAATTTCTATCCCATAAATTGAATTTGTTGAGTGTACATTGTCCAGTAGAAAAATTAACCTAAGAAGTGTATCTGTAATGTTTTTACACGGAAGAAAACACTTGTGAAACCTTACAAAAGCATACACAAATGACTAAAACCACAAATGTCTATTATTGCTTTCTATCTCCTTTGTTCAGATTTTTATTTTTATATATTTATTTTAAAGCAGTCATTTAGCTCTTCTAAATAATAATATTTTGGAAGAAGGTGCCCCAGGCTGCACTGGAAGTGTTGCTGTCACTATTTGTGTTTGGAAACAACCCTCAAATTCTATGTAAATGACCAGGTAATGTAAAACTAACAGTCAATGTAAAATAAAATATTTATAAAATAGAATTTGCACAAAATGCCATGGAAGTTTTGTTTTAAGAAGGCAGGGATCCACTTTGGACTCGGCTTTATTTGGACGAGCTGTCACCATGTTAATCTGGTCAGAATTAAACTCTATCTATCCAGTTCTATCCAAGTCTTTTTAACAGTAGGTCAAATATTGACTGTTCATACACGTTCCATAAAACCCCACTTCAAAAGATCTGAGGTATCGCTTTAATCTAACTGCAAACCAACTAATCAGAACCTCCTGTTACAGTGCAGACAAATCTGAAGTCGCTGCAGATGAGGAGTGCTTTTATTTAGTGCTTTTTGATCATTGATCATTGTTACAAATAGGCTTCAGCATTCACAGTATGGTTAGGGCAAAATTAGGGTGAGGTTATGGCTCAAAAGAAAACTAGAATGCCATGTGTTACTACAGTTCCCCCATGAAACCACAGAAATATGGACAATAAACTGCAGCTGAAGGATGAGCGTATGGCCAGGGGATGACAGAATAGGTAGTTTTTGCCATTTCAAAATGTGGTCAGAGACTGTGAAAGCCCATCACCTAGATATTTTGTTGCCACTGTAGTAAATGGAGTGGCTGGCTGTAACAGCAAACATTACCATCAGCACCACACAGAAGGGAATATTAGACGTTGCAGGCTATTTCCAGGTTCAGTAATCACACACATATAAGCTGCACAGAGGAATGTAATATATGATAATGTCATGTATTATTCACATTTCAAAGGAATTGATAGGGACGATTTTCCGTGATGCATCATCCAAACCGGCCCTGCAGATCTGGATTTACGGGGGCTTGATTCATTAATCTTTGTCGATGACTAATTTTCCCATGATTTAAATGTCACTTGTCAATCTTTTATTATGCTAATCCATAAAAAAAAAAAAACACACAGCAGCAACGTTCAAGAATGTGAGAGGGAGAGAGAAGGAATTTAATATGTGTCAAGATGAGCGCAAGGTGAAAAGAGAGATAGCTGGATGAAGACAGGGAGAGACCGGTCTGGAAAAACCTCTGTGGAAAACAAACACAGCCCCATCCCCACCTCGAGTAGAGCAACATAACAGTCGATTCCACTTTAAAGGGATAGTCTAGTCATTTTTGAAGGGATGTTCCATCAAATGATTATTAAAACTTAGTACCTTATCAGCTTTATCAAGGAACTGTTATTTTAGAAAATAATCCAAAGTAACATCCTCTGACTGTGTTTTCCTCCAGGGATTGATCTGATCAACAAATGTCAGAGACAAAAGGTTGTGTCAACAGTTGGATCTGAATATGGGAACTGCTGTTCATTCTTTCAGTGAACAGTTTAATTTGATAATATATGGTTGTCATCATTTATTACCCTGGACAACAACTGTTTTAAGAAACCTTCATCAGCAGCACCAAGAAACCTAAAATAATCACTCATGAACATTGTATCAGGTGTCTTTTCTCCCTGCTCATATAATGGGATTATGTGTAATATTGTTTTAATATACAGTAGAGGTCTAACATGCATGGATTTAATACATAATGTCCTCATACTGCACTTTAACTTGGAAACTGATTTAATAACTTCTATATACATCTGACATAAAAACTGTTTTTGTGCAACTTTGCTTGTCACCATGACAACAGTAAGCAAATACTGTTTTATCTTTTTTACTGTTTTAATCTTTGACTACTAACAAGTAGAAAATGTCATGAATAGCACTTAACATAAACATGTCAGGATGACAGATGAAAAAATTAACTGAGCCGGAGAATGAAAAAAGGATAAAAAAATAAAATAAAATAAAAATCTTTCTACTTTCAAAATGTATTCACTTCAAATTGTCTGCGTTTTGTTGGCAGACATCTGGTGTAATTCATCTCTTCGTGAATAAACTGTCTCAGCTGCGGATTTTGATGATTTAAGCATGAGTCTTCAAGTGTTTTTGAATCTCAAGTGTAGATAAACAAGTTTATATAAAACACAGTAATCATAATTTGTTTTTGCAGGCGGGGTTGACTCAATTTAATCTTCATTTTCTAAAGCCACTCGGTTTTATCTGCGAGTAATTCATGTTTGTGTTAGTCTGAAAAGTTAGGATTAATTTATGACAGAAAATAAAACAAAATGACAAGGGTGAGGTTTCAAAAAGGGAAATCATTTTATTCATCAATAATTTGTAGAGTGTTTTCAAGAATTTGTGATTCTTTATGACATAATTTTACTTTCATATACTAAAGTCCCAGATTAAACCTATTTAAATGGTCAAATCCTGTCGGAGAATTATGTAAAAGAGACAAAAGGGGATATATTTGGCATCTACTAAAAGGCAATAAAAGTGTATTCAGAAAAACCTGTATGTCCCCCTCATTCAAGAGGAAACTTTATGATCAGACTGGTCTCAGTTCACTGCTTGTGCATGCTCCAAATGCATCATTATGAATTCCCCGCACAAGCCTTGTCAATCCCAGACTTTAGATAAGACATCAAAGATGAAGCTGAGAACGACAGATATCAACCTAACAGGAACTAAGTATTACACCATCGGTGTAAATTCTTTTACCCCTGGCTTTATAGAGCCAAGCAGATAACAAAGTGTTATTTAAATGGAAGTGATTACAGCTGATTGATGAGGATTCAAGTGTACGGGGGGCTGATTTAGGCCAGCGGTGCTCTTGCTGTGCTCGATTCAATTCCCACCTGAGAGATCATCCCGCGGTAAGGATTCCACTGAATTTATTTACCTTCCACAGCAGCCTTAATTAAAAAGAGCCTTTATTGAACCTGACAATAATGGTTCCTAAGAGGAGGTAGACTCTTAAAGCTGAAGAGATATCGATTATTAGAGTTTAAGGTCACTGCAAAGATTAATTTAAAAAGGTAAATGAGAAAAGGTAACCCTAAAAATGACCTTTTTTTGTAGTCAGTGAATTCATAATTCTGGATTTTGTTTTATTTGTATGTAGAATTAAGATTGTGCAAAAAAAGAAAAACTATATATTTTTGATAAAATATGTTTACATGTTTAAATTTCAAAATTTGAGAACAGCATAGAATATATAGTGTCCAAACCTAAGACTATACAAAAAAAGATTTTTGGAAATGTACCACTGTCGTTACATGTTAAAAGGGGTGAGTACTGAGTATTTTGAGGAAATATTTTGTGAAAGTGCCTAATGACTCAAATGCAGATAAAAGCAGTGGCAAAAATTTCACTTAACATATTTTTAAAGTACATTATTGGTCAATCATTTTTTAAAAAATGACCAGGAATGCAAATCAGGAGCTACAGTAAGCAATTTATCTTTAATGTAAAGTTGCATCTGTTCAG
This sequence comes from Kryptolebias marmoratus, assembly GCF_001649575.2. Lineage (NCBI taxonomy): Eukaryota > Metazoa > Chordata > Actinopteri > Cyprinodontiformes > Rivulidae > Kryptolebias > Kryptolebias marmoratus. The sequence goes on from NC_051442.1 coordinate 8,239,707, forward strand.
TGCATTTGTTGCCTAAAGCTTTTAACTTTCCACTTCGCCTTCATCCTTCATATTCTCACTATCAATGCACACAAATTCATCTTCATATTTTAAATTCATGACACTGACCTAAATATAATTTTGAGGACATATAAAATAAGCGTAACCATGATCTTAACTTTATTTTTCAGAACTAAGGAAGTCCCCTCACCACTTTCTCCTCAGCTTCTTTTTTCAGTTCTACCAGAGAAAAAAACAAGGCATTTCCAAGAAAACCACAAAAAGGATGGTAATGATTTTATTTTTAAACTTTTAACAAAGGGATGCTGATGCTCAGTCACATAAGGTTAACAATATTTTTCTTATAAAGTCCTGAAATAGAATTTTTTCTGTATGTTTGTATGGCAACAAACCAGATTACTGTTACACATTTTGCCAACTTTCTCTTGTATTCATTCAGTTTCAGTAACTATGTTTGTGTCTTGAATGAATGATAATGAACAGAGCATGTACATACTCAGAACATAACTCAGAATAATTATCTTCACGTTTAACTGAAATATTTTTAAAAAATAAAAATGAAACTAATTCAGATAATTAAAACTAAGCAGCATCTACTACAACTCAGACTTTATTCATCACTGGTCTAACTGCTGAAACAGTAGTTATTTTTCTCCAAATTTGGCTCAACAAGAAAGCTCATATTCAGCGTGTGGACTCAGCTGGTTCCCATGACCTATTTCTACTGGAAGGTTTATTCCAAGTTTATCTGAACCAAAGCTGAATGGTGGCAATAGAAATATAAACAGTTTCAGTTAGTTGACTTTTGTGTAAAGACTTTCCTGCCACACATTTAGATTTAAAATATACCTCTAATTTTGGTAGAAAATAAAGAAAATAATTCGGTGTATAATTTATGATGATGGTTCCACAAAAATGTCAGACATTTTTAACACTTGTGTAGAACATTTCATAGATAAATTAGCATTTTTGTTTTTTTATTTGAGTTTTCTTTTATAATAATGGAATAAATCAAACTAGTGTTCTTGCCCTGCAGGTGTTTTTGAGCAACAGTAACTCAAGAAAATAATGTTTATGCAAATTCATAAATTGTTTTTTTTTTGATGCTGAGGGGACAGGCGTCATTGTTAATCAGATTTGTTTACAGGCTATGTTTATTAAAAAAAGACATTTGCTGTTACAAATAAGTTGCTTGTAAATGTAAATAAGATGAAACTGAGCTGTACCCAGAGAAATGTAACATTACTTTAAAATCTCAAAATGGATTGAGTTTACGTACTTACATGGTAATACTTATGTTAATTCAGAAACTTGTTATTTGGAAAGAAGCCAGCATCAGCTCAAGTTGGCAGGATTACGATGGTTTAATGGATCAGTGTAATACATGACACCCTTCACACTAAAACTGGTTATTTTCAGCTCTGAGTGAGACTAGTTATTAATGTCAATTATTAACAACTGTTTTGGCAAGGGCATAAAAAAATAAGCAGCTGTTTACTGAGGATAAACTCTGCTGGCTCTGAAAGCCATATGCTATTATCTCTAAATATATGTGTGAATGAATCTGTAATGATGCACCATGCAGCTGTAGATGTCTTGAATGATAAATATGCTGGGTCGATATGTGACTCATGGATTTCCCTTGTGGGGTCTGCTAATTGTGTTTGCCTCATGGTATCTCAGTATTTAGACTGAAAGAAACATGACTGGGTCTTGTACTAGAACATCAAATTTATTCATTCCTATGTGTCGGCATAAATAGATCCCGATGACAGGTAACTACTTGATATTAAGTACAAATAACCAGAGTAATTCCCAAATTTGAAAAATAAACAGTGTTCAAATTGTTGCTGAAACAGCTAACAGACAGCAAGAGAGTAAATTACAGGTTACAGATTACATATCTGTTGTTACAGTTCAGAGCTTTCAAAATTAATGAGATTAATGATATGAGCTGCTTGTTTATGCAAGGGTCATTCACATTCACATAAATCTAACTCCCCTCCCACCAGAGAGTCATTAGAATCTCCGTTTGCCTGGCTCATAAGAGAGATGCCTTGGTCACATAAATGAAGGTGTGAATTAGAGCAAAAATAACTTGTGTGAACTCCCTCTAATTCCCAACTTAGAGCATGCAACTAAAGCATCTTTCTTGTAAGCCAGAAAAGCAAAGACCCTAAAGACTCTCTGGTTGGAGGGGAGTCAGAATAATCTGCATGTGAATTTAGCTTACATAAACAGAGCCCCTCATGCAGTTTAAAGTTTGGAATGCCACACTCTCCAGTTTTAAATTGAGGAAGCTGCCAGGATGGGAAGTGAAATCGTCTTCAACAGCAGAATAAAAGTCCAGTTGATTTGTTTTTTTTTTAACTTTTTGGATTTGCCATTTCCCGGATGACTGAGAATCTACACCATGATATTAACTGTTCATAACCTTTACACAGATTCCCACTTTGAAATATCTGGACTGTTCAGTTGTAGAAGCACATCCAGTGATTACTTTGCGAAAGTTTGGTTGAAATCTGTCCAGTGGTTCAGCAGATGTTTTGCCAACAAGGTTGACTGCAACAGTTAATGCTAAAGGTTTAATCAAATTTATCGTACAAGCTGTTATTGCTGAAAGTATGTGTTGGGGTGACTCATTTATTAACCTTAAGATAGCTGCCGACGATGGAGAGAATCTCCACAAGATCCTGTGACCTCCATCTCCACCGGACAGTGGTAATTCTTACTCACCATCACACAAGCAATGATGTTTATCTTCATGGGAAACATACAAGCTCCACAGTGTTGTTTATTAGGTACTACACTGACTCCCCCCTTATCCCAGACTGAACACCTGACCTCCTATTCTAACCAGCAGTGATGGAGATCACGTATTTTCTGTGGAGATTCTTCTAGTGATCTGCAGCTAGATGCTCTTGAGATAACTTACATGGAAAGCCCTGATTAAATTGTTGAATTTTTCTTTCTTTGAAGGTGAAACATGTCTAATCCATTCAGATAACATTGTTATAAGCATTATGGTAAAATTAGATTATGTGCTCTCCTACAGAATCCTAATCTTATCAGCCAATTTTTAAAAAAGTTTCCTGTAGGATTTGTCACCCACCTGTAGAGCTGACAAAGATTCAATTCAATTAAGAACATAACCTGAAAAAAAAAACCCAACTGTCACATACATCGATCAAATCTAAAGCTTGATTTGTATTCAGTGTACGTTTTCTTAAGAAAAACAAATGAGAAAACGTCATTACTGTAGTTGATCGATTCATCATGTTAATTTACTTGTGAGTCAAGTAAAAACTAATGCATGTCTATGAGAATAAACGAGTGTGCCAAAATGAAGGAGTTGTGTGTGTAAATGTACAGAAAGTGAAGTGATTGCAGATGTTCTCTTAGCACAGGGTGCAGCCAAGCAATTACCATTCAGTGATGCTCTGTGACATCTATAAAAAAAAAGCTGGACAGGCCCATTTGTATCTAAAAGGTGTGAGAAAAATATTAAAAAGACTAAGGTTAAAGGCTGTCTCAAGGAGATACAGAACTGCTCAGTGCATTTATTACCCAAGCAAATCTTTTCTACTTGATATTCTGCCAAAAAGCTGCTTTTAGTCAGTGGTGAGAACATACAGAAGCATTGGTACATTTTTTTGGGCTAAATACTTAAAATCAACTGCAAAGCAAATTGTATATTTACAAAAAAAAAAATCATGTTTTGTAAATGCTGATGCAACCACATTTTGCCATTTGACTCAGATTAGGATTTAAACACTTTTCTCTCAGAATACAGGATACACTCAGCCCTAACCTGCTGAGCTCCATCATACATTAAAGACCTTAAAGCACCATGTCAGCCTAAAAGGGCTGTCAAATCTCAGGGTTTGTGCACATTTGTGCTTCTCTAAGTTTCCAAAAGCAGAATAATCAGCTGTCAGACCCCTTTGATGTGAAACTGGCTTCAATTCTGCGTTTAAGAGGCAGACAGACTCTGCTTCAGAGAGTTTAAACTTTCTTTTTGATAAGAACTGATTTAGGTGAACAGTCTCCAAGTCATGTTATTACGTGGACACCTTGTAATGCATGAAATATCACCCTGTCTATATATTTCTTATTGTCATGTATCTCTTTTCCCCAGTAGTTTGGGCATTTCATTTTTGTTCTCCTTCTACAGGATTCCTAAAATACCAAACACATGTGTATTAGTCGCTTCTGCCCATTTTATCACTGTTTTTCAAGGCTCTATTTTTCTTTCCTTGGTCTTCTTTCACCCCTGTGTGTCAGAAGTTGTATTCCTGGTTCTGCCAGAAGTCATTTCAGAAATGTTTTCTCTCTCTCTTTTCCTTTTCTTCAGCTTCTTTTTTAACGAGATTTTGGGTTTTCTCTTTGTAAGATCTTGACCTTCATTTCTTCATAAATCATCTTTCAGATGATTTATCTCATCCAATTAGATTTTTGTTTTATGAATAATCAGACAGCTGTGCAGTTAATCATGTTTTATTTGCAATTTAATCACAAAAATATTTAATGTTTCCAAAGCAAGAAATTAAAAAGAAATCAACAAGGCTGTTTATATTCAGTTTTGATTGACTTACAAATATTTAGTGGTAGAAAAGTAATTATTTTGTCTCTGCCCTTTTTTGAATTTATGAGCATTCTGAATATTTTTTTCTCACTGTTTAGTGTATATCTGTGAAAAAGAACATTGTTTGTTGACCCTCAGCCAGTTCAACCAAAGCAACAAGACACAGGATTATACAAAAAAGATTTATTTATTTTTTAAACTGGCTTTTTAATGTTTAAACAAAAGTCTCTGTAAAATCTGCTGTACAAGTATGAGTTCACAGCAGATTTCATGAAGCCACTTTGTTGTGCAGACATTGCCATTATTAATCTTTACTTCATCTGGTCACTCTTAATTAAAGAAAAATGCTGCAGAACTAATTTCTAGCAGCCATAACATGATACTTTCACAGCAGAGCTCCCTGTGGCCAGCCAGACCTGATTAAAATCCAAGAAATTGAAAAGCCACCTGATACTATTGGATGTCACTTATCTTTATCTTAAACAACAAATTTAAGAAACATCTGAGAGGCCCATGAAGTCCCAACAGAATAACTCCCAGAAGGTCATTATTATTATTCTTTTCAACCCTATTTTAAGCAAACGTACATGTGATCCATTTGTCACGTGTCACCTCCTGCCACCTGGTGTATAACCTTTCTCATTATGCACTCGATGGAAGATGTTTCCAGGAGGCAAAAAATAGGTCAAGGAAAACGGGGAAACACGATGCTTGGGTAGCTTTGCATATTTCTTTAGGTGCACCCTTTGTAATCCATTTTCACAGAGTGCAATGGTAACATAAAACATTTTTCTAAGATATGAGACAACTGGAAACTATCTCTTTATGCTAAAGAATATCATGATAAGCTGTAAAAAAAAAACTATATCTTCAAACTATCCCTCTCATTTTGGCCCATTTTTTTGTGATAAAATTAGTTTAAGAAGTTTCTATTGTTTTTGTCAGGATTCTAAACCAACCATTCTGCACTATTATTTCTTGCACTCAGTGGGAATTCTGTCAGTAAAAATCTATCTCCAGTGTGAGGCATCCATCACCATGACCCTTAACAGTGGGATGTTGGAAATTATGGTTTTCCAATTGCAGCCCACTATTGTATCATAGCATAATTGTCAAAACTGAAGTTAGAATTGAAGCTAAAGATGGCTTCTGTGGACCTTCATTGCTTTATATCCAGGTCATCAACCAAACCTCCCTATGTTAGATGTCAATGTCTGGAGGGCGCTTTAACCTTCCAGTGTCTTTTGGGACAAATTGACGCAAAGTTACAAGAGCTTCTCTACTTCTCTTCGTCTCTCTCTTATTTGAAGGCTTCAGGAGGGTTAAGTATCAATAAGAAATGCACTTTAAAATGAACAAAGCTAAAGAAGTCTTTTGATGACGGACTCACAAAGTGGACAGAAACAGATTGTGGTCTACAAATGTTCATATTAGTTAAGGCAGAGATATGCATAGCTCACCTCTCAAAAATCAATTCCTGTGAAATGCATGCCTTTTTATCCCCCTCAACCAGCACCCCCCACGACCAGGAAAAAAAACAACTTCTAACCAACAGCAGGGGGTGGATCAGTGTGACCTGAAGTCATTTTGAAAAGTGGGTCTCAGCCGGTTGGTTTATGATGTGAGAAGGAGCAGGATCTTAGAAATGCAGATAAAAAAGATGTGTGGGAGAAAACTAAAAATAAACTGTATGCTCAGACTTATCACCAAACAACAGAATGAGCTTATGGTTTTAGATTGAACATGGAAACAAATAGAATTACAAACTGATGGAAAAAAAGAAGTGCATAAACACATTGAAATTAAAGTTTAGAAAGTTAGAGATTCACTTTGATTTTGCAGTTAGATGTGCAGTGCCTTTAAAAAGTTTGTTGTCTAGTGAGAGAGGACACCAAGACACCTGTGAGCACGCTGAAGGAGTTACAGGCTTCAGCAGGTGAGATTGGAGAGACTGTACTTATAACAACTGTTGTCCAGGTTCTTCACTATTCTGAGCTTTATTGGAGGGAGGCAAAGAGAGAGTCACTGTTGAAGAAAACTGTATCCCATAGGATACAGTTCAGTCTGTTATTGATCAATAAATTCAATCTGTGGCTCTTCTAACAAGAGCTTAAAACAGTAGTAAGACTAAGTACACTCTTCTTACATCATTCTGCTACAAGTAAATACAGTATATAATTGTCTCCATGTTGACACATGAATCATTTCTGTTTTAGTTCTTATTTATGATCCATATGGATTTTCACTTTCCACAATATTTTGAGCATTTCCCCTAGCTTGTGTTTACCACTTACTGCTTTTATTTGGTCATTTTGGACTTTTTCTGTGACCCTTCCTTGTTTGTGTTTTAAATCCTCTGTGGGAAAAACATGCTGGCTCATCTGGGGTTCACAGTCTAGAGGGATTATATGTTTCTCTGTGAGAAAATACCTCTTGTTTAATTAGCTTCAATAAAAGGTATTTGTAATTAACTTGTGCAAACTACTTTCTGCAATAAATATTCCCAGATGTAGCCATACCCACAGAATCATTCCTGAAAATATCAGCTTCCTCTCCACCAATTTACCATAAGCCACTGTCCATCCTTTAATAAAGAGGGAAATAACTGTCAAACAAAAATGCAATTATTTTTGCACAGCCTCCAGATATATTTGTAACTCGCAATTCATTTCTGTTATTGTTCCAGATGTTTTCAGTTCATGAACACAAATTATAAATGAAAGAGTAATAATAAGAAGAGATGAGACAGAAGATAAATTCTAATTTTCCCATTTGTCCCAAGTGTCTATCTTTATGTTGTTTTTTTTCTTTTTTTTTTGTCTCGTTTTTTGACTGGCAGTCGGCTATTTGGGGAATGGATTGTCTTCAGGCTACACCGTGACCCTCAACAGAAACAAAAAGATCTGACATCTTAATTGGACTGATGGCTTGGTGCAGGTTTTCGTGAGTAAAAGATAGTTCAGACAAAACACTGCATCAAACTTGAATCAATTCAGCAAACCATGCAGCCAGGTCACAATATTTGACATTGACGTTGTTTCAGTTTCCTCCATTTCAGAACCTTTTAGCCCTCAAAAGAGTTTATTCATTTTAATATAAACCAAATTGTTTAGCCAAATGTGCAAAAAATTCCAATTTATTTTTTCTCATGTCCAAACAAACACATAAACAAGCAAATGTCTGCATTGTTGGTGTATTGCTATAAACTTCAGGGAGACTGAGAACAGATTTTGGTAAATTATAGCAAAGTAATAGGGTCTGTACTGCCCCTGCCAGTAGTTTTAGCCTTCAGTTTGTTGTCATTTTGAATTATTAGGTTTGTGCACTCTCCCAAAGTACCTGTCTCTTCCCATAGTAAATGAAGAAGCTAGATCTGGGACCTTAAGACATGACCAAAGAATCAGGAAAATCTGTTTTAAGCTAAATGGAAAATGTTTAGGAGAAGCAGTCTTTAAAAACAAAAAAAAGAAACTCCATGTCCTTCCTATAGCACAACATTTCATTAAATGATCCACAAGGTTCTTCAGATGCCAGAGCACAATACAACTATCTGGGGTTACATGAAAGGTTTCCTTCTGAGTAATTGTTCTGTCTGTGCTGTCTGATAAGGTTGCAAATAATTTTATTATAATCCTGCATATGGATCCCTGCTGTGCAAACCCAATGATCTCATATTGCTGGTATAAGCCTTGCCCAAACTCATCAAAATATGCTTCAAATATGATTTCTGGAAAAAAAGAAGGGGTTTTATGATAACAAACTCCTTCTAAATCAACACCACAGAATTATTTTGCCAGGTCACTTCATTTCCAACAGTTTGATGCTACATTAAAGAAAATCATAGATGTGTTTTGTTAACCAGTTGCACTATTATTCCATTGCTGCAGGTGCAAAAACAACACAGGAAATCAGAGCTAATTAGCTCCTCTATGACTGTACACTGAGCGAGCCAGAAACAAAAAGTAGATTAGAGCACATTGGAGGGGAATACAGTAAAATGCAGAGGAGTAAAACCAATCTGTCCTCTTTAATTTGTTTCTCAAAAATCATTCGGAATCAAATAATGAAAACTAACAATATAAAATCTAACAAATCATGCTGTCTTCATTGTCGCAAACGTAGAAAAAGAATATAATTTAGTAGAAAAAAATAGATATTGTTATCTGTTCAAAAACAATCTTATTAAAGCTAAACTAGACAGTCTTTACATATTAGAAGCATTTGAATGACAGTAAGTTTTAACCTGGGAGTTTCCAGTTCAAGACCAGCTAACTTATTTTATTTGGGAAATAAAAAGGTTGATGAAACAGTGTTTCATTTTCTTTGTCTTTACTATAGTGTCCTATCTATGTGTAAAATGTATCATTTCAATTTGAAATGATGCCTTATTTTAGGTGTGACAAATAGACTCCAGATAAATATGATTTATTTAATGTACATAATGTTTTTCAAAAAGTGTGCTTTAATGTATGCAGGTTGTGCTTTCAGTTCTTTTTAAATAACTTTTTAAAAATTTAGTACCAAAAGACAGCTGAAGATTAACGATTTAATAAGCTTTTTGAGAAAACGCTCAGAATGTCACGTTCAATAATAATGACCACATTTGTCATTATTTCTTTTCTTTGTTTTACCTACAGATGGTTCTGTGCTTTTCTTATTCTCCTGAAAAACAGAAATCGTTTAACGTGAAGCAAATCCCTTTTGCAGGTGAGCTTTTCTGCTCAACTGCAAACTTAATCATCTATTTTCTTCCTTTCAACACGTGCTTCAAATGAAACAACTTATTAAACTGGAGGCAGATTATAAGGTCTGGTAGTTTTTTTTTTTTTTTTTTTTGGGGGGGGGGGGGGGGCTTTAAGTCCTAGGATTCAGTCGCGAGTGTAGAAATTAAAACTTAATGGTGTGCATAGTCAAAAGCAGCCAAATCCAGTGCTTTTCAGTTAGAAAAGTACTTTATCGCCGTGCCTTGTCTTAGCACATCTTACAACAACCACTTGGTCGACTGTATGTTGGTACCAACAGAACTCTTAGAAGAAGAAAATCAACATTTGGATGAATGATTCCAACAAACAAGTATTTCTGTTTTTCTGAACGATCATACAGTTTCAACTCATGATAGACAGCTACAAATACGTCTGTTCCATTTTCCTCTTCATACGGGAGTCGCAGTATTCTGGCAATATAATTGGTTGTCTGAAAACTAGCAACAGTGATGATCCCAGCACTTTTCTGAGAAGTTTTCAACTTAAAGATTTTCGACTTAAAAGCGCTGGAAGCAGAACCAGCTAAAAAGGCGACATACTCTCAGAAAAGACGCTTGGTGGAGTTCTTTTCTGTACGCATCAGCATACTCTTTTTATTCACTGGGGGAAACAGAGAAATGAGATGATGTTACACAAAAAAAAGGTAGGGGGGAAAAAAGTGGACATGGGCCTGTATTCTGATCAGAACCATCTGTTAAACAGCCCACTGGGACTGCTCCTGCAGCCTCCGATTAGCCTCTCTGTTTTTGCTTATTAGCACCGCTTAACTCAGCATTTAGAGGATGTTGAGAGTCCAGAAATATGTGTGGTGCCTTAGGGATTGCCCTCACTTCTTACAGATGCTGACTACCTTTCAGGTTACCACCAAAATGTTTGAACACAACTTAAAAATTTGTTCTATTCTGTTTTGAAATTTTCAGTTTAAATAAATCATATTTATCTGGAGTCAATATTTGTCACACCTGTAATAAAGCATAATTTTAAATTGAAATGATACATTTTACCCATAGATAGGACAATGATCAATGATCTTGCTCTACATCCTTTTCTTCCAGAAAAAAAACACATGAATTTGTCATGTTTTTCACATGCGATCAAGAACATGTTGAAAAGAATCGCACAGGAAACATGGTTTACATGTTAATTCATTATTAATTAAAGTCTATGATGAAATAAACTGTTTCTCTTGTTCCATGGTGTGTAAAGAGTGTTACAGAAACTTCACTGTCTGAGGACTGAAGCTGTTGAACTTTCTGTTTGTTTTTCATACAATGGAAAGGTATTCACCTTCCAGATGGCAGGCGGTTAAGAAGCTTGTGGGCTGAGTGAAAGGAATCTCTCAGAATACTGAGATATTTTTGAATCTCCCCGTAATAGACAAAAACTAAAAGGAGGAGCATGAGACCCTGACTTTCTAATTTTTATTTTCAGCAGAGCTTGAAGAGTCTTCCTGTCAGTCACACTGCAGTTGTCCAACCAGGAAGTGACACAGCTGGTCTGGGTGCTCTTCTTCGTGTCCCAGCGAAAAGCAGCGAGGATGCAGGGGTGATGTCTCACGATTAAATATGATGAGGAAGTACAACTTCTGCTGGGCTTCCTTGGCCAGGCATGTGTTGCTGGGACTCCAGGAGAGATCCTCAGGGATCTAGACTCTCCCAAATTTTGAGCCGTTGATGTGTGTTGATTTTTGGCAGCTTTTTTGTTTTACTGACATTAAAAGACAGATTATTGTCTCCACATCAGCTCACTAACCGTTCCATGTCTGCCCTGTAAGATGTTTTATAATCATTACTAATGAGTCCCACCAATATTGTATAATTAGCAGGTTTCATGAGCTGGTTTGTGCTGAATTTGGAAGTACAGTCATGTATCAGCAGAGTAAAAGCAAAAAAAAAAAACATCCACGAGGACCTCCTTATTAACCAGGACCCTCCTATATCTCTGTTTTAAAAAGTCAACAACCCTCCATGAAGCTTTCATATATAAGAGATAAAAGCCATTGTGTAACTGCATTTGTCTAAATACAATTAGAAGCTGGAAAAAGTCAGTAAAACAAAAAAAAACATACAGTGCTTAGCTCCTAGCAATATAAAGTTTAACAGCAGCTAAAGCATCTTTCCTCTCCTTGACATGTAGGCACAAGCTATTGACTCCAGCATGTTGCAAAACCTTCCAACAATGTCAGAGATAACATTTTGATCAGCTACAATTTAGTTCTCAATAACAAAATGGAAGAAAATGTAAACTGAAATGTTAAATTTAACTCAGACCTTTGTGCTGAAAGAGCTGTAACCTCCGGTTCCCCATGGTAACAGTGGTGGTTGTTCTGCTAAAACAACAACATGGTTAATCTCGTAACAAGACAATGCCCAGAGCTAGCATAATTTAAATATAAATTGTAAGGAAAACTCAAATATGCTGGCGATCCCAGGCTACATCTACAAGTAATCTGGCATTTTGGTCACAGGACTTTCATCTGGGTGGCCACAGCCACAGCTTTAAAAATGCCCCCCAGCAGGAAAGAGTGCTGGCTAGATAGTGTCACTCTCCATTACCGCCATGCCTGCATTCTTAAAATTAGGGAGGACAAGTCTGTAAACATTGCAGTGAACCTTGGAATGGCTTCCAGTGGGGGTTGAAAAAGTAAATAAGGATTCTATATAGGTAGCATGAGCGTATGATAAATTAAGTTAGGAGGTTTTTTTTGTTGCTTCCTGCTCTCTAGTTGATGATCTATTAGATTTTTCTCCACATGGAGTCTGAGCCTGGACACTGATGAAGTCAGCTGAACTGGAATGGATTCATACCAGTACTGATATAATCTTGGTCCTCCTACCCTCCATCTTTACTAATTTAAGCACTTCTTTAGAGAGCAATAAAAATATATATTTATTTTATTAACAAGAATGTATTTTGCTCAAACTCTGGTCATTTGGGGGCTTTTATACCTAACAACAGAGCTATGGAAACAACCTGATAGTGTGCAACTGACTGACCAACCAATATTGTATTTGCTATGCCTGCGAGTAATGGAAAGTGCAACAAAGCCTGAGAGAGGAAGAGAGACAGTCAGCCACAGATGGGGAAATAACTGTTAACTGTGCAGCCAATATCCCTGTCCCTGTCCCTTTCCTACGCTGCATTGTGTAGCGTTGTGTGCTAGCGGTAATCAATGTTTGGCGCTAGTTAGTTGTGGAGTCACATCCTGAGTGCCAGCATAGGGAGACTCCAAGGTCAGTGCAGTGCATTCAGGGTTACTACACAGCAGCTGCTTATGCACATGAGCAGATGCACGCACCAAAACAAGACTACTCAGGTTACAATCTTTTTTTTTTTGTTCTTTTGTGTGTGTGCGGAAAGTGAAATGACTTATGCTGTATGTGGTAAATGTTATACAGAATATACAGCCCTTAATTATGAGTTCTTTTACCCAGTTACAGTGTAAGTCTAATGTGAATAAACATTTTGAATCATGTTCCAAATTCTATTTATATCCCCTGAAAGAGCGAGCCTTTTCTGCTTTAATGGGCAGAACATGAATAATCGGCATCAAAATTACAAGCGAGTTATTTTTAAGTCAGAAGCTTCCACTTTATGCATGGTTTGTTTCCACTCAGTCTCTCCTATCACACATGACCAAGTGCTTGTTTTGTTCCACAGTGGTTATCATTTGTTTTGGCAATCATCAAGCAAAACAGATCAAAACCATTCAAGAGAAACATCTGGGCGGTTCATCTGACAGGTTTTTCTTTTCCCGCTGTTTTGAGAGATTTAACGGATGTTGACAAGATTAATCCAACATGAGTCAAATCACACAATGTTTTAATCGAATTCAAAGTCTGATGTAGTGGATACTGAGAGAAACTCATTTCATTATCAGAAGACAAAAAGCACCTGTTTATCTTTGGTTGCATGAAAAGAAAAGCTTTTAATTTTTCTGATAAGAACTCATTACACGGACTCCAAACCATTTCAAAGGATGCAGGTTATGCTTCAAAAGAACATTCCTGTCTCAACAACACTGCGGATTGCAAATGGGATAAAGGTATATTTTTTTAAAATCATGAATCTTTTGATTTTCACACATATTGTTCTAATAAATAAAAAGCAAATGGAAGTCATAGTTCAGACTTTTTAAAGATGGGTTCTGTGAAAGGTTATGAAGATCTAATATCTTAACGGAATAGGCAAGTATTCAGAATTTGCATATTTGACCATATGACTAAATCATTGTTTCAACAAAGATAGAAATTAGAACTTCTTGGTCAATAGTTGTTGCCACTTTTAAGTGAGAAATAAAAAGATCTTTGCTGTCTTTCAACAAAAAACCTTATTTAATAATGTGTACAAAGTATTACAAGATAAAATACAGATTTGTATCTACATTGCTTCTGCTGTGCCTTTATTGCGCTGATAAGCCAGCATGTGGAATAAAAAAAAACTAATGTTTTTTATTGTTCTTTTTGAAATCTGCATGTGATCTCATTGATTTGTCCAACATTTGCCTGATCAGAAGTATTCATCTGTAAGATTACCTGGTGAGTTGCCTGTTAACCAGCCCTGCTGCATGCTGGGAATATTTGTTTTTGTTGTAGACTAAGCTGTCAGTATCCATTTGGAAGGCTGGTGAAGGTTTTCTCAACACATATTTTATTGAAGCACATGTGAGTGTGTGCTTCCTCTGTCTGACTATGATCCAAGACACAAATTTCAGATAAATAATAAATAGCATCTTTTGTTCTTAACTCAAAATCATGTGTGCAAAATACATAATTTCCTATTACATGTAACACATTTAATAATCAGAAGTGATATAAATAATAAGTAAATGTGTTAAATAAAATAAAATGGGTTTGATTTAACTCCTAAGTGGCTTGCCTTCGTTCCATTTGAGTGTGTATTTGTCAGTGTGTATTGCGTCATGCGGATATGCTTCTATTTTTAGAGCATAAATAAAATGAAATTAGCATCACAGGCCTGTAAATCACACACAATCCTTCACATAAATGTAACAAATAAGGCTTTTATCATATTGCTCCCGGGTACATGTGGGGAGCTGTGAGACGAGGTCCCTTGGACCTGCTGCATTGATGTTTTGCTTGTTTTCTTTTTCACTTTAAACTTGAGTTGTAATGGATCAACCAGTCAGCTTGCTTAGCATACAGATTAGTACTGCAAAAAAAAAATTGGAGATGCAGCATTTATAATTTACGTTATTCAGCTACTACATTAGGATAAAAATGTTTTCAAACAGAGCTGGTGCATGTTTGGGTTGCACCGAAGCTCCGTGGTTCAACCTTGAACCTAAAGTTTTTCTGTTCTCCCTGTGGAAGCAGGTTTACTCTTGGTACTTCTTCCTAACAAGCATGTTAGGTTAATTGGTGACTTGAAATTATTCCTAGGTGTGAGTGTGAACAAGTCTTTGGCTCTCTGTGGCCCTGTGATGGAATGTCAACTTGTCCAGGATGTACCTCGCCACTTACCCATTAATGCTGGAGTTATTTACAATCTCAAACAGGACTAAGCAGTTAAAAAAACTTTTGTCTCTTTTGCTCTGCTTCAATCTTACCTAATATTCACTTGACTATTCTTTTTTAATCCTCATGAAGTCCTCAAAAGAGAGAAAGAGGAAGAGAGATGAAGAAACTCTTGTAACTTTGGCTACAGAAGAGTTAAAAATGGTTTAACAGTCTCGTGGACTCGACATCAGCCACCGTCTGACCAAACATTTGCACAACATGACTAATGTTTCTGCAGCTCTGCCCTTCTTGCTTCATAAAGTATAGATTTCTTTTCACCTTTCAATCTGTTTTCAACATGCTGTTGTGCTGACATTTCCAGCCCGTGAGGGGTATGGGAGAAAGACATCAGGTCACTTAAGGTCAGAGGCTAATCAAGCTGTGAACAACATTTAGAAAATGTAGCAACGGTCATTGTTTGCTGCAGTTTTATATTGGCCACATGACTGCTGGCTAACATGACTGTTTGTGTGTTCCAATAAATCTCTCTACGCCACCCCTTCACTAATAATACAAAAGTAGCTTGAAAAAAAACTTGTGCCTTAAAACTAGGAAAACAGCTTAGTTTTGGCAGAAATTGATCTTCTTTAAAAATGACCTGCGGTTTCTTTATTAATCTTTCACAAATGGAAGTAAAGATCTGTGGACTCACACGAGAATAATTGGTTGTCATGTTTTCTGCTTCTTCACCTAAATTACCTTTAAACATAATGTGTATTTTTTGACAAGATTTGGAATTTCTCTGAGTTTGGGTGACTGCCCAGATGTTTGTTTGTTTGTGTTTTTCTTTTTTTTTGTTTGTGTGTTTTTAATGGAACAGAGGAAAAGGTGTTTTTGCCACAGGCCACAGCAGCACATGCATCATCATTATTACACATCGCAGAAGCTATATTTAGACCTTTGATTTTCCATCATGGCTCTCAGCCTCTTAAAGCCAGTGTGTCTTTTTAAAATCTAGATGTCTTTTCTTAGAAAGAAGGTCTTTTCAACTTTAAATACATATCCATGGTTTCATTGTGCAGTCAACTGTAGATGAGCAATGCAAGAGACATAATTTGTCTAAGAATGCTATGATGGGCTTTGTCACCCTGGCTGTGATAATAACCTCTGATAGACACTATTACAGGTGCTGCTGACAGATAAATGATGGGACTATTCTTTTAGGCGCAAGTTTGGCAGTGAGTTCAAAACCCTGTCCAGATACAACAATCATGCAGCTATTTTTGTGTGACCCTTAAAATAAAGAAGAGGATATTTTTAGGCTGAATGACTTGATCATTTTAAACTAAGGAAGACAAAGGATGTGACAGAGGAACAGACATTAGGATGACATTCTGTTGTTTTTACTTGTTTTTAAAGGTTTTACAGTAAAATAAAATAGAAAATGCTAATAAAATTATGTAAGATAAAAACAAAACCAAATCCATTTTAAACCTATATTAGAATTATTTCTTTGTAAATTATATTTTTTGTTTGTTATATGTAAAAAGTATAATGTAAAATTATACTTCATGATATTTTTGCGACTTATGCATTACAGTTGTTGTACTGGCAATTAGGTACAGAAAGTAACATTTAGGCAAAAATGTAAAAGAAAAATGACCCAGTTTTTTTATTAAATGGTGACCCCCCCTCCCCCCAATAGCAGTGGATTTTCATTGGCAGCTTACTTTTATACAATTAACCCTTTCAGGCTCAAATTAAGTTTAGTAACAGGAAAAATCAGATATGTTGTTGCAACATCTGCCTTGGGAGGGTTAATAAAAATCTGCATATACAAAATATAATTTTCCATAAACAGGGATACAAGATAAAGCTGATGTTTTCAGACTCTCATTCAGTGGCTGTTTATTTGATACGGCATGGAAGAAAAATAAAAATCTTGGATGACTATAGGGTTTATCTCAAAATGTTATTATAGCTGGATGTATATAATCTTCTGTCACTGCCAACTCTGCATGTTAAATCACCAGCTTAGTTGTTGCTAGGCTACAAGCACGACATCTCAATGCATTCATGGAGATCTCTGAAGATTTCACCTATAGGGATCAACCAACTGTGAAATGTTTGTAAAAGACTTTCAGACTGGTTACACTATTACCAATTTAATAATTTTCAGTAAGCTGACCTTTTCTTTGTGAAAACACAGACTTTGGTTTAAATAAATCTTGTCTATTGTGGGCCAAATACAACCTGGATACAAGAGATATCTGACATCCATATACATGGTGGGTGCTATTTTGTTCTTTACCAAATATTCTGATGGAAGTCAACAAACTCAGTATCAGTTGTTAGCTCAAAATATCCACAATACCTTCTTTATCTGCACACTCCCAACATTTCAGCTGTTTGCCTGCTGCTTCATGCAAAATACAATCACCAGAGAAAATACAATCAGTCATTTTAAGATGATCTCAATGTCTTACTACATAAATATCTGCATGCAGAACAATGAGTGACTTCATTTACCAATGGACTGTACTTATATAGTACCACTCAAAGCACTTTACAACGCAATCTGTGCCCTCATTTATCCATCCACACAGCACTCTGCAAAGCTAATCTGAATAAATCATTCTATAGAGTCTAATCAGTGCTTTAGATCTCATTCATACAACGAGGGGTTCTTGCCCAGGTACACTTCAACATGTGGCATACTGGTGGAATCAAACCTCCGTCTATCTCTTTAGAGGTCAACCGCTCTAATCACTGAGCCACATCTACAACAAGCCCTGAATCACCAGTGATATGCAATGCAATTTTTCAGCAGGTTCAGATCAAGGTTGTAAGGGTTTTCATTTTTCCTTTTTTTGCAGCCTGCAGATCTACTGTGACCTCACAGCTTCTCTGTATGAACACCTTGCATCTTGACTGCCACATTTCCCGTCACACCAGGAAACTCTGAGACCCCCTGTATTCCCCCACCTACCTGTGTGCCACCAGCGGTCAGGTGAAGTGGGAACAGGAAGGACTGAGCTGAAACAAGGCAACAGATCTAACTAGTTAACTGTCTTAATGACCTTATAATTTATATAGAATTTTACAGCCCCTTTTAACCTTGGTGTCTGTAAAACATGATGATCTCTTACAAATCAGTTAAGTTTCACCAATATAATTTGAGTTCAATCGAATAACCTGCATTAGCAGCAAAAGCAGCTACGGCATCCAGTTTATTCCAAATAAAGTTCCAGTCTGAAACATTTTCATTTTTATGTTTTGAGAAGAAAATCACAATGTTCAAAATTAGACTATTGACATTTGGATCATGTGACAATAAAAATCTGTTTTTTATATCATTTTATATCAACATTGTTTAAACATGCAGTATTCTATCCAAAATCACCTCAAACTGGCCTCAGCCATGCTAATGTTCAGGGGAAACAAACCTCAGTTATTTTTTTTCAGCTATTGTAAATAAAGAGTATTCAGTCGTTAACATATTACAGTTTTAGCATCTCAAGTTTTTTTTCTCTTTCACAACTTGTTTTTTTCTGTTTGTAAAATTGTCAGTGAGGACATATTTCTTATATATTATATATTTATATATTTCCATATTTTATACTTGGAAGGAATGATGACTTAATCAAAACATTAACTATAAATAAGATTGTATTATCACAAAAATGCTACAATTCACATATAAAATAATTACTGGTCAATTAATTTTAGCATTATTTGAAGAGTGTGTGTTTTAAGATTATTTATTTTTAATGTATTGATCATCATTGTATGTATTTTGTATGCATTATGCGACCCATAACACAATGCATGTAAAACCTATACTGACACAGATACAATCCCAAAGTAGCGTTAATTCATAGATTTTTTAATGTGAACCAGTGCATTCTCTATTTTCAACGAACGCAAAATTTAATTTGCTCAGATACGTGTAAAACCACCATAAAAATGATTTTTGAAGAATTGTGAGTTTAGATTTGAAGGGAAAATAATATCCCAGCACACCACACTCATGCTTGGGGATCATGAATAGCTGTACAGAGTTTAATCCAAATCTGTCAGTCAAATGTTATTTAAATCTGCAGCATGAGATTGACAGAGCATTCTCAGCTGCCCTACAGTCATGTTTCAATTGTGGCTAAAATTAAACAGTAAGGGTCTATTCTCTATGAAGGATGAAGTAAACTATTTATATTTTAAAATAGAAATAAGTTAATGTTCAACTTGATGCGTTCGAGTATGTATCCACACGTGCTCTGCACTTATACGTGAGCTGCTGAACAGCCTAAACATCCGAAGCATCATCAACCACAGACGTTGTGAAAACAAACAAATCCATCAGAGATGCCTCACTGGCTCCACAGTCTCCTCTTCTTCCTTATGTAATGTAGGTCCTGTCACAGCAAGTCAGCTTCAGGGACTCACGCTCCTGCTGCAGCAGCACGAGTCGCGTAACAGGCGGGTAACACGGATGACGACTGCTGGGCTGGATGATGATTGGCCTGGCCAACTGGATGACTGGTTATCACTCTGTGACTGACTGTCAGGGAAGCAATTTTTTTCTGAACCGGCAAGGGAAATAAATTTTTAGTTTCCTGCTTAAACATGGTGATTTTTTATTTTTATTTTTTTTTGGATGATATTACAATAAAATGAGACATTAAGATAATATTTTCAAATACAGACCTATATATAAAGACAACCTTTTGCCCAAATGAAACAAAAAGGAACTTGGTTTGCAGGACATTGCCATTGCTGACAAGTTTTAAATCAGTTATAATCCTGCTCCTTGAGGGTCATTATCTTGCATGTTTTTGTCATTTTCCTGCCCCAACGCACCTGCTTCAATAGTTGAATTACCTCAAAAGCATCTCTACAAATTTTACAGAAGCCTGATAATCCCAAATTCATTCAAGTCATGTGTTGAAGCAGAAAACCATCTAAAACATGCAGGACAGTGGTCCTTGAGGACCAGGAGTGGATCCCACTGTTTCAGATAAACACAGTGAATTTAGACCGTAACTGTTACGACACAACTGGGGCACCAAAACCACTCCTTGTGTTACTTTGGCTGTATGCAAATGTTGACCAGAATATTAAGTGAAAGAACTGAGGCAAAGATAATTTATTATTTCATTGTGGTTTAATTTTTTTTATGGCAGCACTGTGATGAAAAGGTGTGTCGCCTAATTAAGAAAAATTGCTGCTCCACTTTTAGACTTAATGGCTTCCTCCCTCAGTCTATATACACAATGTCACTGTACTGTTGTGTTACAATTTGTTAAACGTAATATTCTCTAGATAAATATCTTGATTTGACTACATCATTGTTTTATATATCTGGTTGACGGATGTTCGGGTTTTAAAGTGCCCGACTGACAAAGAAAAAAATAAAGTTATCTCTTGTTCTGAAAACTGAATGACTGCCTCATTGAACTGTACAAACATATGCTGAAAGAATGACTCAGTACTTTCCATCATGGTGCCACAATCAAATGTCTCTTTTCATTTGTCTGCAGTGACGTTAACATGTTTAAGATTTATGACCTGGTGATTTTATAGGGAGTCAGCTGAAACATTGTGCCATGACTTTTGCCACGTCACTGGGTGGTGGAGGTAAAGAAGGTGAGCGGGAAAGACTGTTAGTGGGAAATATCAGAGGGGAAACAACCCCAACACATACTTTGAACTTTAACTGATCTTTTTTTTTTAACTTTGGCGTGCAAGGTAGTGCATTCCTTCAAGGGATGCTATACATTTAACTACTACTGCATTTATAAAGCACATTTTTAAAGCTTGCAAAACATATTTTGGGTTCCAAACCAATGCACTGTGGAAAAAATATTTCACATGTTGCTAAAGACCATCAAACACCAGCAAACACAAAGTCAGTCAAGAGCATGACCACTTCAGGTATTATACCCAGAGAACTCTGTATCATCAACCCTAATGTCACACAAGTTCACAAAGTTTTTATTATGCATATTCCTAGTGTTAGAGCATACAGTTTTGCACAGCTGCTACCAAAACACCTGTGATTTTACAGAATGAATGATAAAATCACATCATACTGGAACATAACATATGCACATGTGAAGCATTGCTGTGCAGCACTTGGTCCATTCCATGGAAATATCTGATTGGGTTTGGAGATGGATGGTGCAGTCTGTTATAAATAGTTCTCCCTAAAAGCTGAAAAACACTATCTGTTATTGATTAGCTGTCAGCACATGTTAAAGCTCACAGCCACTGGTCACACAGTCCACACTGGGCTGCTGAGCCACACAGGAGGAGAGACTGAGATGCAAAATGTGAGCTTCTGTTTTCGCTCATGCTCTGGGACACATATCAGAGAACACATATACAGGTGCTGGTCATAAAATTAGAATATCATGAAAAAGTAGATTGATTTCAGTAATTCCATTTAAAAAGTGAAACTTGTATATTATATTCATACATTACATACAAACTCATATATTTCAAATGTTTATTTCGTTTAATTTTGATGA
>NC_051442.1:8262240-8281701 GCF_001649575.2 Kryptolebias marmoratus
GAGATTTTCATTTGTTGTCATTTGTAATCATCAAAATTAAACAAAATGAACATTTGAAATATATGAGTTTGTATGTAATGTATGAATATAATATACAAGTTTCACTTTTTAAATGGAATTACTGAAATCAATCTACTTTTTCATGATATTCTAATTTTATGACCAGCACCTGTATAAACCTAAATTACAGGTAACCCCATCTCCTACAAACACATAGATCTTTTAAACTCACATGCAGTGCATACACACACACATCAACCTCATGGTATTTGCCTATTTGCCATGATGTCTCTAAAGAGAATGAGTCATGAATTTGACACTTTCTCTTTGAATGTCAATGTAAAACCATTGATTTCTGACCGCATAGTATTAAAGTTTTCACAAACTAAAACCTCTGAGAACAAACAGCTTTTTTAATGTCTCTAGATTTAATGCTTATAAATGGCATAATTTAAATTAAATGTCTAAGTTTATTGATGTCCTGTTTAAACAGGTTTTTGAGGCACAAAAGACAGATTCATTTATGCAGAAATGTGTCTCTGGCACATCTCAGCCAAGCCTCTAAATGTTTAGAAATGACAACAAGAACCTGTAAACTTCTCTCTACTTTTTGGCGTTTGTGCTGATTGCAACAAACACTGGGTGATGGATAGTTTTTGCTAAAATAAACACTGTGTATGTACATGTTTTCTCCAGATTCATAGGGTTATTTTCAGCACCTCTCTTTCAGGACATCTGGTGCCTCTGTAACCAGAATAGTTTACAGGACACAGGTGGCTCAAGAGCATGGGTGCCTAGGGAGCGATCTGTCAGGAGAATCAGGAGCCAAAATCACAATTGTATTTCAAGCTGAAGGCCAAACACACACCACATCTATCAGAGATCACGCTTGGAACAAAACAGTAATTGGACATTTTTTTCTTTTCTTTTTTTTCGATTTACTCACAGACCACAGGTGGTTGGCATTTGTCAAATCATGCTTCATAATGTTAAAACTTTGAATAGGTAGCCTAGGAAAATATACAATAAATACATCATTATAATCTGAATTAATGTGTTTGCCACATTAATGTTAGAAATCCAAATGTTAAAAATGTAAATCCAAAGTCCTTAATAATGTAAGGAAACCAGACCTGCTCTTAAAAACTGTTTGAAATATGGGATGCCTATTAAAGAATATTTTCTCTGCTCTGTGTTTTGTTTTATGGCAGTTTTAAGTCATTAGTAGTTGTATGAATAAATCAAGTGTTTCTATAGAAATTGTTCTTGTGTCTTTGTTAATGACATTGACAATGAATTTGCTTCTTTTTTTTAATGCACCATCCTAGCAACTTAACACAAGTATAACCCTTCACACTTTCTGTTATTTATGCCTGTCTTTCCTATTAGTGCACTGTAATTATCCCAAACACTGAGCCTTTAGCTAAATTACTCAAACACACTTGACGAGAGGGTAATGTCATAGCTAAAATGAGGTGGTTACATGAAATGAGAATATAATTTTGCTCTTGTGTCATAGTCAGGTCAGAAAGGTTATTTTAATTATGGGTGGGTAACACAGAAGTCCCGGGTGTGAAATATATGACCCACCATTAATGTGTAATATAATGAAATTATAGTCTAATTTAATTTTATCGGTCATTTACCACTTTTCTTCTCATTTTCCAATAATCTGCTTGTCTGTTCAGATCAGAAAATTGTTGTTCATTTTATTGGTTTATTTCTTATATTCGGATATCTTGAGTAAAGTACATGAAAAAGGTACAGCCAAGTTTTTAAACCTGCAACTGTCTTGTGAGGCAGCACTGAATGTGGCTTCAATATGGATTCAATGAACAAAGTTTTAGGAAAGTATGCTGAAATAGGTTTCGTGCAACAGAAGAGTGCACCGGCTGCCACTGGACCCCTGATCAGTGGAGCTCATGACACTGAGTATGTCCGAACTTCAAGAAGGTAAGGAGCTCTACATAACCTGCTACATCAAAGGAAAACTTCTTTATGTTCACACTTTAGACTCTTATTCTCAAGGTTTAAAACTTAGATCAAACGTTCCCTGAAATCTTGAGAAAGTTTGTACAAAACTGTCTCCTCTGTTACCAGCGAAAGTATATTTTCAGACATTCTCAAATAAATTAACCTTTTGTATATTAAAGACGCCATTTTGTAATCCACCAGTGACCTCCAACAGCCTGATTGTCATGTATGATGCAATGTAATTTCCAGAATATGAGTTCTTTTTCATTTACATTTCAAGTTTATGCTCTGGTGTTCATTTTAAATCCATATTGTCATGTATTTCAATCTTCTTTGTTTGGGGTTTCTTTCGGTTCTTGTTATCTTGTTTTAGTTGTCTATTGGCTTTCTGTTTTTCTTGTCACTATTCACCTCTCCAGTAATTTTCCGGTCACGCCTGCCACGCCCACCTCACCTGTTTCTCGTCATGTCCTCAGCTGCAACCCATTATCATCTCTCCCTCTGTCTTTAAAAACCAGTCTCTGTTCTCCAATCTTCACTGGGTCATTCCTCTCGTTTTGCTCACGTTTATTTACCAGGCCTTGCCTTGCATTACCCTATTGTTATTGTTTGTTTGTTGCTGCTACGCCAGCCTTTTGTTTTGTTTATATTTTACTTTAATAAATTAGTTTCCTTTTAAGATGAGTCTGCGTTCTGGGTTCGCTTTCGTCTCCCCCCTCTACTGACACATAATGTAATGATTTAGACAAAAAGAAACCTGGCTTTCTGCTGAAGCATGTTAATAATTACTATGAGGTATATAGTGACTGTAAACAAATTGGGTTTTTATATTGGGTAATGTTAGGATTTAAATTCCCTAAAAGATTGCTAGTTTTGAATTTTAAATTGCATCACCTGGAGCTGTCGTTTAAAGCCAAACCTGAATCTGAACAGTGTGCGTCTTAAAACAAATACATATAAACTCTTTTGAAACATTTATCAACCTGCCTTTAACAGTATTGGTGATATTACACTTGTGTCACATTTTGGTGTGCTGAAAAACAATTGAGTTCTTTTTTTATTTATTCTGCTTTTTCAACTAACCTATCTGTGTAACAAATGCACTCATTATACACATGTTTAAGTTTTTGACATGCACGGTATTAGGGTAAATGCAGTTTCAGCTCATTAAAGTGCAACGGCACATTGTGGGAGACAAATGAAACATGAAATATGTATCACACTGTTGTGCTGCTGATTTACTGTATCTACTACGATATGAATTGCATGACCTTTTCATTGACTTACTTGCTGTTTCTGTAAATATGCAGAAATTTGATATTTGCTGCTGTTTTTATACTTTCTCTGAAACAGTAAACATTCAAAGAAGCTCTTTTTGTGCACCAATATAATCCTAGTCTTTATGTAAACTCTGTGTGTGAGTCACAGTTTCTGACATTGGCAGCGGTATGTGCTTGATTTTTTTTATTTTGGTTGTAATGCACACTTAATTCATCACAACCTGAGCTCTGTTGTTCATGACACTTTGCTGTGGTGGCTTTTTTATTTCCCTTTATTCAAATTAAACTGGATTGCTGTAAACATCAGGTTCTTACAGTTACTGTAAAAAAATGTAGATCTTTTGTAACGGGAAAAGCCACCAGCTTGAAAATGTGCAGTAAATCCTTGCATGAAAGGATGCTCATGAACACTCAAAATTTAGTGTTTATTCCAATTGTACAACAAATATTAACAAAAAAAAAAAAATCTATAAGCTGAAGAGTTTTTTCTTTAAAGTAAAACTGGATTTCTGCTTCCAAAAGACCAGCAGACAGACAAGTTGAACGTCATTGTCTGTAGTGTGAAGCATTCTTTTAAATCAGTTCTGTTTATCAGCCTAAAATAACTGTCAAACTCAGTCTGTTTTATTATTTTTCAAAACTACAAGCTGTGGTTCACATTATATCTCCTTCACTGCAGAATGACACTCTAACCTCCAGAGCTTGTCAATAGTTTATTTAATGTTCCTTATAATTTGTGCTCAGACAGGGCTGCTATAAAGTGTCTTACCTAATGTTCTTCTCACCCATTTGGATAGAAGAATCAGTAGAAAATATATATATTTTCTCCCATTTAAGTGTCACAGTGGTCTCTGTCTAATTGTGGAATATGCTTGTTGATTTACTCGTATTGGATTTAGGCAACATCATTTGTCAAGTCTCAGATACTAGTTGTTTAGGTTTTATATGCATTTAGATGATGGGGAAGTTAAATCTCAATAATGCATGTAGTTTTAATAGAGAAACTCCATATGAAGTCTTATTTTATTAGGTTTTGCAACTCATATTTCTTTTTTTTAAAGAAGGAGGAGAAAATGAGCCTGTCAGTTGCCAGAAAACCTTTGTAAATTACACTTTTTGGATTTTTCAATATGGAAATTTGCAATCCAAATCTATTTGTGAATGTGTCTTCAAGCACTTATAACAACAGTCATAATTCCAAATAAGCCATACAACCACAGCAGAAAAATTTGGAAATCCGCTGTGCACACAGCCAATCTAAGTCTCTGCATGCTTGTCTCGATTGATGCTGTGGATATAGAATGTCTGTGATGATTTACGCATTATCGTAGTTTATTCATAGCAACTCTTCTCCGCCTCTTTTATCCGACCACATGCTGGTTTCTTCGTTTGCTTACTTAGTTTCTGGCAGGAAGTCACCCTTTTGATAACCGAGGCACTGATATCACAGAGAGCAAAGTTACTGAAAGCAGACTAAGTTTAGTGTGGGCTGAATTAAACATGAAAAGATCTAGATTACATAATCTGCAAATTTATGAGTGCAGTCTCAAAGAAGCACGATTTTGACCATGACAAATTACTTAGGCATACAAATGTGTGACAATGCCAAGTGTCCGGGAATAAACACCTTTTTTTTTCCTTATAGACACTTTAGTCGGCTGTCATGTACAATGAGAGCCGCTGACATTTGGTCCATGGGCGCTACAAGCCATGAGCTCACTGACAATCTATGCACCACAGTGCCATGTCCCTGTGTCTGCTGTCTGTACGGATCTGCCTTCAACATGTAAGATGAGAGAAAATGTCAGAGATGCACAGCGGCAGCAAGGACATTGTGACACATTTCTGTTTCTGGGGCTGCAGAGAGCTTCATAGATGCTATTTAAAGATTTTCAACTCAGACTGCAAATGAAACATATACTGATAGCTAAATGTTCTGCTCTTTGTTTTAAATTTTCAAATGGTCCTTTGTATGTCTTAATCATTTTTTAAATAAACTGATCTTGCATGCTGTTTTTGTTCATATTTTATTGCTGAGGAATATACAATACACTAATCTTGTGCCTTTCAACAATAGATTTAAAAAACATGTAGTTTGATTTTTCAAAGTTTAAATCTTTTTAAACATAACTTTGGAGACAAAACAGTCTTTGGACATAAAAACATTTGGACAAAAGTTCTATCTTATAGTACAGGTAAATACATGTTGGTGCACATGTGCCAATCTTAGAATCTGGTGTGTGGTGGAGTAAAACTGTAAAAAAAATTTGTTTATCACACATGTAAGAATATTTGACTGAGCTGCACAAAGCCAGGAGGCATGAAGCAAATGAAAACAGACATTTATCGTCAGGTTCTGTACATATCTTGAGCGATACAGACACTCACAATCTGCAGCCCTGAGAGATTACCTAAACTTACATGTACAGGGGAAGTTGTCTGGCTGGGAAATTAATCCACACTGACATCGCCACAGTTCAGAGAAAACCCAGTCACTCTCACTTCTGGGTCTCCAGTGAGGATAGAAGTTTCAGATGAACATGACACAAACCCGTGCGTGAGTTTGAAAAGAATGCCTGTAACAACCTGAAAGCTCCAGGGTGCTTCTGTTGAAACATTTATCCTGTAACCTGGATGTACTGCCAACAGCATTGCCAGTGAGAGCATGGAGTGGACCTATATGTCCTCAGGCTTCATGAGCCATACCATCATCCTTCTAGGAGCTCATGAAGCGTAAGAAAGCCATTAGGACAGGCAGCGACAAAGGGCAGAGGGGTAAAAACAACATTGTGTAATATATGAAGGTGACACAAAAGGCAAGAGAAAGGACCACACAATACCAGTACAATGTGCTGTGTAATGTATTTATTATATGTAGTATCATTTAAAATAAATCTATTTAAATAAAAGATCTGAAAGCGTTTTATGAAATGATGTAAATCAGCATTCACGCTATTTGTTATTCTTCCGTAACTGGAAAATGGGTCACAACCACATTGCTTTGTTTCTTTTACATATGCATGTATTATGACATAAGGAACATACGCAGAGCCTCTCGCTCCTTTGGTTGCTTTTATATTTTCAAATAATGAGAGTAGATGTGCAAAATAATGTTTTTATTTAACCAGTGTGTTTCGACAAATGGACACATTAGTCCAGTGCTGCATGAAATCACACATCAGTGACTTTGCATTATGTCTTTCTGCATAACACTACATGACTGTCAGGCTATAACACCCCCATACAGGGCTGTCTTCATCTCTTTTTGTGCATTATGAAGCTTCATGACTGCATTATTAAAAAAATTATATGCAAGCAAGGCACCCTCTACATACATTTAAGCATTATTTTCAGAGCCTGTATGATTCAAAAATGTTGCATGCACTGTAGATGATTAATTTCCACTTAGATTTAGGGTTATTTTTAATAATAAATAATTTCTTAGTGGTCCTTGACTGTGGAGCATTTAAGGATTTCTAAAGCTAAAAAGAATCAATGGACTGAATTGAGCTTGGAACTGGTTGTACCTTGATTATACAATTCATCTATTTAATGTGTTTGTAAGTACACTAAAGCAGAGCACTATTCTTACCAATTATACCAAAGCACATTTGTAAGTCTCATAACAGTCCTCATGAGACATAATGTCAAGTCGAGGTGGGTAAATGCAGACTGTGTCTAACCAGGTACAGATACTTTGTATTAAAAATCTCACAGCTGAGGGAGCTTTAGGTCAACCAAAGTAACACACATTTTATTTGGAATATTTTTTTAGTGCATTTATCCTTTTTTTACAGGCTTTTATTGGAGCTGAATGAAACTGAATAATAAGTAAACTGATTTGACAGTAAACATAGGAAACTAATGAAAGTAGAGGACATAAAAACCTGATGTGATCTCAGGCTTATAATGGTGCCAAGCTGAATAGGCTACTAACGGTAGTATCTCACTAGGTTGCAACTCAAACTTGACTCGATATTGTGAGAAAATGTGGAAAATCTTCTGTTGCAGACTCACTAAATTCTGAGTGAGCAACTAGCGAGTCGCGTGGGCAGTCTGTAAAAATCAGGGCTTATTTTTGTGTGCAAATCTGTACTGTAAGCCTTGCAGATTATTTCCTTGCTCACTTCCACCCATATTGTACCCACCTCGGCGTGCTTTATATCCCTCTTGGCAGCTTCCTGTGCATTTCTAATGAAAATGGGCAGATGTGGACAAGTTGTATTCACAACTATAACATCCAAATTTGTACTATTTTTGGCACATGGGTATTTTATAATAGACCCGAGCACCTGTGTTGTTTTTGTTTATAATTATCCCCTTGTTTTGCTTTAATTGTTTTATGCCACAAGTGTTTGTGAGAACTGTTTGGCAGATTTAAGTAGTTTTCCAATTAGACATTCGTTTATGAAACTCTGCTCCTGATTACACGCATCTGTTGAAAAGACTTCATATGCTTTAGCTTATTGTTGCCATAGAAACTTCTGACAGAGTTAAGGAGAAACAAAGTGTGCTCCCCAGAGCCTGTTTGTACTGCACCTTCATTTCAACTTCCAGGAGTAAAAAGCCAACCAGTTTAAGTTTAGTTTAAAAAAAAATGCAAACCTGCTAATAACCATACAAAAGAGATGAAATCTACTTTTCACAAAACCTAGTTGCCCTCAGGGGTTGTAAAATTGACAATTTAATATGATTAAATCCAGCAACTGCTGAAATAAAAGTTGAGAAGTTGGTAAATGGGCTTCAAACGATCCCGCAGTGGTCTGTTAATTTACTTTGTTGTCTGTCTTGGTGTTATGTGACGTTTTTAATGAGAGGTAAATGTCTGATTTAAATTAGAGTTCTTTTTTTATTTATTTAAGAAAACCATAATCATGCCTGTGGTTATTTCTTTCCCACGCAGCTGTTCCAGAAACTATAAATAAAGCAACACAGCAGAGCGAGTAAAGGTGTTAACTGCAAACCTCCTACTCCAGGACTCAAGTAAAGACAGTAATTAGCTTACCAAATATAAACAGATCTCTGACACATATGAAGAGCAGAGATTTTTTTGTAAAAGTAAAGAACAGGGTGTGATCAGTTTCTCTATCTAAAATGCAGATTTTTCTTTGGAGTTCAAGGAAACAGGCAGAACTTGCTGTAAAAATGTCTGTGAGAACAACTTATAGGGAACAGTGTTGGAAATAAACACCTGTTAAAATATAGATTTAAAGTTTTCTACCAGTAAATATTATTATGTTTAGAATATTCATTAACCTGATTCACCCTTTTGTTGTTTTTGAAGAGAGCTCTTTGAACAACGGAAGAAGTTTGTAAGAGTTTAATTCTGAAGAGCTAATAGCTCCTCTGAGTCCTCTCAGTTCATGTGAAACCTATTTCACAAACCTCTACATTGCTGTCAGTTTTGCATTCCACATTTATTTATATGGAACTCTGTAGTTGTTTGCAAGTGCAAATAGCAACAGCAGCTAGCTGTAGCACTACTGCTGCAGTCTGGGGTTCTTCCAACAATCATAATGTTTCTACTGAAACCATGCAACGTGAATTTGACAATGTGAAATGGTTTATAAAATAGCCTTCCCATTAACTGAAATTTTGAAATTGAAATTATTTTAAGAATCAGACTAGCTGTTAGCTTGTCAATCTGGTCGATATTAAACTATTTCTTTTAAACTAAGGCTGTTCAAAGAGCTTTCTACAACAGGTAAGATATTAATTGTTCATAAACTTTCCACAGAACCCAACTTCAGGAGATTTAAACTCTTTTTAGACAGCAAACTGCAGTAATTCACTACATTAGGAGTGCTTTACTGCACAGGAGCATGTGGCTCGTGGAAGCCAAGAGGCAACAAACATCCACTAACCTCTCTAATGTCCAGAGACTAAAGCTCTGCTACAGTTAAAGGGATGAACAGTTCTCATATGTATAAATTGTAGCTGTAATCCAACTTCCAGAGCGTCACCTCAGTGGATTCTATAATGGGCTTCCTCATTATGCTGGTGTGACTCCAGCTGTGTTTGAGCTGCAATAATCACTTCAGTGCAATAACTCTGGGTCATTAAAGTCAACGTTCACTTGAAGGATTTGGACCCCCCTTGTTAATCAACAGTATAAATGTGACATGTTTTCTATCTGTTTTACATTCTCCTTGCTTCATTTCTAGTCTCTTAGCAAGATTTATCATTTTGATGTAGAGTAGGTTTGAATGTCCTTCTGTAATTGGACACATTGAAAGTTGCAAAAGCCCCAAACCAATCAAAACTTTTTAAAAAATAAATAAATACTTTGTGGACCTCTGTATAACACTGTAAACAATTTAACTCTTTGTTACTTCTCTCCCCACGAACGTCTTTCTATAAAGAGGCCAAAAAGGTTTGTAATTAATGCGTCATGTGCCGTCCACTGGAATTTACTGACTTAAAGTAAAAGTTACCAATTTTTCTTCTGCTTAATGCTGTAAAAGCAGCTTGCACGCAAAACTGCTTGCAGTGGTTTGAGGAAAACATGATACTTAGTAAATTCTCCTCCACATCCCTTTGCCAGTTTCTTTTTTCCAAAATCATCTGTTGGGGAGGCTGTTTCCGCTCTCACTCTCAGTTCTTATCAGTGATCGATCTGGAAGTTCCTTCTTTGCTGTTCTGTTATCAGTTTATGACATGAAGCTGTGGTGGAACCAAACTTTTCAACAGAAAACGGATTTGTGTCTTTTCCATTCAGATAAGAAGGGTGAGGGTCTGGAGAAGATATTATATATATGTGTCTGAGCAGTGTATCAACAAAACAAGATGAGTTTTCTTTCTTTTTTTTTACATCAGATGCCTGCCATACCAATAACCCCAAAGCCAAAACAAATCATCCTATCCTTATTTTATTTACTGTCTCTTATTTTTTTTGAAAATAAGCATTTCCTGCCTTCAACTCTTATATATTTATGACTTAACATAAAAAGGATAGGTTTTAATTGCCATAATTGCCATTTGTGATTTCTTTTAGTATTCAAATGTGTTTTTTCATTCTTTTCTAAAATTTTGACATTGAAAAGTGGGGCATAGAGTTTAAAATGCAGACTAGTTTATTTGACTTTCATGAATCATCCCCTTATCCTTGATGAATGCCTCATTTTATGAAAAAAAAAAGTTTTTACCATAATTATCATTTCATCTCTGTATGCCGAATGCATTTGACCTCTTAGCAGTTTTTAACGCTAAACATTTTGTGTTTGTTAATATGTACCAAAATCTGTATTCAGCAGAGCTTCTAGAAAGTCCTTTAAGAGGTGGTCAGATGAAGAGGTGGTTAGTCTTGCGGTACCACATCAAAACCAAAAGCCAGAGCAGAATTTCAGCTGTTTGTTTGTTGTTTGTTGGGCATTATAGTTGATATCACTGAGAAGAGCACAGTCATTTCTGAACTTCTTAATTCTTGTCATCTCCTCTAAAAAATGCATATTCATAGTTAAAACTACCATTCATTAAAGAAATCCATCCAGAGGTTTATGTGATATTTTGCTATCAGACATATATATCAAACTGCCTGGCCAAGGGGCCATTGGAGAGGATAATAATAAGGGGAACTATTGGCCCCACCGGTCAAACCCTTTCTTTATCAGCTAATTTTAAACAAGAAATACATTTTTTTTATTATTGTTATTATTATTATTATTATTTTTTTTTTATAAAGGCCTTAAGGTATCGGGCAGATTTATTGTTTTACCTAAACCTTGCCACGGATCATCCTTAAGAAGAAAAAAATATATATTTTCTTTCCCCAAAATGACACATAGGAGATATGTATCTGTAGCTCCCAAAACTGATTTCACTTTCCTGTCAAACTGCTGTGTTAGATAAAAAATGCACACCACTTCACTTCTGAGGATCAGATGTATCAATGGGGGGCTTGCATACCCGCTAAGACGAAGCGTGCAGTTTGTAATTATGAGGATCCAGGAGGTGCCGTATTTTTTTAGGTTTCTGTCTTCTGTTTTTGACAGAAAATCTCTCATAGCGACATGCATAATTGTGCTGACTAATGGGGTGAGGGTGGGGAATTGTTCTTGGTAGTGATCTGCAGTGCCATTATTCTTCTTCACTTCAGGATGTTCTTTGTCTCAAAGTCCATTTTTGTTTTTTATTTTTTTATTTTTTCCTGCATGTGGCAGTAACTGGTTTGTTACAACTTTTGATCCGACTTTTGGATAATTCTCTATGTGGTAAATTTTCCTTTTTTGTGTAACAGCCAGCCCATCATCCAGTAGATAAATACAGCACAATCAAAAAAACTTTCAGACTTGTTCATTTTTCCTGTTTCCTTGTGCACTATAACCAGTGGTTGAAAAGTTACAGCAAGCAGGCTTTTAGCAGTTGGAAACGATTTAATGATGCCAAAAGTTAAAAAAATGTAGAAGAAAAAAAGATTCAGCATACAAAAAAACTCAAACTAGAAAAATAAAAATGATTCAGAATGAAGGATGTAAAGACAAAAGAAAAACATTTATTGATCTAAGCTAAATATTTAAGCTCTTAAAAGTTCTCCAATGACATTGGATCAATAAGAACTACAAATGCACAAAATTAGCACATTACCAGGCGGTGCCAATCTGATAGCTCTTTACACCTCAGGGGGCATATACTAACATGAATCATGCATGTGTTTTGCACATTCCCACCTTTTTTTCTGCCCTGCCAGTTTCCCATGTTTACACTGAAGACTGGCACATCTTTTACTAATAGCTGTGTCAGTCAAAGAACCTTAATCCTGCACATTTATTCTGCCTCCACAACAAAACTCAGTTTATTTTTCACAGAAACTACACCTGGCTCAGTGTTTCTGTGTCTGAGTCTCTTTCCTGTCCTCCTGAACTCCAGCAGGTTGAAGCAGATGGCCGCTCGTCCTGAGCCTGGTTCTGATGGAGGTGAAGTCATTCCCTCGCTACACTGAGCATGTTCAGACGGGAGACGGCACCTCAGTGTGGATTTGGTCAATTCCGCTAGTATCCTTACAAAAACTTTATTTTTTTCTACAAAATGGCGTTCTACAATTGGCTGAATCTGATTGTGTTGCATTATACAGTATTTGTATTGACCGTTTGTAATTGGATTTGAAACTGAATCTGATGGACTGGGTTGGAGAGCATGTAATCTGATATAAACTGGACCTGTTTGCTTTATTGTATAGGGACAACTTTTGTTGTGAATTGGTGCAATATAAAGAAAACGGATTAAAATCGAACTGAACTGAGCTGAACTGGAATGAATTTTAGTGGCAATGAACTTTAAAATGGCAGGGAAGTGATAACGGAAGAGTTTAAAACTGCTTTTGCTTTTTTTGTATATAATGACAATGAAGTAGCTGTAATATGTTGTGGAAATTTTTAACTTGTCTTTCATTCATTCCACCCTCATATCTGCCCTCTCCCGTTCTGTCTGACTGTCCTGTTGGGGGACCTTGACTTTCCCATCAGACTCTGACCTTCTGAGCCTCGTGCAGGCCAGCTTGGATCATGCCTTTCTGCTTTTTGACTGCAGGATTAGTCTTCATGCTGAGTGAATAAGCATTTGTTCAGCTGGTGAAGGGCTGCACATATGTCTCGCCTGACTGTGGGAAATGACACGGAGCACATTTGCAAATGTTCGATTGTCTTTTCAGTAAGGTGATATGGAGGTATGTGGGCTGATCTAAATATTGATATTAACATTATCAACATCATGTAGTTTAAAGCTTGGAACTCCGCACATCTTCAACTACAGAATAGACGTTCAAGTCCTTTTTTTTTTCCTTTCTTGTTTTGGCCATGTCCTGGGTGACACCAACATATGATAATAACAGTGTTGTTGGACTTTATCAATACTAGCATGGTGGGATTGGTAGTTGAGTTTGTTTGTACTTTCAGTAGATACAAAGAAGTGTCAAGATCAAATGTGAAAACTAGACAAAACGAGAATATTACACAATAATTTAGTTGGCTCTGATTGCATCATTAGAATTGATACACACATACTAAAGTGTGTAGCATCCATTTTTACTTCCTGGCTTTTCATTGTGCTTTTTGCTCATGCTTTTGATTCAACTTGATTCGACTTGATTTACCTTATTGTAAGAAGCCGTTCTGGAAGTGAAAACTCAGGGTTTGTTAAAGCGCCTTTCTGAAACACCCAGCCAGCTGTGGGCTGAGGGAAGCGGTTGCTGCTCATCAATCTCAGAAGGGTTAAAAGGCTTTTTGTAAACAAGCTGGAGTTCACCACTCTACAAGAAGAAAGATCATTCATTCAAAACAGTTGCATAGCTTCCCAGGAGTGGATGTTCCAGGAAGTTCGCCCTGAGGTCAGATGGCCCAGTGGTGAGAACAGGACAAACACACGAGCTGCTTGTATGTGCGTCAGTTAGATTTCCTAATGGTAGAGTTATTGACAATACGAGTAGAATAAGACTGAGTAAGTATTGCATTTTTGGAATGGTTGACAAAGTGTATTAGGTTTCACAGATGTTTTAGAACAATGTACATCAGACTTGGTCAATAAAAACTGAAAAGCATACTGATGCTGTACCTCAGACCTGCTGAATTTGGTTCTACAGGCTAGAGATCTTAGCTTACTTAGATTTTAAACATTGCTTTTGTGTTTTAATTTAGTGTGTAATAAATAAATTTGTTATGTGTTGTTGCTGGTTGTCAATTAGTTATCCAACCTTAGGACCAATTTACAGTGTTTCACAATGATACACAAAACCTTAAATTTGAAAAAGAAAAAAACTACGACAGTAAGTTGGCTTCAAAAAACAAAAGTAAACCTAAAAAACTCTTCTATGCGTTAATGAATCATCTCAGTTACGCAGATAGTTACTGCCTCTATGTATCTGGGTGAGAATAAAACCCAGGTGCACCCAATTCATCTGAAGGAAGATGCAGCCTCTATTCATAGTCTGTGCTGTGTGTGCAAAGTGAAGCCAACCATCTACAGAGACCTAGTTAGTTACCTTCACTTTGCACCGATTTGGGTGTTATGGGGTTTCAGACTGATTGACCCATCGCACTTTAAGGAGAATTTAGGTGCCCCGATGAATTAATTACTGAAAACATACATTTTTATTCATGCTGGGTGTTATAAATGGACATATCTGAAGATGAATCTAACAGCTACTTGTATTTAGACAAGGTTTAAAATTGTAAGTAAACACAACTGTAAGAAAAAGTGTCAGAACAAATTCAACAAATTATTGTGTACATGTAATGTCAACAAGTTCTAGATGCCAATAGTTACTTGTTTATAAAATGTGCTTAAACAAAAAAGAAAGGTTTTCTAATCATGCCAGATGGGATGATTATAGAAAGAAGCTAACTGGCATTTTTTTGCATTTTGTGCAGTAGGAGATAAATCCATAACAAAGCCCTTTATTATCCTTTTTATGCAGTTTTGCAGTAAAGTAACAGTGTTTAACTCATTTTTCAGAGTTTTGTCATTGAGAATGAGGGAGTGAATGTTTTTTTATCCACAGTTTCTAACACTGTTAAAAATATATGTGTTTTTCACACAACATATTCATAGTTTGATGTAAATTTCTGTGCTTATCTCATGAAAGTGTTTGTTTTTATAAAATTGACCTTCAGCTGTTCTCGTTAAACCCTTTGTAGTAGTTTTAACTCTTGCATATACTTGCAAAATGGCTTAACAGTGATAAATGGCCTAGATTTAATTTGATCAAAGGATAAATAATTTAATTTCAAAACCACCTGATCATGATGAAAAATAATGTGGCTGAAGAGTGAAAAAAATGGGGACTGTTATGGTCTGTCATGCACCATGTCAGGCTAATAAAGACAGATTATAAACATGTATACCAGAGTAAGGTGATTAATTTTCCTGGACAATTAATGTCCTTCGCTGAACAGATCAAGATTTATTCTAAGGTTTGAATAAATAGTCATAACTGAAGATGTATTTACAAAAGATGTAATTAGTAAGGTAAGGTAAAGCCAATCTACAACTTTCTGGTGATGTTGAATCAAGTAACATTCATATTTTTCATAACTTTTCCTTTGCATTGTTGAGTATTTCACCTATTAACACAGTCAGTGTCATTTTGGTCAAGATGCTGGATTGTTTTTGTGTTTGCATTAATTTTTGTTCTGTTGGATTGTCACTTTTTCATTTTCCAGCTTAATCTGAAATGATCAACATGGTATTAATATTACGTATCTTTACACTGGTGAACATTGATATTTTAAAGTGTTTGAGCTCATTTTGCTACTGGGTGCTGACTATAAACTGATAGCCACTGACTACATTAAAGCGTCATTTACTTAAGTGCTTCATGCTGCAAAAACAACTGATGGATAAATCAGGTTCAACTTCACCTCTGCGTATTCATTGCAGATTTATGTCCCACAAACAAGACATAGGACTTCTTGTACTCACGCAACTCTGTCAGCTGATGGTAATGTTCGGCTTCATGGATTGAATGAGGGCTCACTTTTCAGCTTGCAAAGCAAAATGTTGTGTACCGCCTCTTCTCTTGTCCTTGTATCAGGAAAAGAGGCATTAGGCACTCGTTTTTTCTGCATCATTTCTTCCCTTGGTTCAGCCTGCCGAGTTATCCAGAGGTGACACTGTGGTGAACCTACTGCACACATAATAGATCACTTGTAATTACAGGCAAATTAGAAGCCACTGTAATCAACTGTACATTTTCATAACTTTAGACAAAATACACTAGGATGTCATGAAAATCTGACAGCGGTATGTTACTGACTGTAATAAAGAGACACCAGGTGCCTAACTTCTGCCTTCTACAAGGAGGACAGAGGAAAAGCCAATTTTCTGACTCACGAAACACTTCTAGGTCAAGGTTATGCTCCAGGACCTGTGATCTGATGCATAAGGATTCACATATTTAGACTGTCCTTTACGCAGATGGCTGTGGTAATGTGCGAACATTTACCAGATGATGAGTTCAAATAATTTCTTTCGATATTTGTATTGCTGCATGAAGTAAAGCATTTCTTTAGCCTCTCTGAATTGTAACTCTAACTAGGCCAGTCAGCTTTTTGCATTGAAATTACCAGCCAGAAAAGCATCCTGTTGATGAGCCATCTGATGAACCCTTTGGCCATCACAAATAGACATTCTTTAGGATTTAAAGTAAATCCTCTGAGGTTGGGCCAATCTGTCACCTTGCATATAGTGGTTCCAGTTTTTGGCTCACTATTAGGCTTCCTCCCTTGTTGCCCACTTATTCATCCGTCCTGTCTGCTACTGTAGCGTCTGCAGGGCCTAATTCTGTTCAGTTCGTTGAGCAAACAGGTTGGAGAGGCACTATCTGCGCCCTCCAGAGGTCTGCATCCTGGGAGTCCAGCAGGTTGTGAGCCCAACAGCCTGCCGAAGGCTTTCCCACAAGTTTACTGCTTTCTTTTTGTGCTTTTTGTAGCATTTTCTTATATTGTCTTTATTTAATCAGTCTCTCTGCATTGCTTCTCATTCACTCACACACTGTTTTAATCTTTTTCATGTGTCTTTTACCTTCTTGTAGTTTGTAATTTTTATTATTGCTCGCTACAGAAGGCAATGGCGATAATATTTTTGCCCGTGTCTGTGTGTCTGCATGTGTCTTCTATTAACTGCAGCATTAGGAAAATATTTCATGAACCAAAGATTAATGAAACTCTCAGAAAGGAAACACTAAATGTGCATCTAGCTTTACAGATATTGAGTTAAAATTTGGTGTGGTAGTAGCTGAGAGTCATCCTCAACCCATTTTTTAGTGCTAATACAGTTTGGAGGATCTCACAATATTACATGAAATCATGCATAACACCTCTTCCAAAGTTTGATCAAAACGGCTTCTCAACATAAGATGATCTTAATCTAAAACTTTGGCATGAAAGGCAGATAAACTGATTCCTTCAAGAAATATATGGCCTTTAATTAGACATATTTACACTGTTTATGCCAAGTTGACAAGATAGTATAGGTAAGTAAATATTGTACAGTTAACAAAGGCTAAAATGTAAAGACAATACTTGTGAAAAGTAGCTAGAATATAGATTATATTAGTAAATTCTGCCTCTGGTCCTTCACAACTTATAGGTATAATGATTAGTATCTTAATTAAATAAGAAAAAAAATGACATTTTTTATTACATGTGCCATAAGACAATGAGTTTGCTTTTATTCACAAAACTATTGTTTTGATTTCTTGGAGTTTAATTTATAATTTGGAATTTTTTTGCTTAGGGATCATTGTGTTCAAATAATTTGTTTTATAAAGACAATTATTTAACAAGACTAAAAATCTCTCTGCACAATAGTCATTATTAAACATGTGGCTGCTCCTCCCTACATTAAGCAGCGGTTGACAAACAGAATTACTTGTGGTGAACCAAAATACCAAAATAGAGTCAATTACTGAGATGTATTGTGTCTAAATGTGGAAGCTGAGGCTTCCCTCTTCAAGGCAGAGCAGCATGAATATGAACCTGCGTGTCTCATGGGTAAGAAAACATCTGCCAGCAAAAACACCGTGTGTGTGTGTGGGGGGGGGGGGATCCTCTCATTTGGCCACTAAAGCCTGCAGGTTTGACAAAGAACTGCACTGTGATGCTCTAACTAAAGTTACCAGTGCATCTCACGATGTCTCGTCTTCTTTCCGCCTGCAGTTTGCAACATGTCACACCTGCAAGCTGTCGGGCTCAGTATCAAGAAACAGTTTAAGATTGTCTTGCCTGTAAGAAAGTTTTTGCATAAAGTTGTCGTGGCAATTGAGGTGTTTTGTATTATGAGTGTCATTTATGCATGAATAAAACTAGACAAAGAGATGGCAGGTGAACTCAAGGAAGCAACAATAGGCAGACAATAATAAGCAATAAATTATAGTTACATTCAATGTGCCTTAAGATGGCAGTAAATTTTGTTCATATTTTACTGCAATGACAAACATGCTGAAAACAACAGGTTTCGTATAAAATAGTGTATATCTCTTATGATAAGAAAAAAAATCCTTGAAAAAACTCCACTACTGTTAATTTCCTAACCTTTCTATATTTCCTCATATTTGTTTATTTGTAGAAGCTGCTATATTCTGCTTTTATTAAACTTATTAATTTTTCAGTTTGAGCAATGTGGATTTGTTTACGTGTTTGCAGGATAAGATCAACTGCAGTGCTGGTTTTGCTTATCCCATTTCATTTGTGCTGCACTGTTTTTCTGTTAAGAAGTCGGAAAATCTGTCAGACAACAGGTTGTTGTTGTTTTGTTGTTGCTTTGGCCTTAATGACAACCAGCACAAAAATACAACAACAGAAAATAGACAGAACGATATATGTTTTGTAACTTCTGTGTCTTGCTTTTGTAATATATAGCTCCCAACCATCCACCTTTCTACAAAAGAAACCAATTATCTGAACCAATTTGTTTCTTTTGCTTGGAAATTAGTAACTGTAAGATGCAGCACCAGGATATGAATAAAACAAACATTTCTAATTTGTTTCTTGTTTTTTATTTTTTATTTTTTGCAAAAGGGAAAAATGTCATGCCCAAAAGCAAAGCCTTTATTTCCCATCCCAGCATTCTGCTACCAAGTTTCCTTCATGTCACCAGTCATCTTCTGCTATTATCTGTGGCTCTTTGAGATCAGAAGCCTTCCGTCTTGTCATTGTATCTCCAAACACTCCAACTTGGTTCTTTCAAAACATTATTGCTTTCTGTCAGACACTTCTTGACCTTGTTCAGTTTGTCTTTCAGATCACTGTTTTTTTGAAAGTTAGCTCAAGACCTGCAGACTTTTTTCCTCCGGTAACTCAGTGCAGTTGTTTTTTCTCATGATGCTGTTTATCTCTGAAGTGCTGCAGTCCCATGATCCATAACTGTGGGTATTGTCTCACTAAACTGAACGTAATTCATTTTTTCCCCAACCAAATGCCACACGTCTGTGTCTAAAATAATACAAAAAATATACATTTTCATAACATCTGACCATAAAATTATTGACAAAAGGTTCTTTTTCTCCTCTCCCTGGGCTGCCACCTTATCGTGGTGGAGAAGTTTGAGTGTCCCAATGATCCTAGGAGCTATGCTGTCAGGGGCTTCATGCCCCTAGTAGGGTCACCCAAGGCAGACAGGTCCAAGGTGAGGGGCCAGACGAAGTGCAGCCCAAAGACCCCTTATGATGAACATAAATATTGGACACAGTGTTCCCTCGCCCGGACGCGGGTCACCG
>NC_051442.1:8284658-8350727 GCF_001649575.2 Kryptolebias marmoratus
CGAGAGGAGCCAGTTGAGGTGGCTTGGGCATCTGGTTAGGATGCCTCCTGGACGCCTCCCTGGTGAGGTGTTCTGGGCCCGACCCACCGGGAGGAGGCCCAGAGGAAGACCCAGGACACACTGGAGGGACTATGTTCCTCGGCTGGCCTGGGAACGCCTTGGGATTCCCCCAGAGGAGCTGGCCCAAGTGGCTGGGGAGAGGGAAGTTTGGGTCTCCCTGCTTAGGCTGCTGCCCCCGCGACCCGACCCTGGATAAGCGGAAGAGAATGGATGGATGGATGGATGGTTCTTTTTCTGTCTCAAAGCTTTTAATGAGGCCAGACAAGTGCCTGTTCTGGCAGTAATGTTAATAATGGTAAAAATAAAAATAATGATAATTTTATTCTTTATTTTAATATGTTGATGTGAATCATTAACACAATGTTTGGGTCTTAAAGTGTTTATTAAAGTTAATCTTATTTACATTGTGTTTATTGTATTTCATTGGCATGTAATATTTTTTTAAATCAGGTCTATCAAAAGATTATATTTGGATGTTTGGGTGATGAAAAGAAGCTATTCTAATATTTTGTCACTTGGTGTTCTACTGAATTTATGTAAATTTTTATTTCTTTTTAGCATTAATTATATGTAGGTTTGTGTATTTGTGTATAAAAATAAAACCTGTCTTCCAGCACAAAGAACGTTGAAGTAACTTCTTTGATCAGAAAATTTCTACGTTTGGCCTCTATCACTTTTTTAACAAGGTTATTTCACATATTTCTGTGAGATCAGATTGAATTCAGAAGGTGGATTTGACCTCAGTTGTGGAAAATAAGAAAACTGTGGACATACCAACTTTGCAGCCTGCTCTTCTGGCCATCAAGCTGCCCCTTCCATTGAGGAGCATCTGTTTGTCAATTCATGGGGACAGATTGAGACTGTATGGATGCCTCCCAGCAGAAAATGCCATATTCTTGCAGCACATTCTCATCAGCAGCGGCTGTTTGGGTGTAGGGACCAAAGATTAATCCATCTGTGCTCAATGAATAGATGCTGAAAATAGAAGCTTATATATGGAGGGGTCTATGCACACACCTGAATGTAAAAGTCATTGTACAAAAACTGGCGGCAGAAAGGAGAGCAGACAGGATGGAAGCAAGATCTCTGCTTTGATGTAAAATATCAAACTAGTGAGCAAATAGCAGGTTGGATGAATGTGTTTGAAAAGGAGCTTAATTATCTCCAGTCTGACTGTTGCAACCAGATATCAATTGACATTTGTAATAAAAAATTAAAAACACAAGATGAATATATTATCTATTGCTTTAAATAAAACTTGTGACTGACAATTTTATGCTTTGATATTATATACTGACAGTTGGTGTATACTATATACACTGTATATACGGCATATATGATCTACTATATATGTGTGTGTCTGTGTATGTGTGAGTGTGTGTGTTATTTCTTTGTTGCAAGAATGCTTCATGGCAACAAATCTTATACTGTTGGAAAGCCTGTTTATTTCCCTTCACCTGTGCCACATTTGTTAGATAAATGCATTTGAGGGTTGAGCAGCAGAGTTTAGTATTTGGGCAAACAGCTAATCAAAACCTTAACATGAGTTCAAAATCCACCGTCTCTGTTTGTACTGATAATACACCTGATAGAAAATTCATCTCAGTCTCCATCAGTCTCACCGTGAACCAATTTAGACTTGGTCTTGACAGAAA
This sequence comes from Kryptolebias marmoratus, assembly GCF_001649575.2. Classification (NCBI taxonomy): domain Eukaryota; kingdom Metazoa; phylum Chordata; class Actinopteri; order Cyprinodontiformes; family Rivulidae; genus Kryptolebias; species Kryptolebias marmoratus. The sequence goes on from NC_051442.1 coordinate 8,286,374, forward strand.
GCTATTTTTGAAACGTTCTGCTTGACTAAAACCTTTTATTTTTCATGGTATTGGACCCAAACAACTGGGGACACTTCAGAAACAATGTGCAGCTTTATCACATGTTGACACAGCTTGAAGGGGAGAAAAGGAACAAATTCCTGCTGGAGTTTGCAAGAAAACTCTTTTATTGAACTTGGTCAAGTGGCTTTTTAAACCACAACGATGGTTATTTGCTTCTGGCACTTTCTTGGATGGAGAGCTCATCCTCAGATCTGCGGGGTCTGGGATCGAGCCCTTCTATTTCCCCTCTTTTTTTTTTTTTTACTATTTTCTGTTTCACTTATTGATTTTCAGGGCTTGTTGTACATCTTGTACAAACACGGAGGCAAAGTGAAAAGTGTTTTATTCAGCACTCATCTGACTTTTACAAACCCCTGGTGCAGAGGACACAATGGCTCACACCCATCTGATCTGCCATCAGATGTCTTTAAAGTTCAATTGTTCTTTTATAAAAAGTTAGATTAACTAAAATTTGATGCTAGAAGAACAAGTTGAGCACATGATTTAGCAAACCAAGGTGTCTGGGAAGAGACTCGGGCAAAGAGATGTGGTTGTATCACATTTTAAGGGCAGGTGTGCTCACAAAGCTGGCTTTAGTGTTAGCAGAAATGATCAAAACCAAAACTCCAGGTGCAGTGTATTGAGTCTCTAAGCTACTGGCAAGGAATGCAAAGAAAATGATTTTTAATAGTCAGAATGTTTGCTTGAAATGTTCAAACTATTGCATAAAAATGTAAAGAAATAAAAAAAATAGCACCTTTTAGAAGTATTTTAAATTGCCTGGTAATAAGCACAGCTGAGTAACTTCTTGCACCTGTTTGCTGGCAGTTTCCATCCGTCTTCCTCTGCTGGGTGCTTTTAAGTTTTCTGGAATCCTTTTTTTGCTGTGGCACATTCCGTCTCTCTGTGAAGGTTTACAGCAGGCTTAGGTCAGGATTCAGTGACAACATGCAATCAAGCTGTAGTACAGGTTATCACCTTGTCTCTTCTGTCTTAGCTGGTGCACAGTTTATGTTGTCACACAGAAAAAAAAATCCACTCTGCTTTCTGAAAAAATCCACTCTGCTTTCTGAATTGGTTAAATTAGCCTTTAAAGTGGTCTGGATTTTCTGATGACCTCTTTTAATAAGCACTAATATGCATGCAGAGGAGAGTGATGTTCTTGTCCTGAAAAAGAATGGTTCATTAGTGATCCTTACTGTGCTTTTGTTGTCCTGTTATAAAGAGCATCATTATCAGGTCTCAGTTAAGGATATCAATGTAAGGCTCTCAGATTTATTGGATTATTAAAAGAGAAACAATAGAGACTATTAAAATGTGCTGCCTAGAGCACCACAGACAGACCATAAAGTTTGTCAACGAAGTGTCAGTCCTGATTGATTTCCACTAGAAACAGTGCATCTTATTGCAGAGTAGTTGTGTATGAATTCTCATTTGGCATCATGAAGACACAAGAGGATCAATAAAGCTATAATTGACAAAAAACACATTGTCTCTTTATCCTAAAGCTGAGACGTTAATTAAAGACCATATCCCATGAGGGCGTTCAGATATTGGAAAAGAACGTGTTGAGATTCGTGTGTGAGTGTCAGAAAAGTCATTTTAGCTGATTTCTGGTGTCTGTTGTTGGGGGGGATTTTTAAAAGGAGCATCAGTAGATATGCGCTGTGGGTATTCAGTCTTGGGTGGTTAAAAAGCTGAGATAAAGGCAGAACATCAGACAGTGACTAATATAACACAAGATACACAATGTTATTCCATTGATTCACTTTTGACAGGCTGATCTTTTTATTTTTATTTTTTTAATCTGTTTTTTTTTTACTAGGTGCATAAAAAAATAAACAAGGAAAGAATCATCTTTTGTTCTTTACTTTGTTTGTTCATAATTAGTTCATAATTGAGGCAGGCGATCGTGTAAATGCTTGTGTCTATGTGTGTGCTAGCAAAATGTCTCACTCAACTAGTTCATGGATTTTATTGAATTTCTAAAAAAACATCTATTAGTTTTCCAACAGGTTTAACAACAACCATGCATGAAGTTTCCTACTCCTGTATGTTTTCTCCCAATCATCGGAAACCCTTTTGCATGCATCAGACAAAGGTGGAGCACTTCAAAGTGTACAACCATTTAATATTTTCCTCAAAAGTTCTTCCAAGACATAAATATTGTTTCTGAAGCTCTCTCTGAAGGCATTCAGCCAACTTTTCTTTTTTCATTTTTCATTTCTTTGTGTTTGATTAGGTTTTGTTGTTTCGGTACTTTGAGCATCCTTCCCCATGGACTGCTTTTGTCACTTTTATGAGGAAAAGTGACAACGAAATTAAAAAAAAACACATAAATAGAATGTTTTACTTTCATTTAAGCCTCTGCTTTGTTAGTTGCTGTTGACAACCACAGTGACACAGAGGTGATTTCAGGTTTAAAATGTTATTTATCAGAGCTTTTACATCAGTTCCACTAAAAAAGGATCGGCAGAAAGAATGAGCGAGTGATGTGTTTTATCTTTCATGAAGCTTTACCATCACTTACGTGAAATAAACAGAATAAATGCTCTCAATTTGGCAGCAACGATCACTTAGATTAACACTATCAGTGAGAAATTACACCCAAGTTTTACAGAAAATTCAAACCAAAGCCCAGTTTCGCCGACATCTGATTCGTGGTTTGCACCTTATACAGCTCTCCGTCTATTTCTGCTTTTCTACGCCCCTAATGAAGCTAGGACATGCTCCCGTCAAACGCTACGCTTCCTGTTTCACACCTCCTGTCTGACACTTTCTATTAGCATTCCCTGGTCAGCCGGCTGTATGAAAGTAAGATACACACCTGCCACCGACAAAGACCAGAGCCTGTCCCATCTTAGCAGCCCACTTTAGTTTGGCTCTAGCAGACTGGACAGAAGTTTACGGCTAGTTTTAGTCTCAGTTTGATGGATACTGAGCTGGCTGGCTGAACGGCTTGCCCGCTTGTTGCTTAGTGTATGGCTGGATGTATAATGGCCTCTGGGGTAATCATATCAGCTTCCCCCCTCTCTCTTCTCTCCACTCATCGCTTTGCTTGCTCCTTTGCTCCTTCCTGCCCGCCCTGCATGAAACTAAACACTCGCTGCACCAGAGGTAAGGATGTCAGAAAGTGAGTCAACTGTGCTCCCTCTGTTTTTAGGCAGGTTCCCAGAATAGAAAGGCGTTCACAGCATGTAAAGTGGAAGCTAAGCCCCAGAGGCTGGTTGTTTCACTCCATTCAGAAGCAGTGGTACTTTAACTAGCTGCCACACACACACACTCATGTAAAGAAATATAAAGGTTTCTAAGTTTAATCTCAGAAGAATTTGTGGTAACTTTGATATTTCAGTTTTGGTTTGGTCTGTTTTCTCCCAAAGCAAGAGCTTGATTTAGCTGTAGCCTCATCTGGGGCCAACTAGTGATACATGGAGAAACACAAATAGTTTATCAAATAACCTCCAAAGTATTTTTGAAAGTACCATGTAAACTGAGTATTTTGTTTGAAACCAAAGTAAAAATGAGTTTAAATTACCTAATTAGGTGGCTCCACATAAGGCTTTACAGAGCAAATAAAAATACATAAACAAAAAGGACAAACAGGGGTCTGAGGGCTAATTGTGTACTTTTATTAATCACTTTTTTCCAGTCATCTTGTTATTTCTGACAGTTTGATCGCTGTTTGAAAGGTGACCAACTCTTCCACCCAATCATGTGCATTATTTATATTCATTAAATACCTCTTATTATTAATGACACAGTTATGAAAGACTAATCAAAAAGTATTTTAGTTTATTTCTTGTCACCATTTTCCAAGATTGGCTGTGTGGATAATGAACTATTTCACTTTTTTACTGACTTAGTGTACTTTAAATTATTTAGCAGTAAGTATAGGAGTACTTGAAACTTTTTCAATCATGGTTTACAAACGTTCTTTATATGACAAATATGATTTAAATAATTTGTGCAGAAAGAGGAGTGATTGATGGATTAGGTGTCAAAGCAGCATCCCACTTGTGGACTAACTATTTTTTTAAACTTCTCCTTTTTTAGGAGCAACACCACTGTGAGTCATTAAATTATGAAATGTTTTACCGCCAGCGGAGATCTGCTAGCTCTCATGGAACTTCATAAATATCCAGATCTAAAGCAGGAGAAAAAAAAAAGCACAGGGGATGTCCGTTTATTTATGACAAATTGAGAACCTCTAAAACTGTAAATATGACCTACATCTCCTGAAACCCGCAGGTGATCCTCAGATGTTAACATCTCTTGTCATGTTACGTTGCCCTCTGAAAGGTCACACATAACAAATTGCCCTTGCAGTGGGATGAAAAGGGCCAAACAAGCTTTGTCAGACTGACAAAGCAGGCAGCCACCACCCTCGGGTCATCCTGGGTTTGAATGTGACGCAGCAGCGGAGGGTTCTGCTGACTCTCAGGGAGGCACAGTGTGTAGGACTCTGACTGACAGCCAGACTCTCCTGCTGAAAACTGCAAAGTGGGAGGTTTCCCTCCATCCCGTGAGTCATGTGCATTCATCCATGCAAGGGCATCTGACCCTGTGAGAGGAGATGTGGGTGATGAAATCCCCCAGGTTATCATACGCACACGGCAGGATGTAAAATGTGACAGACACATATTGTTGTATATGTGGTCTGACTCTTCTTTCTGTGGCTCCCAGATGTTGTGCTCCTCATGGGGTAGAGTGAATTCAGACTCACTCTAGGTCATTGTCTTATGCTAATCTTATTTTAAAATAATTTCAATACATTTATTTGCAAATCTTTACTCAGTATTCCATAATAACAAGGTGGAATTTCAATCTAATTGGCAAAATTCTCAAAACTAACCATAAAAACATATTTGCTCAAACCTTTTTCAGGTACATTTGAGGTTTAGATTTGCCCCTTCTTATTGGATTCTCTTAGACATGTTTCTACATATTAACCTGAGCCCGATCTGCGCAAACACTTCAATTAACTGGAAATGATCAGCCTTACATCTGTATACACAACCAAGACGTAACATGAGGGAATAAAAAAGAACTTTCCACAGAAAGGACCATCTTACAGTGATGTAAACGTGAAATGAAAACTTGGAGCTCTTGTAATTTTTTTGAGAAAATGTAAAATTCCACCACTGTCATCAGACTGAAGCTAAAAATGTTTTGACAGTGTCCTGGTCTCACTGTGAATTGTAAAATAGGCACACAGCTGCAGCACATACCGTGTTGAATTATAATGCTTGCACCAAAGTAGTGAAAGGTCAATCAGTGTCTTTGCCATGGTTGCATCAACAGTTCTGCAGGTCGTGGTGGACACAGAAACTTCCCCGCTCAGCTTAATAAAGATGCACAGAAGTCTATTTTTGTTTGCTGGAACAGAATGTGATGATGCAAGTCAAGGTCCCCTTCCAGTTCTTTCTTCCCTGCTGCCATTAAGGGGTATGTTTGTCTCTCTGTTAGCAAAATATCTCATGATCACTCTGGACAGGACTCCACAGGGACACATTGAGACAAATGAGACAGACATTTATGCTCTCACTCCCACCTAGATCTTTGTTTAAAAATTAAGCATGCAAGGCAGAGGGCAACATGCGTTCCTTCAAGAAATGCCACTTTTAGTTTTAAAGATATGAAAGCTTTTGTTTTTCAGTTTACACATGTTTAGGTATCATAAATACTTGATTAAGGTTGGGTAAAGATTCAGGAGTGAAGTCATCGGTGGGGCTGCCCACCTCGACTCTTCATCCTCTTCATCCTTGTAAACCAGTGGTCTCCAATCCCGGTCCTCGAGGGCCACTATCCTGCATGTTTTACTTGTTTCTCTGCTCCAACACACCTGATTTGAATCAATTTGTGATTAACAGGCTTCTGCAGAACATGAAGAGGTGATTTAACCACTAAATCAATGTAGAGTTTTTTTATGTTTGACAACAATGACTTAATTGAAAACACTCCTTTGACCAAACAAGCTGAATATAAAAAAATGCAAAAATAGAGATTATTAAAAACTAAATCATGTAAAAGTGTGATGCTTATGGTCTTTTTTTTTGTGTTTTACATGACTCATGTTTTATATGTTCGCCCCCTGTTTGACACACCACATTGATCAAGAAAACATCCATCTCTTTTATAAATCTTTAATTTTCTCACCTCCTTACTTCCATTAGCAGTTGTAAAAGTGATTAAAATGCAGTCTGGCATTCGCAGGCAGATAAGAGAGGCCCCAGATGCAGGCATGTTTATAATAAAACACCTCCCTCTTCGGCTGAGAGGAGCGTGACAACTTGACACAATAGCAGCACCTCGAACAAAAGGTCAGATTTCACAGCTGCAGTCTGCTGGATGTTTGACAGTGAACGAGAGTGTGTGTGTTTGTGTGTGTTTGCTTGATTCTGAAGTCTCAGTAAATCACGGGACACGTGGAATAGCAGCTACCTGCATTTGCATTATAAACAATGAAAAAAACTTGCAGCACTGAAGCTGTTTTTTCTTTTCTTTTTCCTGCAGGAAAACAAGTTCTGGGAAGCTGCATGTTCTGTATTAAGATATAGGGGGAGAAAGGTGACAAATTAAATTGCACACAGTAAAGAGCACCCTGTCTGACGTTTCTGAGCTCCCCATGTGGCAAATGAGATTATATTTTCAAACTGTTTTTATTGTTTCCATTGTGATCTTGAAGGGTTTGAACTTGTGGCACTTTCATGCCAAATTTTATTAGCCTTTAAAGCAACAAACAACAGTTTTACTGTAAAGAAGGGGCAAAAAATGAGCAATCTGAGTCTGTATTATATTTTTACTCCTAAAGCAGCAGCATAACATTTCATTTGTGATTCTCCAAAAAATAAGCTGCTTTCATAGATTAAAACAGAGCACTTTAGACAGCAAGCTTTAACGCCCCAAAAAATACTTATTGTGGCAATTTCTGAGCATACTTGTTAGAATGTTGCAAAGACATACATTTTCAACATTTAATTGAATTTTTTTTTATTTTTAAAATGATGTAAAATGCACTAGAACAGATTTGTTGCTAGCACTGTAAAGTTTAGACATCATCAGCTATTTCTTGCCCTTTTTGTCATGTTTTAGAAAATAAAATAAAGCTTCAAAACATTGCAACGGTGATCTTTTTGAAAAATCTGCCTCAAGAGTCATTTTAGGCCACAACAATCAGTAAAATCCTGGAGGGACTGATTTAAAAAGGACTCATATAACATTTGCGATTCAGTGATTAAGTGTTATCAAGGGAGATATGAACAAGATTTATTTTTCTTCACTCATCACAAGAGTTTACTCTTATTTGTCCTAATATAAAAATACCAACACATGTCAACAGTTCATCACTAAGGTTTCCTTCCATCATGTTCGTTTTATATTTTGCTCTGGAGACATTTTAATTCATGAGTGAAGGTGCAGAAAATCCAGTCAGAAATATTTAACAGGCCACTCATCTACAACAGGTAAAATATTACTTGTTCACAAAGTTTCCAGATTATCCCGACATCAAAAGGTCAGAAACATCTCTTTAAGCATTTTTCTTTCAGTTTTAAATAAAACCAGACTGGAAACAGAAAAAACATCAAGCTAATGTGGCTCTGTGTGTAAGTTTTTTGTCATAAATATATTGGGAACACGCTCAGCCATCCATAAGGTTTCTAACACAAGCCTCTTGATCTGGGATTGATCCTGAGCCTCTACAGCAGACACTCATCACCTCTGAAACCCAACTGATCCCTTCAGAACCTGAGCACAAACCTTCCTGATGAGTCGGAGAGACACGGGGAAAACCCAGCAACTGCGTGAAGTCATGCAAGTGAATCTAAAAATAGCTTTTTCTCCCACAGCAATGTTCTCACACTTCATATGGGTTCAGCAGACCGCAAATCACGTTTTTTTCCCGACTCGGCTACAAACAAACCTGATGGAAGGTAAGTGTAAGTGATGACTCAATCAACATCACAGCTGGACTCAAACCTCTGTCATTATCACCCGCTGCTGAGGGCAAAGGCAGAGCAGTAATGTGTTTGCCCGGCTGTGTGTGTGTGTCTTCATATCTTTGTACTGTACTATAATATCTTATGAAACAAATTTTAATGAAACCTTCATAACATATTCACTGGGATTACATCTATCACTGAATACCTTTTGAAGTCAAACGGATTCAAGATGGTTGCCACAGCTAATCAACCTTTAGAAACACAAAAACGGTTGAGGTAAATTTTAGTGTGGTAGTAGCTGAGACTGATTAAAAACTTATACTTTGAGTGCTGTGTTTAAACCTGAGTATAAACTACAGGACTCAACTCTGTCTGTTAACAAAACATTTCATAAACCACTGTACGAATTAAATGAAAATTTAAAGTGAATCTACAACTAATTCACTTTTGGAGGCAGCCCGATTCAAAACGGCCACCACAGCCACCTGATCTTAAAAAACAGCTATAATTCAGTAGGTTTTGCAGATATTGAGCTCAAATTTGTCGTGGCAGCAGCTGAGAGTCATTCACAACACAAACTCTGAGGATGGCACCTTGTGACATCACATGAGATTAAATATAATGTTATTTTCATGGTTGAACCATAAAAGCTACAACTCCATCATTTATCAAAATAAGATGATCTTAGTCTAAAACTCAGACATGAAAGGAGGCGGGAAATATGCATCCCTTCAACGAATTCTAGGCCTTTAATTGTTTTAATGCTTAATGAAGTAACTAGAACACTTATTAAAAATAAAAGCAGGTGACAGTCTCTTTATTATTTTCGTTCATTCAAGAAAAGGTGGCGCCTCGTATTTAAAAATATCCCTAAAAGAATCACAGCTGATTTTTCCTAGTGCTGCTTTTTTCCCCTTCCAGACTGTTTGCTGCAGAATATAGATGCCTCATGTCAGCCTAAAGCTTATCAGCTTGTGCTGGGGCTGAGCCCATGACTGGGAGCAAGGAAAGTGAAAGAGAAGATGAGGCAACAACACAGTGGCAATAAGTGTGTGCGGGGGTGATTTTGTGTACGCTTCCTTGAGAAAGCGACAGAGCATCTGTGTGTTTTGTGTGTCAGATCGAAAGGGGGAAAATGGGAGAAGGCAGTGACATGGCCAGCTCCTCTTTTTTTTTTTTTTTTTTGGCTGTCTGTCGCTGTGACATTTCTGAGGTAGAAAAGGTGCTACGATGGTGCCAAATGTGTGTGTGTGCATGTGTGGTAAACTCAGCCAAAGCCCATAACCACTCAATTTCTCTGTCTCCCTGTGTAAAACTGGTGAAATTGGACTGAATTAAAGATGTCAGAGTCTCGAGAATGGAGCACTCAACCTAATCCTTCCGCTCCCTCTTGACGCACACATCATCCTCAAACCTAAGCGTGCAAAGAGCATTTCCTCAACGCTCACTCACTCGGAGAGTGTGTGTGCAGGCTTTCTGCTGTGTTAACAGGTGTTGGAACAGTGTGAAAGTGTGTGCCACTAGGTATCCCTGTCCTTCTGTGGCATCATTTGCATTTTTAAACGTGCACTTATTCTGAACTCACTGTGCACCAAAAATAAACTCAAACAAGCTTCTTGCCTTTTGAAAAATGTTTAAAAATTTATATATTTATTTTTTGAGCTCTATTTTAGGAACACGGCTAACTTAAAGCCCCCTCTCTTTTTGTAATAGTCTGGAGGATTTCATGGTTCATTCATGGTAAGAATTTATTGCTTTAGTGACACCTGCTGGAAAAAAGCAAAACTTTATCTTTGCTGTCTACCTTTTTAGTCTTTATCTTCTGGTCTTTGTCTCTTCCTTTCAGTCATCTAAATGAAGAGCCAAAGTCTGTGTCAGTACATGTGAACCATTAATAATCTTTGTAAAGTTAAATTTAGGACGTTCTGACTTGTGACCAGCAATCAAAACTGTTACCAAAGTCTTGTAGATTCTTAAAGTACACAATAAAAGGTTGAAAGTCATGAATAAAAATAGGTGGAAGGCATCCTGCATGACCTCACCTGTCTGTTGCATTCTGTAGCTCATGACTTATCACACATCTCTATTCTATACAGGCATAAAATCAGCTTTTTAATCATTAAAACTGGAGTCTTTATACGCCCCAGATCAAGAGATTAGCAAGATGTCATCTTTGGGTCATTCTTTTGACAAACCTAATGCTTTTTTAATGTTTGGACAGAATTAATATTTTGTTTGGGATTTACAGAATCTGAATTTACAAGATGGTTACTCTTTGTGTTTTTATTTGTTTTGTAAGAGCTATAAATGATGATCAAAATGTTGCATCTTTTTTATTACACAATTTAAACTGTTGTTTGCGTATGAGCTTGAATTGCCTCAACTAATTCCCCTTATTTGTGACAACGAGCTTTGTTAACGAGTGAGTGACATGGACATATATTGATGGAATAATTTAAATAAAACTGTTCAGGTAAAGGGATACTGGAGATCTATAGCTGTAGATTGCACTTTGAATGACCTCAGATTGAATAAAGACAGTTTAATTCTCACCGGACTGCTAGTTCAAACTGGGTCAAGACCAAAGTGGACTGCTGCTGCCTTAAAATACATCTAATCTCAAAAGATTCCAAGCAATTCATGCAAAGGCTATTTGTAAACCTTTGCATTATCTCCAGTTTTATAATACATGGGTATTACAGTACAAGTATTATGATATTCCTGCTAGAAGGGCACTGGAAGTGCTACAGGTACCTGCTGCTGTTTGCACTTGCAAATAACCATAACAATTTGAAGGCCTACCATTCCCAGAAGGGATGCATATCGCCCATCAGAGCTTTAGACTAAGATCATCTTATCATGAGAATTCACAGAATGATGGCCATTTTGGATCAATTTTGAAAAAAGCCATTATGCACAAGCTCATGTAATGTTGCAGCATCTCATATGATTTCGGAGAGCTTGAAGTATGTGCTGTGGACAACTGTCAGCTACTACCACACCAAATTTTACCTTAGTATCTGTAACATTCATTGAGATGTAGCTATTTTTGTGCACGCTAAGGTCAGTTAGCTGTGGTGGCCAGCTTAGATCTTATTGGGTTGACTCCAATAGTTATTCAGTTTGTAGATGTACAGCCAATTTCAGAGAGTTTCATTAAAAATCTGTCCAGTGGTTCATGAGATATTTTCCTAACAGACATACACACCAACAAAGACATGAAGAAAAACATTATTGCCCAGCTTTGCCTTTCGGCAGCAGGCAATAATTCTGTTCTGTGATTATTTCTACACTGAGCTTTGTGCTTTTCCTTAAAAATAAATATGTATTTAATGTTTTTGCTGCAGCATTTGTGCATCTGTGAGCTGACTTCCATTTCCAACCAGCCAACCCTAAATCAGCAGCTACGTCTTAGCTTCCACATCAAGTGCATTAGAGTCCCTTAGAGGCCGTGGCGGTTTCAGATAATGTGGCATAACATTTGCGTTAAAAGCTTATTCATGACGTCGGGCTCGCAGTGTGAGTGCTATAAATCGCTATTTGCTGTAGTGCTTCCACAAGTCTCTGTGAGATTTGATTTTTCAGTCACTGAGATGTATTTCAGCTTGACTGTGACTAAGGAGCAATAAATCCACTGCTGAACTGCAGATCATTCTTGGTTATAAGCCTAATTAGTGTATCTGTCAGTGCTTTCCTGTGCAAAGAATGTTAAGTAGTTGCACAGCACAACACGCATGTTTTATCTGTGGAATATGTCGCAAATGTCACAAACAGAAGCAGAACTCCCGCAGAGATAAATATGGCATAATCAACCTAATCTAATGAGCAGAGATGACTCAAATTTACACCCAACATGGGTTCTATGGAACGGTTTCAGGATTTAAATTAAAGCTTCAATAAATCTATACACTTTGATGCTAGTTCAGCACATTTAGGCCACAAACTGTAAAAACATTATGTTAACCTTGTGAGTTCGTATTGATTTGTTTTCTCGTGACAAACATATTGGTTTAATCCAATTAACTCAGACAAGTCAATAATTCTTGGAACTGTGTGTGCATTTGGAGTGTCAATAATTCTCTGTATTTTCCTATTTAGGTGTACTGAACTGATCTTAATTAAAGTTCAAATCACTTCATTACTTTTGGGGCACTTTAAAGTACACACTACAAGACAGCTGGGTAAATATTTAATGTGCAAGAAGAAGAAAAAATGTGGAGTCAAACACCAGATTGGTTGGGTTGGCTTCAAAGGTTTATCCGTTATAGATGCAGAACCAATATTTACTTTCTGAGAACTTCATTAAAATCTACTCAGTGCTCCAGTGTCCATGGGATATTTTGCTAACAGACAGACAGGGTTGACTCCAGCATGTTGATGCTAAAGTTTCACACAAAGACCTGAAGTATAATTTGGAATATTTGTTGTGAATTACTCTCAGCTACTATAAGACCAGATTTTATCACGATATCTGAAAAAGTCTGAAATACCTATTGAGTGGCTGTGGCGGCCATCTTGAACTGGGTTTGCTCCAAAAGTTAATCAGCTGGAGAGCTCTGTTCAGGGATTATTTCCTGGAAGGTTCATGAGATTTTTTTTTTGCTAACAGAGTTGACATCAAAAGGTTACGGGCAACATTTTTAACAACGATCTGTTAGCGCTCAGAAAAAGTGCTGGAGGTCAACTTTAGCTACTAAGACGCCAAAATTTAATATCTGTAAAACTGACAAGAGTTGTAGCAACTCTTGTGTTTTTTAGTTCAGTTAGCTGTGGAGGCCATCTTGAATTAAGCTGAAGTTAATCAGTTGTAGATGTACGACCAGTAAGGTGACATATTTTGGTAGCAGACACACAAACACACACAGAAACAGACACAGGCAAAAACATTATTGCCCGCCTTTACCTTTCCATTTGGAGCTGATAGTTGGTTTGTAGCACGCTTGAAGCAAACAGCAGTAACCCCCAAATTATCACGAAATAATAACAACATTTACCAGATTGTGAGTCTCAGCTTCTCCGAATGAGATTAAGGGATTTTTTTTATTTGTTTGTTGTGCATGTGTAAATTTAGATCTAACTTTATTAAAAATATACATATTTTTCTGTCTGTAGTCCTGTGGCCATCACTGGGAAAGACAAAGCTGTTACATTTCATCAGCATGATTATGAATATCAAGTTTGAGAAACAAATCATTAAAATTAGGAATTACTCTCCCACGTCGCAGCTCATCGCAGAGTTAGAGGTGGTGTCAACATGTTGCTGTCTGAAAAGGACTTCCTGAACAAGCTGTAGCTTTTACTGTTTTTACAAGGTTATGGGGAAAAAAACATTAGCTCAAAGTTACTTTGTTAAATGTGTGCGTATGTTCAAGAATGTGAAGTTTCTTCTGTAAACTGATGGTGTTTGAATTTGATCCACAGTGACAAGGATCTGCTTCCTTTCCCTGCGCTTCACCTGTTCGCCAAGTTTCAATAAAACCAGCTGAATTCAGCTACGCAGCTTGGTAGTTCTTCGTTAGTTAAAAAAAATAAAATAAATACTAAAGCAAAGAACGTGTTAAGGATGCCTCTCAGACTTTAGCTCTGTATCTGTAACACTCACTGAGTTACAGCCATCTTTGTGAATAAGATATGTCGACCATTTTGAATTAGATTAACCCCAAAAAATCCAATCGTTGTCGATGTACATCCAAGGATTTCTTTCTAAGAGATTCATTAAAATCAGTTCAGTGATTTAGAAGCTATTCTGATAAAAGTGATAAAAAGTTCTTTCCTTTGATGGAGAGAGGAGTCCTGTGGGTAATTCTATAAACACATTTAAGACATTATTCATGTAAAACATTTGCTTTTGCGTTTATACTGTTGAGAATGACTAAAAAGGTCTCTGTGCGGCTCAGATGTGTTGTGTTCGGGTTGAGCTGGTGAGCTGAAGCCACTTGATTAAGTTAATGCTGACAGATATGGGGATGCTCTACAACAAGCAGCCACTAGAGGGGGATTAAGGCCAACATATGACTAAAGCCAGCAGGGGCCTTCAGTCACATGTGTTTAAGTAACATATAAAACCACAAACACGACCAATCACTGACAGATGAGCATTAACCAACAATGACAAAAACAAATCCCCTCCGATAGTGACAGCGTTCCACACAGGGACTGCTTTATTCAAATCTCCCAGGCGTGACGTTTCACAGGAGCTCCGCAGCCTGTCCCAAGAAGTCTGAACTTCATTAAGGCTGATTGCTCGTCTGCGTTAAGCCACTCCCTCTGCCTGCCAGATCCGTCTGCCTGCAACGCCGCTCTGATTAAAGAGGAACCTCGTAAATGCGCTGCTGCCCATAAACGGTTTCCCCCCGTCACATCAAAGTCACACGGAAGTTTTTAAGCCGCTTTTTACAACTGTGACAAATCTCGCCCCGCGGGCCCCTAAACCGGACGGCTGCGGCAGAGATTCTGCTAATTCAAAGCCAGGTTAACGGTGGTTGTTAATAAGTTTTATTAAAGGCAGGAAGAGTGCAGTTCTGCAGAGACATGAGCGCCGTTTGTGTTGCTCTTAATTATGTGGCAATTTAGGCAATCAACACATTTCCCACAAGCAAAAAGAGAGAATAATATGGGCTATTACCAGCTAAAGAAGCAGTAAATGCAGCCACTTTTTGGCTAAAAGTATAATTACGCCAGGTTTACATCGATTGCTTCCTGCTAAGTGAATCAGCTGCAAACTCTAATACCTCAACATTAGTCATCAGTGCTGAGAAAATAATTCAGTTGGTCAACATGTTTCATTTCATAGAAAATAAATTTCAGCATCTCGTTTGGCTTGACAAAAGGGAACAGGTTTAACAAGTGTGTGGGAAGACAGCTCAGTGATGACGGGAACTTGCTGTGAAGTCGGATGATTTATGGCTTATCATTTATGGAAGGCTAAACACTGCCTTGAACTGACCACTGTCTGCTGATGGGGAAACACAGACGTGCAATTAGACCACAGGTTTTCACACGCCAGCCCTGGGCACGCACTGCAAGGCGCCTGCGTCTCCACAGGGCTGAACGTCGAGACAGAAACGAGATCAGCTCGCTGGTTTCGTATGAATGTCACCGCCTCGCGCTTCGCCGCTTTATTCTTTATAAAAAGTCATGACTTTGTAGGAAACAAATCTTTCATTTCAGAAGATAAAACATGAATGTGAAAAATATATAGATTTAAACTGCATAGAACAACGTAGCCCCAGTTAAACGGGTGTTCAAGAATATAAATACACATTTGGTCAACAATTACGCACCATATTTTTATAACCTATCTTAAATACACATAATAAGGCATTCATAGTTTCCCAGCATTATATTTTGTAGGTAATAAATATGTCCATGTGCTATAAATGGGTTGTAAAGGATGGAACGTTAAACCTGAATTTTGACCACGTTTGTAAAAGGCAACGACTTTTTGGGAACTTGTGATGCGTTTCATCCGGCCTGAGTGGCTGAAACTCAAGTTCGTTCACACACACACGCTGATATGAAGGCCACTTTCGACTGAAGGCACTGGCTCTGATCAGTGACAGAGCTGCGTGGAGTCCGGGTTTTGGTGCGAGTCCGTGTCCTGATCAGCTGCTGCAGAAGTAAACAAATGAAGTCAAATTAGAAGGTCTAAGTTAATTTGGAGAGCTCTGAAAGTTGCACTTCTTGTCTGAGAGATTTATGTGACGAACAGATTTGGTGAAAAACATGTCAGGCACACATCTTCTGTGTCCGTTTCTTTATAAAACAAAATGACGATATTTCCGTTTCTATGACAAGTGGTACATGCCGTAGCCCAGAGGAGAGGTGTAAAGTCCCAAAGGTGATATGGGCAGAATGGGTCTGTGGTGGTGGTAGGCAGAGTACGACTGTCCGTACAGAGACATGGTGCCCAGAGACAGCGGTAACGTAAAGCCGGGGTGTAAAGCTCCAGCAGCAGCGGCGGCCGTGGCCGCCACCGCCGCCGTCTTGGCGTCGGCTGCCATCTTGAGTTTCTCCAGCTCAGCCTCCTGGAGCCTCTTTGCTTTTGCCCTGCGGTTCTGGAACCAAATCTTCACCTGGGTCTCCGTCAGGGTCAGGGAGGACGAGAACTCAGCCCGCTCAGCGATGGACAGGTACTGCTTCTGCCTGAACTTCCGCTCCAGAGCCAGGAGCTGGGACGTGGTGAAGGGAGTGCGGGGCTTTCTGTTGGTCTTGTGCTTCCTCAGCTGACAGCCGGGATTGATGTGACCTGAAGCAGAAGGTAGGATTTCAGAAAGAAAACGAGATTGGTAAGTGGCCTAATTTGATCAACACAATCTAACTGGAGGAAGTTTAGATACTGAAGTTTTCTGTGGCCACTGATGATCTTTAAAAAACAGGGCAGCTGCTGGCCGACACACAGCACCATTTATGTCGTAGTTTTTATTTAGCAAAATGCAACTTTAATCGTTTAACTTAAATAAACATGGAATAACAAACAGTAGAATTACTTGTACTCCTAAAATTTATATATAGAAGAGCATTCTCCCTTTAAAAAAACTAAACTGTGGGCTACAGTGAGCCGATTGTACCAAGTGACTGCATCCTAATTTTTTAACTTGATAATTGGTTAGGTATGTTCAGCCACTGTGACTGATCTTTTTTTTTTAATTGGCCGATATCGGCAATTAAAACCGATCTACCGATAATTAGGTCCATCTCTGATACTGCTACATTAATTAGGTCTAGCCTTGGATTCAAAAACTGAAATCAGGCCATAGCTTTCCCTTACAGCTGACTCACTGACAGTCCGATTCATATGAGATGCATCTCAGTAAGTAAGTCTATTGTGAAGCCATGAAAAAGACAGCATGGCCTCAAAGAGCTTTAAAGATTGACCTCATTCAGACGACTTACGTGTTTGTGATGAGAACGTGCTGGCAGCAGCCCACGAAGCTGAGCAGTCCTCTGACTCGGACACCTCGGATTTCACCGGAGACGAAGGCGCCGCCGCCGTGCAGCCGCCTCTGCTTTCCCCGGGAGGACTGCGCGTCTCCCGGCAGAGGCACGGAGGGTTTAACCCCGACGCGTTTCTGCAGCGGGCGGACTCCCCTCCGCGGCTGTCCGTCGTCCTCCCGGACATGAGCGCCTCCACGCTGAACGGGTGATGCCGGCGAGCCGCGGGAGGTTTCCTCTCCTCCTCCGGCAACAAGTCCGCGCGGTTCCCGTCCTCCTCGGACGAACTGCAGCCCGGGTCGTTGAACGTCCCCCGAGAGGCCATGTCTTCCTCCGACAAAAACGAGGTGGACTCAACCCGGGCAGCTCCGTCAGAGTTCAGCCAGGTGTCTCTGGGCTCCGGGAGTGAGCTGCTCGGAGCTGACAGGTACTCTGGGGGAGTTTGGAGACGTAGCACGTTGTAGCTGCTCGATTTTCGACCAATCAGAGCCGCCCAAAGTGTTTGCGCTTGAGCTCGTGCTGCTTTCAAGGACAGTAGGAAACTGGACGAGTACTCTGAAACCATTCAAATTTACTCATCATGCAAAGCCTACAGAAGCCGAATGAGGACATTCTTGGAAATTCATTTTAAAGACTTTTTTCTCGAGAAAATTCCCCGATTTATCTTCTTGTTATCTTAAGAAAACAACCTCCAGTTTTTTAATGGGTTGTCGTTTGGGCTCTTAAAAGCTAATGACCTTGCAATAAGTAGAAATTATATCAGAATCACATGTCAACAAAAATGGTGTTTTTCATCAGAAATCAGTGCAGCTGATTCAAGCTGAAAATGTTGCATCAAGAAACATTTGAAATGGATCGCCTAGAGCAGTCTGCTGCCTTTCATACCACAGTTTAAAACAGAGATTGTCTTCTGCTGATAAGAGGTGATATATAGCCGTTTTGGTCACATCATTCCAGCTCTGAGGGCTTTACGCTGGCATCCTGTTGCTCAGAGAATTGACTTAAAAATCTTCTTGCTGGTTTACACAGCACTTAATGGTCTGGGTCCAAAATACATCACTGATCTTCAGCAGCCATCGAGACCTCTGAGGTCGTCTGGATCAAATCTGCTCCCAGAGTCAGAACCAAGCATGCAGCTCTTCAATCAGAGCTTCCTTTTAAATATGCTTTTATTGTTCTTTTGCACTTCGTCAGAATGTTTTTAATTGCTTATATGAAGCACTTTGAGTTCCCCTGTTGCTGAATTGTGCTGTACAAATAAAGCTGCTTTTCCTTTTGGTCACATTTTGAAAAAAACGTTATGTGAAATCTTGCAATATCGCAAGATCTTGTGCAGTTAGCGTTCAAAGAATCTGCTGAAGATGACTCATTATTTGTGAAACAACAGTTGGCTGCAGTGGCCCTTTTGAATGAAGTTCACTCCAAAAAAATTTAAATATGCACATCCAATGATTAGTTTTTGAGAGTATTATTAAAGTTTGTCCACTGGTTCATGAGATATTTTTCTAATAGACAAACAGGGTCGACTCCAACAGTTAATGCCAGTGTATAGCTCTCAGCTTACTGATCACTAATTACTTTCTGAGATTTTCAATAAAACCTGTCCTGTGATTTATGAGATATTTTGCTAACACTACACACACACACTGGCAAAAAAAATCCCATCGCCTGCCTTTCATCTTTCTACTGTGGGGGATACCGATCATCTCTAAACAGTCATATTACACAATAAAACTTTGATTTAGCACAAGAATGACTTAGTTTTCCACCAATCATCCTGCTTTTTTGAGAAAAAATAAGCTGTTTGTTTTGTTTAGATTATATCTTTTTATTTCTGGCACAAAGACACATAAAAATAAATAATAGCAGCTATCGTTGTTCTCAGCTAATATAAAAGTCCTCTAGTGCAGTAACTTCTAAGATTTATAGCTATTAACCCACAAAAACAGCAATAGAGAACTGTCACAGCAAATAAAGAAGAACATCAAACAATAACCTTCAACAATCATCCTTTTTCTATTCATTTACAGTTTAGGGTTTAACTCTTTTAACAATTGTGGCAAAATAAATGTCACAGGCAAGCTTTCTTAAAATGGTCTACTTTTCTGGAGGTTAAGTGAAGATCCCTTACTTGGTGTTTCATCACTGCAAAGTTGGGAACCACTGCTAAAATGGTGCAAGTTCAACAGTTTTTTCCAAGTTTTATCTACTTTATTTTAAGATAATATAAAAGGATACAACAATGGTGATTCAAATCCAAAAGCATTTATTTCAACATTCCTTCCTCCTAACTACTGTAAAGTTAACAAAGTAAATTGTTCTTGGTGGTTTATTCAGATCATAGTTTTATTCTGAGTAAATCCAAGTTTGTTTGAAAATTTGACAATCCCGACTGCCACTTCGTCACCTGATTTAGTTTTCTGAATGAATTCAGGGAAACAGGCTGTAAAAATAATAGCCATGCTGCAACATTATCACATGTTAAGCTCCAGTAATAGATTAGCTCTAACTCTAACCTCATGAGACTGCATGTGTAAACATGGGCCCCATGCGGATAATTATAGAGAATTATAACCGGGATGAAACACTGATCCCTTTCTTCTTTATCTTTCTCTCTCTGATCTGTTTGGTCTTCCTTTTATTGGGACTTTCCATTGTAACCTACAGTGCTGCTGTGTGTACTATTCCAGCCCAGCTCTCATGGAGGGGCTTTGCGCCCAAAAATTAAAGAGTAAATTGTTGCACAAAATTACAGATGCAGTCCCTTAAATGTTCATCTCGGTCCAGCTGGTGTCTGAGACGTGACTGGACACAAACTGGATTAGACGTTCACGTGTCTCATCATGTCTGTAGCTGACTCATCCATCATGGTGCCCTGTGGTTTAATCACATCCATTACAAATATGGAAAATAAACTCCTTGTGATTTATTACAAGATGAGTTTTTGTTATTTTTATATGGAACGTTTCAGTGGAAAGATCTTAACTTCTAATTTAGTCACACTATTGTTTTCATGTTTTTTATTTTTCCACACATTTTTGTAGTCTATTTCTTCTAGTCTTGTGATTTTTTTTTTTAGCCATTCATAAAACAAAATGTTAATCTGGTTTAGGGCATGGCTGGGATGACTTTTGAGTTTTGACACTTTCATACTTTTTAGAATATTCATCTTTATGTATTAATACCTTTCCCATAGAAATACATTAGGATATCTTTATTTCTCTCAAAACATTGTTCTCTTTAAAATCTGCTTCAGTGTACTTGCTCTAATTTTGTCTTTCTATGCTATTTTAGCTACTTTTTGGTTTTAGCTGACCTTTTGCTGCTTTTAACTAGCATTTTGCTACTTTTACCTATCCTTTAGTTATTTTTAGCCTTATAAACTCTTTATTCTTTATTAGAATATAGCAGGGTCATTCAGCACTCAGCATTTACACTACATTTTCACAGAAAATGCAATTTCTCTAGAAAAAAAAACTGTTCTCTTGTTCAGCATATGAGAGAAGTCATTTATTAACAATTTAAAAATTCTTTGCTGATAATTTTTTCAATGTTTTTCTTCTAATAGTCATGATTACTTAAGTAATGTTCTTTATTTGTAGACTAACTGTATTTAAAACAGGAGATTTCTAACCGGAGCAATTACATGAATGATAAGTCATCTTTGTGCTCTAATCATCTGCTATAATGGGAAAAAATTCTGCAGAACTGTTTAGGAAAGAGATGTTCTTTGATTTTTTTCTAAATGTTTTGAAGTAGATTTTTTTTTTTTCCCACCACTTAACACCCCCGAGGTTGGATTTATTTAGAGCGTGCTGAAATTTCTTCTTCATGTTTTCGTGTTTACATGAAGCCAGCAGGCCCAAGCGGCTCGTCCGTGTGGAGCAGGACTCAGTTCCCAGGAGGCTGCCACTGCTGCCTTATTAAAGGCGGGTTATTTCACAGACAATCAGAGGTTTGTGGAGGCGCCAGTGAGCGGCCAGATGAAAGGCCTGACTCCTCAGGGGAAAAACTGTTGCCTTTTTTTTTTTTTTTTTACAGCTCTGTTCAAGATCCCACCTCTTTCCTCTTTCACCTTTTCCATCTCGCTCCCAGTGCCTGTAACCCTGCAGGCACCTTGTCAGTCACACGCTTTCTTAATTTCTTAAAGCATTTCTTGCTTTTCTTTTTTCCAAATCTTATCCTTAAATTATTTTCTTCTTTTATGGTTTGATCCTCTTTGTTTGGCTTTGTTTTTTACACTGTTTACGTTATGTCTTTGTATTATTGCCAAAAAATGAAGGGAGATGATAATGTTTTACCTGTTCTTTAATATGCGTGCATGTCTAAGTGTCTGTTGCCAAAATATCTCATATAACATTAAACAAATTTTAATGAAGCTTGTGGGAAAATCATCATCAATGTTCTACCAACATAACCTACACCAACTAGAGGTCCACGGGCCTCATTAGGCCACTGTTTAGCCCACATAGTATTAAATTAGGGAAAAAAAACAATTGGACAGAGTTATCAATTTGCTTATTTACAGCACATGATGAGGCCCAACTCGGACCCAATAGCAAAAGATAATTGGTCCAGAAAATAAAGTTAACTAATACAATAGATCAGCTATATTTACCAGAACTGTGGCTAATCAAAGGCTAGCCTCTGCAATGTTCAGTGAGAAAAATTCTGACCCTTGAGCAAATTTTTCTTGACCTAAAAACTGTTCTGACAACGGGTGTGTAAACATGTGAGGTCCAGCTCTCCCACGTGTGAAAGAACGGACTCATATTTTATGTGTAATATACAATAAACTAACCCAATCCGCCTAGAACATCCATGACAGAAATACGCTGAAACCCACAGCTCCCAATAAGAACAGAGGTAGAAGGAGATATCAAGGAAGGAAGGAAGAAGGAGGTGGGGTTGAAATAAGAGCGGTGCCCTCCTGGGTGTAGCAAAATTACCCACACATCCCACTTCCTTTTTTCCGTGATATAATTTAAGCTCGATAATAGCGAAAGCAATTTGTCTGAGCATGTTTGTGCGTGTACCTCGTGTATGCCTGCCCCATGTGCGTGTGTGTGTCAGTGAGTGCTGAGAAGCCTCTGGTTGTGTGGGTCGGGCACACCTCAGAGCGTTGTAATTACAGCAGGAGCTTTGAAGTGGTGGAATGTTTGGTGGGGATAATCAGCAGGCTGGGCCGCACTTAAATTCACATAAAAACTCTCATTCATGCCATCTCTCTGGCATATTTTGTTATCTTTGTCCACGCAAAACCACAAAAATTTTGAGTCCGAAAGCAAAATGTGATCACTGAAATTTCTTTTTGCAGGACCGTGTGAAAGCATACGAATCCATGCAGCCCTATTCTGCAGATCTTTTTTATGTGTGTCTTTGTCTGTAGCATTAACAAAATACCTCATGAACCACTGGGCATATTTTACTGAAACTCTCCGAAAGGAATCATTGGATCTACAACTGATTACCTTTTGGAGAAACCCAAAATCAAAATAGTCACCACAGCTACATTAGCCAGCACCAAAATGGCTGTAACTGTCATTTGTTTTACAGATATTGAGCTCAATTTTGACTTGGCAGTAACTGAGAGCAGTGGTGCATGTTTTAAATATTTCTTGGCTGTGACACACCTGATTTGAATGACTGACTGATTAACAGGCTTCTTCAGAACTTGAAGATCTGCTGAAGGGCGGAGAAACAAATTAAATTAAAACATGCAGGGTGGTGGCAGTCAAGGACCAGGGACTGGAACCCCCGGCTGAGAGTCATCCTCAATACAATCTCTGAGTGGTATCACATCTTGGAAGATCTCGTTATGTTGCTTGAAATCATATATAACATAATTTTGACCGAAACAGCTCCCTTCTCAGCCTCACATGATTTTAATGTCTGACGTGAAAGGCAGCGGGTGATATGCATTCCTCCAAGGAACATTGGGCCTTTAATCTAAAGCTGCAGCAGCTTCACTGAGCCTTTATAAATGACTCAGGGTGAAGATGTTAACTTGCAATAAAGAGTTTGACCTAGATTATTAACCTTTATTTAAAAAGGGAAGGCCCATTGAGATCACAGATCTCTTTTTCAAGGGAGGCTTGAAGGCAGCATGATTTTAGCTTGTGGGAGAAAACTGGAGCAACCACAGTACACACACACAAACACAAGGAGAACATACAAAGAGAACACAGAAAGAACACAGGTCCAACCCTGGGCCTTCTTGGTGTGAGGCAACAGTGCTAACCACTAATCCATCGTACAGCTAGACAAAACGTCATCTACTTAGTTTACCTAATTTTACTGTTTAAATATGCCATAGCCAATAAAGATGAGTTTGTGATGAAAACAATAATAATAAAAACATAAAGTTATCTAAACTGCACACACCATGTGCTTAAGGTTTATTTTCTTTCAGAAAGTATATGCAAATAATACAAAAAATAGGCCATTATTTGGCTTTTTAAGCTTTTGATCCTTTTCAGTATCACAAAATATCTCCAAATTACAAAACATTTGCTGAGTGAAGTATAGAATAAAGTTATTTATCTGCTGAAATGCCTACTTTTTTCTCTCAAAGCATTTCTCCTTGAACAGTTTCACATAAAAAGTGAAACTAATTTAAAATGCAAATTTACTGTACACTGTAAACCATTTTATCTGACATATATCTGCCTGTCCCTTATCTATATGCAGAAAAAAACAACGAGTAACTTGTCCAACCAGTGGGACATGTTGTAAACAACTGACACATGCCCACTTTGAGCTAATCACATTGTTTTGACTTTGATCCAAATTACCTGAGCGGTGTCACCTACTCCGCCTCTCATCTCTGCGAGGCATGGGAAGCTCAGAACCTCCGCCTATAATGCACCTAAATAACTACCTTTGAAAGCTACGTTGGCGCCAGAGCCAATTAGCTGTTAACACAGTAGACAGATCTATTCAGAAGCCGGAGAATGAAGCCTCCTGTAACGTGAAAGATTGATGCCCACTTTGCTAATGACAAGAAGACGAGGTAATCTGTTGCTGGACTCGGTCCTATGTTACAGGATAGTCAGCTGATGACTGGGATCCTGCGGGGGACGGGCTCTTGAGAAAAGTAGCAGTCGAATCCAGGTCATTAGAAGGGCTGAACAGAGTTAAAAGGTCTACACACAGGCCTGCCTACACAAATATGTAGACGTGTGTTTTATTACAGCAGGCAGTGCTGGTGATACTAAATTAAAGGGAACTTTAACTCATAATAAAATTTTTAGCAATATGAGCAAAAAACACATTTGCTTCTTTTTAACTTAGGGAATGTAATAAGTCCTTTTTTTACAATAAATGTAAACAGAAACACTTTTTCTTTAAGACAATTACTGATATTTACCTGTAATAAGGATATTTATGAACTACTACTACTACTCCTGTGCACTTATGATCTCGGCTATAAGTATTTACAAATTCTACCACAATAAACCACTGTTACTTTTTTATTTCATGGTAGATCTTGAAGAATTTAAAACATTTAAGTGGATCTAAACTGTTTTCACGCAAATATTGATTTATGCTCAATGTACACCTTTTATCATCTGCTGCCAAAAGGCAAAGACAGAAAATATTGTAATTGCCTGCGTCTCTGTGTTGTGTGTGTTTGATTGTACATCTGTTTGCAAAATATTTCACAAACCACAGAACATGTTTTAATGAAATTGTCAGAAAGCAATTATTGGGTGTATCTCTACAACTGATTAGCCTTTGAAGTCAGCCTGATTCAAGATGGCCAACCGCAGCTGATCAAATTTAGCAAACACAAAAATGGCTATACCTCAGTCAGTTTTACAGATATTGAGCTAAACGTTGTTGTGGTTGTAGCTGAGACTTTTTTCCAACACATCCTACAAGTGCTACAAATTGCATAAGATCTCACAGTGATGTGTGGGATCGTGCAAAATGTTGTTTTTGAAAGAAAAAAAAACGCCCACATTTTTCAGGATAAGTGACAGGATCTCAGTTTAAAACTCTGGCTTAAAGCTGGCAGGTGATATGCTTTCCTTTAAGGAATGCTGGGCCTGTATTTAAAGAATAAAACATACAGTCTTGTGGATCATTATTTTAGTCGCCAATATCATTTTTAAACTCTTAGTCGGCTGATTCACTTGGTCAGAATCCATATTCTAATTCATGAGTTTACCCGTGTTCCTAATAACAGTAAATATAGTCAATTTAATTGCAAACTAAGGCTTTCGGGATTTTAGAAATTAATCACGAAGAGCCAAAAAGATCAGACAGTTGGATGATCTTTAGTCTGGGTGTGTGAGTCAGTGTGCATCAGCAGCCTCATGACTGCAGTTTTCATGTCAAACTCTTAACCCTCTCACAGACTGAATGACTGGCTGGGGGCTAAAGGATCCTCACATGTAGATTCCCTGAAACACACCATATCTTAATCACTTCTGAAAGGTAGGATTTATGACAGGGCCATCGTGTAAATCACAAGAGCACTTGTAATTACGGAGAGGCAATGAAATGGTATAATTGTTTTAAAGCGGCGATGGAGGAGGCAGGACTGCATGCGTCTCTTTGTGTCCGCCTGTGTGTGTGTCTGCATGTGATTGGGTGAATGTGCACAGCTTTCTGGGAAGTGTTCCAGAGATTGGGGGAAATCCACCTTCCAAACAACAAACAACTCAAACCACAACAACAAATTTCCTTCAAGAGAAACTTTTGTCTTGTTAAAGGAAATAACTTTTTATGATGGAAAAAGCCACAGCTTTCCCAGCCATCATTATCGAGCCTTTGGGTTACAAGAACTGACGCAGGCCCTAGTTCATTATTGCATGAGTCTTTTAGTGACTGTGATTATGGAAAGACACAAAGGTTTCCTCAATATGAGAGGCTAATTTGTTTTTTAATGTCATATAAATATATAACTGCATTGATTTTTCTCACAGTTTGGCTATGATGTTTATCTGAATTAACTTTACAGATGAAAATTTAAAAAAACTTTGTGTTAAAATGAAATAACTAAATCTTCCACTTCTTTGCAATTAAAAAATCAAATCACAAAAATTACATTCATCTTTCCTGACCTTCAGTCTTCAGAAAAATGCCTTCCTGTTGAACTGTTCCAGGTTAGAGTTGATTTTGTGGAGTTTGGCCACTGGTGTCTAGTCAAAGCTTCTTTTATAGAGTCATAAAGAACAAAGCACTTAATAAACAAATCAGCCATTAAACCAAACAAGAAAAAGGGAACATCAAAGCCTGCCGTAGTTATTTTAAAGGTCAGCGGATGGGAAATCGCTTACTGACTCACTGGTAAGTTGGCCACAAGGTTTAGTGCGTACGAGGACAAACTGGCTGCATGAGTAATCTACTAAATAATCTTTGTGTGGTTTTAAAAGTTGATTACATAGAAAGCTAAACAAACAGCCTTACAAGCTTGGTGAACATAAAAATCTATAATGAGATAAAAAACAAACATGTGACCTGAAACCAAAAATGCTTCAAGATTCTCTCTGCTGATTTAAACCTGAGTTTTGTGTGTTTGTGTGACTCCAGACTCAGACTCACTGCTGTTTAACGAGCCACAGACTCCAGTTCCTGCAGGATCAGTGGCAGCGCTGGGATCAGCAGCACCGAGGACACAAACAGCCGCCGTGATCTTTGCTCTGACCCGAAAGAGTGGGAAGTGGCTGCGGAGTCGTTTTCAGTGACCTCTGCTTCAACCACAGGGTCGGAGACTGTAAACCTGTGTTTGAAATGGAGCAAAAGGAACTTGCTGCAGTAATTGTGACACGACGTAAAGGGTTACATCCATGGCACAAGTAAAGGGAAGAAAAATGGAGAAACAGCAGCTATAAATAAAAGTCTGCATGCTCTACTGAGTAAGAATAAAAGGAGCCAAACAGAAGTTTGATTTATCAAATAAAATATTTTAATAGTGCTGTTATGAATTATGTTTTTCATCGTTGGTCAGAAATATAAGTTGTGTGTCTTTACTCATGACTGACATACAGTTCACTTCCCTGCTCCTGCACTAAATTCTGATTGTTATTTCCTGCCACTGAAAGCGAAGGCGCAAACAAATCTTAGCCAACACAAAAATGGCTCCAACTCAAACAGTTTTACAGACATGGAGCTATAATTTGGTGTGGTTGTAGCTGAGCATCGTTGCTAACACACACTTTGAGCGCAACACGGTTGTACAATATCATTGCTTAATACATCAACAATAATTGCTGGAGTCAACTCTGTTTGACTGTTAGTAAAATAACTCATTAACCACTGCACGTATTTTATTAAAACTCTCAGAAAGTCATTATTTGGTGTACAAATAACTGGTAAATTTTTGGAGTCAATCCAGTTCAAGATGGCCGCCACTGCTGATCAACCTTAGTCTAAACAAAAATGTCCATACTTCATTGAGTTCTACAGGTATTCTGCTAAAATGTGGTAGCTGACAGTCATTTACAACACATCCTCCAAGTGCTAACAAGTCATGCAACATAAACAACAATATCATGAGATTACACATAAGGTTATTTTAGATTTTAATCAAAACAAATACAACTCCATCATTTCTCAAAATAAGATGACCTTAGGCTCAAACTCTGGCATGAAAGGTGATGGGCGATATGCTTTCTTTCGAGAAATGCTAGGCTTTAAATTTATCATTTCAAATTAATACATTTATAAGTATATTAAATGGGATGATATAAAGAAAATTTCTCAGTCAAGACAATTAGTTTAAAGAGAACTTCTAAGTGAACTTTTTCAAAGTAATTTTTGCCTGTGTAGACTCACATTTACTTTAGTAATTTTTTCATCTTTGGTACATTTTATTATTGAATACTGAAATGAACCGAGGCAACAGAGAAGACAGAAAATCAACACTGAACTGCTGTGATCTTCAGGCAACACAGATTTCAAATATTCTGTGGGAATCACATCAGCTGCTTTCAGCGTTGTAAAGATTTTACTGTCTTATGACTCGGTGTTTGAGAGCATGGCAGTGATCATCTCAATGGACAAAAATCAGAGTTTTTTAACTCGACTTTTAGAGCTTTTTGTGTGAAAACTGAAAAAATAAATCTTGCGATTGTTGAGGTTTTTACCAGAAGATTGTGTTCCTCATATAGTCTGAAATCGTTTGTTTTATGTACGTTTATGATTCTGGATGAATGTTACAGGAACAAACGTGTGTGTTTATAGTTCAGATGAGCTGGCAGTGACAGCTGGGAGGGTTTCCAGAACAAAGCTGCTAAATTAAAGAACGACTGGATGTTTTATTCCTGACCAACAATTCTAGTTTTAGTCTCTTCAATCATCTTCCTTGATTACCATTTTCAAATTCCTTGTTTTAAACTCTCATGGTTTGGCCATCTGAAATTTTATCACTTTTCAAAATGTTAGAATCTTTAGTTTCATGGATTTTTTTATTCTTCCTGTAAACCTTTTTGATTTGGGCTTCCTGATGATTTGGAGCTAAGTGTTTGCTGCTGAAATAGTAGACAGGAAATGAAACAATCATCTCCAGATGACAACAAGTAAAAAAGACCCCAAAAATGCCAGAAACACGTGCTTTAATCATATAATAAAGGATGGTTGTTTATATATTAGACGGGACAGTCAGATCTTTTAAAATCACATTTTGCTGTGATTCATCTGAGAAACTGCAGGTGTTACATTTTGCAACTCAGTTTAATTCTCACTTAACTGAGTAGCAACTATTTTAACAGCATGACTTAAATCTTATTTGCTTGTAATTTCCTTGTAGCTGTGTTTTAGCACAATGACCACATCTCCCATCTCAGCCCAGAGTTTGGAGAACTGAGTAACATTGTTTGTGTTCGGGATAATGGCTGTCATTATGGCAAATTAGTGCTCTACCCAAACTCAAATGATTCTCCAAATCCACCCCACGTTACTCCTGCTCTCTTTGCTCTGAGTGCCTTGTTACAATCAATTAGGCTGATTACAAGCACAATCCTCCCCACTTCAAAGCAGGGCCCTTGGAGAGGGTGAGACTAACTGTCTCTTCACTGCCCTGCCCTGTTGTTCTTCCCCGAGTCTGAAGCCTTAACTATATTAGACTCTAACTTCTGAGGTGCTGAAATCTGTTAGTGGTTTTGCCGAAAAACACAGCGTAGGAAACAAAACAATATTTTCATGCTAAGATTAAAGGATAAATGACAAGTAATGAGCTGGAGACAATTGGTGCCCTGGGTCCTCTTTAAAGTTAAAGGTTGACTCCTCGTCGGTCAGACGACAGGTCTCACAATAAATGGAGGGACGCACAGAGAGGGAGCGAGACGCCAAGTCTAGACGGCGTGTTTAGGGACCCTCCCCAACTGCTTTGTTCTGCTCCATGTCTACAGGTAATTACTTCAACAAGCCACCATGAACCCTGTCAAATCTGAGCCAAGTGACGGGTGAAATGGATGAAAAGTAAATGAAGCAAAAGTAGGAACTGATTGGCGCGTCTTTGCTCATATTTGTCCTCCAGTTAGTTAGTTATCCTGCACAGATGTGTGCAGGATAACTAACATTGTGTAACTTTTTTGTAACGAGGGACAGAGGGCACAAAACGTTACAGCGTAGGCAAAGATTTAAAAGATCAGTTTATTATTTTTTCCTTGTCTAAAGATGAAAACAGAATCATATTTTAATGGCTCATTTCTTTAATCCTGCTCCCCTGGAAAGCCATGAAAGAACAGAAATGATGCAATCATTGCACAGTATTAGATAATGCTGACTCATTTGTTTGAGCTTTTTGACCTGTTTATTTATAGCTTTGCTTCCTTTGTTCCAGTTTTAACAACACATGAACTTGTGACAAAGAGGAAAGTGATAAGTTCTCTATAAGATGTGTGTGAGAACATGAACCTGAGGTCACTGAACACAGAGATGGTTTGCAAGTCCTCGTCCGATTAAAAATAATCACCTATTTTCATCAGACTGTTCCATATCTGAGTATAATCCATTTATGTCTGAACTTACACCCTCTTCTGCTGCCAGCTCATATTGAGCCCATCCCTTATATTCCTTAATATCAACCCATAAATCAGCAAAGTAATGTAAGGTACAGCAGTATCAGAAAACTAAAACTAAAACTAAACTAAAATTTGATTCTAAGTAGATTAATGAGCTATTACACAACTTGAATGAAGCCACAAACAAAGTGAATTGCAGTTGTTTTGACACAACTTTTTTTCATATTTAGGTTTGTACAAACACTATTTTATAACATGTATTATTACTAAAAATACACATTTATTCTAGCAGAAATATGATAATCTTGTTGTAAGTGCACCATGCTGCACTGGAAGCGCTACAGCCAGCTGCTGCTGATATTTATGCTTCCTAATAACAACCAAATTCTGCCTAAATAATCATGTAAGGCAATTTTCTTTTAATTGGAATTATTTTTAGATGACAGCAATCCACTCTGGTCTTGGTCCCACTGGAGCTGGTTGTTAACTCATCATTTCCTGTCAGAAATAAGCTCACATTTCCGAGGTTGTTCAAACAGCTATCTACAACAGGTAACATATTGTTCATTGTATTTAAAAATAACTCTACTTGAAACAATCTGAGCTACTTCTTTATTAGCCAACCTTTAAGTTAATGTTTACGTTAAACACAGAGTTGAGTTGTAGGGCAGGACTTGAATGTGTGTTGGTGTGACCTTTGACCTGTTTGTTTTGACTGAAGAGAAAATAAAACGTGAAATCTTGGCCAAACTTCCTCATCTCCTTGAACCGCGGTCCCCACACCTCCTTGCACACACACACCCGCTCAGCAATATTGCTTTGTCAGCCGACATTTAGAGAATTAACCTTGAAATTGCCCAAGGCCGGCCCAGCTACTCCCCCCCACCACCACCTTTCTCAGTGTTTCCCTCTCTGCAGCTCCCTCTCTTGAATAGTTGCGCAATAAGTGGCGCCGCTGCAGAACCCCCTGGGTATTAGAGGGTTGAGTGGCGTCCCAGAGAGCCATAATTACACCTACGCTCAGGTGATTTAAGGGTCCTGGAACATGCTGACCCGTGCATGACATCAAAATTCTACATTACACTGACACCTACCCTTTCATGTGCCACAAGACACTTTATTTATTCTCCCGTGTTGTGTTTAACGATTAATGCGTTCATGAACTTCTTATTTTGCGCAAACATGTTTAAATTGGTTTCCATGTTTCCATAAAAGTCAAATATTCTTCATCACATCCTTTGTATAAGACGTTTGCCAGCTCAGAGACACCATTTGGAGTGAAATACAGCAGAAAAACATCAGCAGCATGAACTCTGTTTGGCCCTCCTTTAAGGGATCCACAGCTCTGTGATCACTGCAGCAGCTATATTTTATTACTGTTCCTCGTTAATGGAAACAATTAGGAAAGAAATATCAATCACAGACAAGTGCTAGTCATGAGAACTTGTAGTTGACAGGCTATAATAAGGGAAAAGGTTGATAATTGGGTTTGGCTGACTCTCCACCCCCTGCAGACACTGTGGTGACACGAGAGAATGTTCTCCTTTAACAAGGTCGGGCCTAATACTGCTTAATGGAAAGAGGATGTTCCTCTGCCCTGCGTTCCTCAACTTTCACCTCTGCTCTCTTCACCCTTTTGCTTTTTTACTTGTTGCTTAGACCGAGCAGCCACCGGGATTTGGAAGTTCATCGCCCGTCTGTGCACGCCACTGAGAGTTTTCCCAGTTTTCCACTGGGAGTTCGCCACCTCTTTGAATTTTCTAAAAGCCATTGCCGGTGTGCAGCGTCACATCCATCTGCAGCTCAAAATACACCTCGGAACAAGAAGTTGGTGCGAAAGACAAAAATCGACAAATTATCAGTTGTTTTGGGTCATAAAACAACGAGCAGGGAAACCTGTGTGCTAATGTTGGAGCAGCTAATCTGTTTAAGCTGTTGCCTCACAGCTTTTATGGGATTTGACTTCAGAGAGCTTACAATAATAAATAAGGTCTTGGCATTTCTTGATGGAATATATATCACCTGCATTTTGCTCACAGACAAAGCTGGCTCCAATAGTTAATGGCAAAATTTAAAAAAAAAAAAAAAAAAGAATATTTTGGGGGGATTAGTTTCAGCTACTACCGCACCAGACTTTAGGTCAATATCTGTAAAAGTTATAACGATTATTGTTACTTTTTTTTAAGGTTAGTTGTTTGTGGTAAGCATCTTGACTCTGACAGTTAATCACTTACAGATGTACAGCCAGTGATTATTTGCTGGGCGTTTCATTAAATTCTGTCCAGTGGTCCACAAGATATTTTGCTAACAGACAGACCTACGCACACAAACAGACTAATTGTGCACTTTTAACTGTTGGCAGCGGGATATAAAAATGCACTGAACAGGTACATGAAACTAAGGGTGAAAAATTAGCATAAAAAGATACAGTTAAATAGTTTTTCTTTTTTTTAGTCGATACTTTTGAGCTGCTGAGGTGTTAACGTTTCCTTTCTTCCTGTTAAGGTTTTGCGTCTGACAGCGCCTGTTAAAGAAATTGGGCCTTTTCAGTTGTAATCCCTGCAATTAAGCGTGTAGGTGCGGCTCCATTACCTCAGCAGGATTAGTAATGACCCAGGAGAGAATATAATTGCTTCATAATTTGAAGTTGTGAAGTGCATGAAATATCTGAGGCTCAGCCTGCCGTCTCAGCAGTGCTTAATTCTTGGATTCAATGCCCCCCCCCTGTTTTTGTTTTTCCAACCTGAAGCTTTATAGGACTTGTGTTTTGGAAAGCTCTTTGCACTTTTTCCTTGTTCCCTGCTTAGGGTTCTGTGTAAAGGATGTGTTACCATGAAGGCTGCTCTAAACGTGTCCAACAAATAAGATTTTCCCCAAATTCAAGGCAAATTTTGAAAAACCGCACATGAATTTATTTTATTCAGGGATGAAGTTGAGCAGCAGGACTTTCGTGGTAACACATTCAGCTTCTTTCTTGGCCGAACCATGTTTCACATGTGCAGATTTTACTCATCGCCTGAATTTTAGACCTGTTGTTAATGTGATGAAAGCCCTGATATTTGGTTATACTGATCAACATTATCATCATCAGTGAGTCAAACTGGACACAAATACATTTTAATAGTTTTACACTGTACTTTTTTTAATAATTGAGAACTATGAAGAGAATTTTAAATTCGTATGTGAAGCACTTTTATTTTACAAAAGGAAGAACTGCATTTACTCTAAAATAAAACATGTAAGGATCTTTATTTTTACAAAAAATATATATATTTTTATTTTATAAATGACTTAAAGGCAGATTTTAGGCACACTACTGAAGCATTAAATTCTATGTTGAGCTAAAATGTTTTTTTGATGTATTTTAGTTAAAAACTTGTCTAAAATGTGTGACATTTAAGATGTTCCAACACTGGATACGCTGGTGTAGATTCTCTGCCATCCAGGACATGGCAAATCCGAAAAAAGAAAAAAGTAAAACCAAAAAAGCTGGACTACTACTCTGTAGGTAAAGATTCAGAACATAAGTGCAGTTGTTTTGGACATGGAATTTAGAAAAATAAAACAAAAGAAATGGAGTTTGGGAAACAATTAAACAGATTTTATCAAGTTTTTAATACATACACTGTGTGCACCCTTCACTAAATAAAAGTTAATTGTTCACAGATGTATGTTCAAGTATTGTTGTTGACAGTAGGTAGATATGACAAGACTGCATTAGTTTGTAATTTGTTCATTTCTGGTAATAAGTGTGTCACAAATGGCTTTTTTCCCCCTATTTCAAGTACTGGTTATACAGTACGTGTCTACAGCGAAACAAAAAAGTGCTCAAAAAGGCAGGAAAATACAACCAATTTTCATTTCTAATCCAAAAAATACACATTTGAAGTATTTGAAACTGCCTTTAATGTGTTAGATGTGATATAACTAAGTGTCTTTACTGCCTGATTAAGTTACCCCTCAGGTCTGAAGAGAAAAAAAAATTCAAGATAGACAATTATTTCCTTGTGTGTGAATAAGGCTATTATCACTCGAGCCAGCAGGTGAGACTGTAACACCTTTCATTATTCAGACATGACATCTGTCCAAGAAGACTAATTCTATATAATTACGAGGCCTTTGAGAACCCATGATGGTTTTTCAAGTTCTGCCTTTTGTCCCCAGTGAGAGATTTTCCAAAGTGTCCATTACGAACAAAACAGCACCACCCTTATGGCTCAGCACCAGCTAATCATTATTTAACTGCAGGGATATAATGTTGTTGAGCTGCATTGTCACAGTAAAACACACACTCTTTACAGGGTGGTGGACCATGTGATCCTTTTCCTGCACTGATGAGGTGTAGAAGCACAAAAGTCCAAGTTTAAACGGCCATAGGCGGTGTTGGTGAAGTTGTAGAAATGCAGGATTTCCAACAAGTGTTGCTGTGGATAGCTCCATCCAAAGAGGCTCTAAGGGCCTTTCATAGAATAAAGATAATTTACAGTTAAATAAATATGAAAATGCAAAGGAAATCTCAATTGTATGGCTTTGTTTCAAAATAAAGCACCTAAGTTTTGGTAGTTTAATAAATCTGAGCTCGGACAATAAGTCAGACAATGAGTGTGAATTATTTCATTTGGATGGTTCTAACAAATGTTTCTTGGTAATTGTGTATTTTAATAGGAACTGGTTTGAATTATATGAAGTAGACATTTAGTTGAACAAACTTAAACCAAATCTTTTGTTTGCGTTTCTTGTGTCTGTCCTGTTGAAAGAATGAAAACAGGTTTATGAATTTGTCGAACCTGACGGGACATTTCCGGGCTGCTTCAGCAAGTAAAGACAATAAACCAAAACAATAGAACTGAAGGGTAATGGTATTAAGGAAGTTGAGTCAATTCTAAAAGAATAACCTGAGAGAAAATGACATAATGTTGTGGATAAATTTATGTTGTTTTTTTAACAACCCTAAACTCAAGTTTGGGATGAATCAGACATGTGCCTTGCTTGTTTGTTTTTTCCTCAGCATAAAAGGTGATTCTACACGGACTTTAGGTTTTATTTGAAGTTATTTTGTGTTATAGCTTCAGTCCTGAGGTGTTGATTCGGTCCGTTCTCCCAGTCGTACTGTTGTTGTTATTTTCAGTCTCCAGCTGCTTAGATTTTACTTCCCAATCAATGAATGAGCCGCTCCAACCTGAGGTGGGACCTTTGTTACGACAAACCTTATATCTATTACTATTTAGCCTGCATTTAATGTTTTTAAATCCTGCAGTTGATGCACATAAATACCATAAGACAGAAGATAAAGAGCAATAATTAAGCATGATCTCACCTGAACACAGGCAGGTACAGGAAACAAGCCTCTAAATCCTGTTACTATAGAAACTGTAATTACTTACAAGTTACTCCAGTTAAAATGTAATCATATTAGAACTATTTCACTTATTTTATAATGTAACTAATTACATTTTGTTAGTTTTAATTAGCTTATCTTTAAACCTGACAGTGATAACTTTTTAATAATGTGTGCAGAAGAAAAGAAAGCAACAAAATAAGTATTCATCAACTTACAGCTGAGCTGTTTTTTCACAGAAAACGTCAATTGTAATCATGAGTATTTTCAAAAGTAATTGTAATTTTAATCACAGAATTACTTGTGTAATTGTAACAGATCACAGTTGGGTTTCGTTTGTAAATAAATTATGGGACTTAGTTACATGTAACTAGTTAATCCCCAATCTAGTTTTGACTAGTTTTAGTTTTTGGATTACAACCTATAGCTTCTGCATGCTGATGACTTTCTTAAACACACATTCCTTTTAAGCAAATATTAAACAAATTACTTGCTTCTTTAATAAAATCTTGATTTTTTCTGCCACCACTGTCATCATCAAGCGTTCTTCTAATGGATGTAGTGCGTCCTCTCATATCAAATGCAACTTTCAAACGATTTCATGCTGATCATCTAATTTTCTTGCTGTATTTCATCACTGAGAACATCTTGAAATCTTTGCACCTAAAATCTCTGATGTGGGCTTTTGATAATCCTGCTGAAACCAAATAACCTTCAAACACTTCTATAAAAATCCGTTAAGGAGATGTATCTGGTTTGATTTGACAGGTACCAAAAAAAACTGAATTATTTTCCCCAGTTTTCTTTATGTGACTTCCATCATAAGTGTGAGAACAAAAAGCAGCGCTGTGATTGAAGCAGCGACAGAAACTTCACGCCAGTCGTGAAATCCACACTCGGTGTCAGCTTCAAACTGTCAACCGTCGACAGAGAGGGATGTCAGACGGCCGTGCAGGAGTCTGACAGTTTGTTTGTGGATGTATACATGTTCGAGCTGTAATTGGAAGCAATCATTCATTCGTGCACGCGAGTGTGTGTGTGTGTGTGTGTGTGTGTGTGTTGCGCAAGCAAACTTTCACATAATCACTCAGCCAACTCCTTTTACAGAATAAGATTTTGTGCTCCCATGTGTGCACGTTCAAGGTGTTGAACTCCAAAGCACATTTTTAAAGTGCCACTCTCGTTTGCAGTGTCACTTATGCTTCATGCACGTTCTCAATGTATAATTCTCAGAAGCAAAGGAAGAAGGAAGCTCCGAGAGCATTTAGTTTGTCAAAAAGATGTTCTCAGCAGCAGCAGCAGCTCTGTGTGTTTAAGGTTTTGCTTTGAGATGAAAGTTTTCTTTAAGATATTTACCATTTATAAAGCTCTGTCAACACCTGCTTCCAGTTCAAACATACCTTTGCTGTGGTTTAATGCTCATCTTTTAAAGTCAATCATCTATAACCATCGTTTCTGACTCCTGAAATGTCTTTGTTTACTTTGGATGTCGACTACAGTGTAGAGATGACAAGGAAGACTTCCTGTTCCAAAGCAAAGCAGTATTCACAGTGTGCTGACTTGCTTTGAGAAGTTGTCACACCTGCTGATAATCAGTGAACTCATCTTTTTTAATCCCATCAAAACACTCAGAATGATCCCTTGCATTTCACCTTTTTGTTCGATAAATAACGACAGATGTAATTGCTCATACCAGGACCTGAAGATGACCAGAAAACATTAACATATGTCCTCAGTGGTGAAACCTTAAACAGTGC
This sequence comes from Kryptolebias marmoratus, assembly GCF_001649575.2. NCBI lineage: Eukaryota > Metazoa > Chordata > Actinopteri > Cyprinodontiformes > Rivulidae > Kryptolebias > Kryptolebias marmoratus. The sequence goes on from NC_051442.1 coordinate 8,323,359, forward strand.
ATACATGTGATGTAGCACAGCCCAGACTGTGAGGTCACACACAGACCCCATCTTCACGTCTCTAGATATGTTTTTAACCCTTTTTTTTTCCACTAGGTGACTAGTGGTGTGGCATAAATCATAAGCTAAGCTCACATCTTACTAGAAGTGTTTTGGACACACAGGGATTGAAAACTCGCAGTCAGGCTGCAGGGTCCTGGTCATCTTCAAAGGATGGTTTAAGAAAAAGTTTGAACAAATTACAAAATGGGTGCCTGACTTGTTCGAGGCATTGAGAAAAATTATGCTATTTGCTCCTGGAAACCGTACATGATCAGTATGTGTGACTTGCAGTTAAACCAGTGTAGCGTACCAAGAGTGTAGGCTTCACCTGTGGCACAAATGGTTTACAGGTGCCTGTCACCCCATCTGTTTGTGAGGCAGTGTGAGTAGTGTGTTATGTACTGCCCAACACAACAGATTACTGCATTTACTGCACTAGTAAAGCCAATATCGCCATGTGCCGTTCCTCAGCTTGTATTAATATCTATCTGCCTGAAGAGGTCCAACATCCTCGGTCGCTGTAGCGACCGAGGATGTATACCAGGAGTCTTACCCCTTGTGTTGTTCATGAGTTGCCACACAGAGGAGAAGAAGGATGGTTAAGGTTAAGGATTACCCAAACGGCAAAAAAGTGTCATACTTTTAAGGCACATGAATCATACATCATGACCATCATCGTGAAGCCCCAACTAGCCGCTCTCCTGACTTCCACTCAGTTATTAATCATTTTAACAGACAATCAAAGTTTAATGATGATAGAATCAGGATAGAGAGAGAAAGACATGAAAAAGCTATAAATATAACTTTATTGTTGTTTTGGTTTCTAGGGCACAGTGATAATGTGGGCATACTGTGCAATGTGGCTTAACTATGTCTTCACTGCTTAAAAACTGCATTTTGAGTCCACACTGATAGACTGAGTTTTTAAAAACGTTTTTTCTCAATAAGAACTCTCTTTGCATGTAAACGACCTGTGCAAATGCAACAGAAAATTTCAGTTACAAAAAATATCTGAAGTTGTGTTGATTGGGCCATAAATACAGTTACAACAGACAGATCTTCACCCTGATTCAAAGTTAAATCAGTCAGCTACAAACATAAAAGATCTCTGTTATTGCACAACTAGCATCAGAGGGGAAGTTGCTGAGTTGTGTATTATGTATAAAATTGGCAAGTCTGAACAAAATGAAGCTTTCTTCATTAGTTGTGAAAGAGGAATACAGCATCGAGAGTTTAAGGAGGCTCATTTGTTGTGATGTTAACTCAGTCACAGTTTTATTCAGTCATGTTCAAGTTTTTAGCCATTTTCTTTATCCTTTTGTAATTAGTGGATTTATTTATTTTTAAATACAAAAAAACAATAAGAAGTTTGATTTGAAGGTACTTCCTGTTTTCCTTTATCTGCACCAGCTGACTAAACCTTTGAGTGAAAGAGTTTTGCGCCTCTGAAGACAAAGTGCTGCACATGTAATCACCAAAGAGCTGCTCTGATTTATGATGGAGTCACTCTGCTCTCTGCAAACCCTAATTAACTAACCTCAGCAGATTTTAAGGCCTTCACATCCAGCTGGCATTAAACGAGGAATAAAGTAGCACAATGATCAATTACCAACGCATTAAATTCAGCTTTTAGGACTTCCATGGGTGATTTGTTGAGGTAACCGCAACTCGTATCATCCCCACATGCTTTAGTCTGAGTGTAAATACAGTATCTTTCTGACCTTTACCAGAAATCGGTGGATATTAGACCCCAGAATGTGCCGCACACTCTGAGTCACTGCAGAGAAACTGAATTTAGTGGGGAATTGAGCCAACCGTGACGCGAAGCCGCCGCTGACCTGTGTGTTTGTGTTCTTGGCCTCTCCGCTGAGTTTCCACTCAATTTAGAACTTATTAGGACTTAAAAACCCGATCCTATTTCACGCAGGCAACCTGGATTACCCTTCAAAGAGCGCGGTTCGGCTCTGTTTTTCTGATCGAGCACGTAATATTTTATGTCGGAGTGACAGTCGGACCATTTAAGTAAGGTCATGTGTCAAAGGGTTTTACCACAGTATAAATACGGCCTTCACCAGCCGCTAATTATCTGTGTTGCAGATTAGTCTTTAACACGCCCCAACAAACAAGAAATACATGACTTCCAAATGAGCCGGAGTGGAAAATATTTGGATATTTTCATTTCACACCATTTGTTAGGGCATGTGGCAGCACGTCTCCCCCATTGTGTTGTTGTTGTTCACTTCAAAATGATGTCAAGTTGACTGGTTTGGAGAACTCAAACTAAATAAATGTTGCATTTAAGCATTAGGAACGCAACATTAAAAGTCCTGATTTGTATTTGATCATTTTAAAAGCAAAAAAAGTCAATGCGGCTGTTTTTTTTTTTTATCACCAGCTTTAAATGTATCATCCTCTTTAAAGGAAGAATCAGAAGAAGCTGCACAACGAATTTCCCAGAATCTCTTTATTCTCCTTATTACCCGAGCAGTAAATACATCTTCACATAAATAAGCAAAGAGGGGAACTGCCGGGCTGCTACAGGGCGGTGTGAAACCACAGAGCTGCTTCATTTAAAAAAAAACAAACTTTATGACTTCAGATTTGTTCCAAAAGAAATGACCACAATCATGATTAAAAGCCTTCTTAGTAGCCAGAGCTGAAATTGTTTATACATTTTTCCTAATTTGGGATCAGACTGTTGTAGACAGCAGTTATAAAGCCATTGGAGAACAAAGATTCCAGTTAAATAAATATACATCTCTTTCAAACCAATTAGGAAGATAATCAAACATGAAAGTAGTGCCAAGGAGTAAACACAGAAAGATAGGAGGGGAAGAAAAAAAAATGGGTAAATTATATTGATGAAAGCCATGCCGATGAAAATAATGTATGAATTATACGTCTTGCTCTGCTGTCACATCATGTTTTATTCAGAGGCCTCCTTCATTATCAGCAAACCTCTGTGGAAATGTCTCGTTCTATCTGTCATCATATTGCATTAGCATTATGAGCTAAATGCGCGGAGGCAGGATATCAGATCGCTCCCAGAGATGAGCCAGAGATGGACTTTGAATCAAACAGACAGAGGGAGCGCCGGTGGAGACGGGCCTCATGTTGCTCAGCACAGCTGCTGCCAACAGCAGGCCAGTTTGGGTTCTTTGTTTTGCACAGAGTCTCTAACACAACAAGGAAATTCTACCTGTTTTTATTATGATGGGTGCATGAAATGTTGTGGCCTGGTTTCAAACAGGAGAACCTGTTTTGGGATTATGTAAGCATGTCACTCTACCACTGAGCTGCTCATCCTTATTAAAATTCTTTTTAAAGATAAAGTCATGGGGAAGAGACAGTCCGACCTTGTTTAGTTCTCGGGTTTTGCATATCAGGAAGTAATAAAAATGATCGGCTCTTTACCAGGTTTTGAAATAATTCAAATCTAACTTCAAGTGTACACAAACACAACTGATTCCATCGAACAAACAGCCAAAATAGAAAAAGCTGAGTGTGAAAAAATAAGTGCACGCATTAATTTAAGAGAACCAGTTTCCAGTATGAGGTGTTCGTTTCGGTATGTTGTTTGGTTTTCTCCAAATATGGAGCTGTGCATTATGGGTAAACGACTCTACTCTGTTTAAAGAACAACGTCCCAGAAGTCATCTGGTTCATTCAGATGAAACTTTGCAAACCTAAGATGTCCCTTCATGTTGTTTTTGGAGAGAAGAGGGAACATATATACTGTTGATTGATATTTTGTTGTTGTTGTTGTTGTTATTGCAGTTTGTCTGAGCACTGCACAGTCTGACCTTCAGGGTGAATTTGTTGGACTTCCACTCCTGGGAAGATTGCCAGCTGTGTTAAATGTTTTACACTCATGAATAATCTTTCTGTCAGTAGAATAATGGACTCTCAGTTGTTTGGAAATTACCTTTAACTCTTCCCAGATTGTTGGGGAGCAACAGTTGCTTCTCTAAGGTCATTGCTGATGACTTCCCGTCCTGGCATTGTGTTAACACATGCCTGTACACTTCAGAGCAGCAGACTGCCCAAACTCCTGCTTTTATAGAGGTGCTCACCCTGATGATGATTAGTTAATCAATACATTTGATTTTCACACAAGATTTGTTTTGGTTTGTTTAGTTTTAGTTCAGTAAATAATGTCATGGTGGAATCTGTGGTGTGTTTTTGTACATGGGGTTGGAGTTAAATCATTTTAGAACCTGGTAAATACCAGATCATTTTGGTATGTCCCAATACAAGCCTACAATTGAAAAAGGATGGACTTTTTTTACCTACAAGACTGTATTTATTGAACATGCTTGTGATGCTGGATCACTCAGTTTACTGCTGAGTTACTCGATGAGCTTTCTGCTGATTGTTGGGTATGTCAGATTATCGTATCAGTGTCAGATTATTTTTTATCTAAAAGGAGAGTAGATGTTTATTTTTGTGTTTCAGTGCCTTTATAAGGGCGGTAGGAGTGGACACCATCAGCTTCAGTGAGAAATTTGTGTTTGTGACTTTTATAATAAATGACAATCTAAAGGCTCTTTTTGAGTTACAATTTGAACTCCTTTCAATACTCTTAACATGATTTTTCTTATTTTATTTTAAGTGCTGTCACATACCAAGTATATATATTGTTTTAACTTTATTAAATAATCAATGTTCCAACTTCTCAATACCAGTGTTCCACTCATCTGGACAAAGGTCAGTGTTTCATTAAGGTTTTTTATTGTTTCCTGGTGATCATGTGCTGTTTTTTTTTACTACAACAAGGCATTTTGCGATTCTAATCATCATTTATAAACTTCTTTATGATCACCTATTTTATACTAAACAGCAAGTAAACATAAGAGCAAAACCTTTTGTTTAATTAACTCATTCACATCTGAACTCAGTTCCTTTGCTTTTTCTCAGACTGTTTAATCCTCTCTTACCCCAAACTTCAGAAACTTCCCAGTTAACTTCTCGGTTTCTGTCTTTTCCTCACAAACAACTCAGATGGTGTGCTTTTGTTTAAGTGCACAACATTCTGCTTTGTGTTCTTGTGCATTTAGTTAATAAGAGGAAATCCTGTTAGCTCGTATTCAGACTTTGGCTTTAGGTCTTTTTAAATATCCAACAATCTGACTGAATGTTTTTTTTTCCCCTGTAGGTGTTTATGTATTACTTAGGTTACAACAATTTTTATCAAATAAATAGATAAATCTAACAAAGTTAGCCACTCAAACAAAGACAAAAACAAACCAAAAGACAACAATTAACCAACTCTGCTCCTGCTTTATCTGAAAAAAGAAATCCCACAGCTTAGGAAAAAGTGATGGGTTATGTTTTAGTGGTGTATTTTTTTGTCGGTCATGTGATGATAAATTATTTTGTACAAGAGCTCCCTCTTATGGCGATTTCAATTACTCACAACATGTTTTTTGTGTCCTCATTTGTTGAGTGTACACATTTTTAGCACCTGACCAAATCTATCAAATCCTGTAAGGAAAGAAAAAAAAAGTTTTAAAGGAGTGTGTCTTTGAGCCGGGTATTCCATCAGATACAGGATATTTATTATACAGTCTAACATCTTCTAAAAGATGCAATTCTGGGGGGGAATTTAAATTGCTGAATATAGATCTTATTGTTTCGTAAACATGTTTTGAATCTGTGAAATAACTGAAAAAAAAGAAACTTCTGCAAACATGAACAGACATAAAAACATTTTGGTTTTTCCATTGAAGCTGTGTGAAGTTGTTGTTGTGAGTGCTTCTCTGTTTAACCAAAAAAAGGGAACATTTTAGTAAAAGATCCTTAAATATAAGGCTTGAGATGTGTAGAAACATAAATATCCAGTAGGTGTCACTGTGTTTCCTCTGAAGGTAACAAAGTCGGTTTCAAATATTTATTTTGAGATTTTCCTCAAGACAAACAGAAAACTGACAATTCTTTTATTTATCGCTGATTTTCTTATCTATTTGAAGACACTACTCAAAGGCAAAGGCCAGATTTACAGTGAATCTATCCATGTTTCAGCACTGGAAGGAAAATAGTTGCCAGATTTACATTTTCAGCTTCCCATCAAACAGAAACACGCTGGGTTTTCTATTAATTTTGCAACATCAGAGCACAAAAAGGCACAGTTTGCATCAACGGCAGGGCTGAGCCTTGTGTTTACTCATCTTTATTCATTTTTCTTGTGAACATGCTTTATAAAAATGGAATTCACGCTCAAGTGGCTGTCAATTTCAGCAATGTAAAGGAAAGTTTGTTTTCTGTTCAAGATGCTGAAATGAAAATGTCAGTTTATTATGGATGAAATTAAAGAAATGCTTCAATGGTTTTAAAATAAGGGAGTCGGGTTTTTTTTCTCTCATGCTTCATAGACAGGGGGTTTGTTCGTGGGGAGTTGTTGCACTGCGTTTCTCCAGCTGATGTCAGGCTGTTGTCACTGCACCAGAATCAGAACCGGTGCAGGCCAGCGATTATTCACACTCTGACCACGTAGCTTCTTCTGTGGCTGCAGAAAGTCTGGGCATTCCTCAAAAATCCTGCAAACATATGTATGTTACTCTCATAAATGCACATGCACAAAAAAAAACTTCATATTTCTGCTTATACTCATCCGGTGTAATAAAAACAACAAATATATAGAAGTAAAACAAGCTCATCAAGAGCAACATGAGAGACAGGAGTTTAAATGTTAGTGGAGTGATCATTTATTAATCCCTTCATTTTCTGCTGTGTTCAGGTGGCAAATGCAGCAGGTTAAGATGGGAAACCCAAACCTCACCCCAACAACACTCTCCAGTTCCTCCTGTGGGATCCCAAGATGTTTCCTGGCCTAAGAGGAAACATAATCCCTCCAACAAGTCTTGGGTCTGCCCCAGGGTCTCCTCCTAGTGGGACAAGTCCTAAAACCTCCAGAGGGAGGCGCCCAGGAGGCATCCTAATCAGACGACTGCACAGAGCTCCCCCCAAATGATGGAGCTCTTCACTTTACCTCTAAGGCTGAGCCTGGCCATCCTATGAAGGAAGCTCATTTCAGGTGCTTGTATCTTGGATCTCATTCTTTTGGTTGTGAGCCACACGTCATGACTGTAGGTGAGGACTGGAACGTAGACAGACTAGTACATTGAGAGCTTTGCCTTTCAACGCAGCTTCTTCTTCACCACATCAAGCCAGACCAAAGCCCTCATTACCCCCATCTGTTGATCCATCTCCTGCTCCAGCCTACCATCGTTCACAAACAAGACTGCCAGATTCTTGAACTCTTCCACTTGAGGTTAAAACTCACCTTGGTTCTCCAGGTTGAGAACCTCAGCCTTAGAAGAGCTGACTATCACACCAGCTGCTTCACTCTCAGCTGCAATCCACCCCAGTGGCTCCAAGACACCAACAGAACCACATCATCTGCAATACACAAAGATGAGACCCTGAAGTTCCCAAACCAGACACCCTCCTCTCCCTGATTGCGCCTCGAGATCCTGTCCATTAACACCACAAACAGGATTGGAGACAAGGGACAGCCTTGGCAGAGTCCAATCAGCACCGAGAACAAGCTGATCTTTGTGCTGAGGATGTGGACCCAGCTCTTGTTTTGGTTATACTTGGTTATATATGTTTTTGGTTAGATTTAATAGTCCTGAAAAGCAGCCCTGGCACCACATATTTCTTCAGCACCCCCACAGAATACCATGAGGAACACAGTCATAAGTCTTCTCCAGATCCACAGAACTCATGTAGACTGGAGAGTCAAGCTACCATCACCCCTTAGAAATCCCGCAAAGTCTGAAGACCTGGTCCACTGAGGTCTGCCACTCCAAAGGCGTTGTCCCGCTCCTCCATGCGACATTGAAGAGATGTGTCAGCCATGACAGCCGCACAACGCCCAGAGCCTTCAGCGTCTCATGGTGGGTCTCGTCCACCCCTGGCACTCTGCCGTTAGGGACCATGGTGAAGGATTCCTCTTCCCTGGAGTCCTCAGACTCCACCTCCTTAGGTGGCGTTCACCTTTAAAGAGGAGGGATTATTTAGAAGAAAGAGATGAGTTTATTCTTTCATAATATCTTTGGTGGTCTGCTCACAAGAATTTGTGATCAGTAGCGGGGAGCAAACAGCTATCAGAGATATGTGGATCTTATTTTTTTAAATAAGAAGCCGCTGTTTTCTAACAGCAGCTTTATTCACAAAGGTTCTGCTGTTAGAAACATTTCAGCATCTAAAAAAGGGAAAACGTCTCTTGAGGTATTTGAGCATCGTGAAAGCTGCGTCATTGATTTGAGTTGTATTTTTACTGCTGTAAGAACAATGAACTGTAGTTTTGCATCCTTCTCTACATTTAGTTATATGTTTTATGTGCACATCCAATTATTTTTAAGCGCAAGGTTATGTGGTTTGTTTGTGTTTATTTATCACACTCAAGCGTGCTGAAATTATCTTTCTTTGTGCACTGAAGATATTTTTCAGTCAAACTTAACACTTTGAACTAAATGTCAGCTTTATTAATGATCCAGACTTAATGTGGCTTTTCTCACATTTTAGATTAATGTCAGCATGAATTTTAATCAAGCTCTTAGGGATCCTTAATTGTTGTTTGTTTGTCTCAGAGGAACTTTAATTTTTTTTACGAGGCTCAGATATTTGTATGGAAGCATTTGCCTGTTTCGAAGCAGCTCCAAGTTGTCATACAAATAAGAAATGCTTTCTTATCATTAACACTAATTATGGTTATGATAAAATGTCCAAAGACAGTTGCAGTTTGCCTGGGACAAAACTGCCAAGTCCCAAAAATGAAGCAGCCAAATGAAATTATCTCATTATGTACAGTAAATCATCTCTCACTGTGGTGTAAAACAAACAATCATCTTTAAAGAAATAAAAATAATTTCTAATAGACCACATATTGGCCTGAAAAACACTGATCCTGTTAGATGATCCCTTTTTAATCCCAGTGAAGAAAGTTAGCCAATAATTAGCCCTGTGTGAATCAGTTTTATTCACTTCTTCTGATGAGACGTTTAAAAGAAGTTTCTCTTTGCATTCGTAGCCAAAGTTCACTGCTCCACTTTAACCAGACTGATAAGATGCAATGAGATTTTAGCAAAATATAAACATGCCTGTTTCGAAAAAAATCTAAATACAAAATCATGTTGCCCTCATTAGATAAAATAAGTTTAATAATAATTACATTTCTAACAAGTTTTCACATTTTTGAAGATTAGATTACATGATCGAGCAGAAACAACTGAAATGTCATCAAATGCTTGTTAAAAGAGACCCTGAGAGCCTTCAGAAGCTGAGCAGTTTTAAAAGTTAAAGAGTCATAGCTTACTGTAGGTGCAAAGCTTTGAATCCCTTTAAATCCTTTTACTGACAAACTGACTGTGGAGCATCCAGAACACTGAGAAAAGTGGATTCAAAGATCAGTGAGATCTTCCTGACAGTCACTTTCCTCTTCTCCTCTTCTTTTTATTCACTTATATATGTTTGGGCTTCTGTACTTTTTACCTATGAGAATTGTTTGAATGTGTTTTCCTCTCTCCCGGTTTGTTCTGCTCTCTAATTAAAGTAAATGACAGATGAAGCAGTTTGATTTCTAACCGGGTTAATTATTGGAGATTGATTTCTGCTGTTACTGCAGCTGCGTCTATTATCAAATTCAACAGTTCCCAAACCTGACCCACAAAATAACAGCAGCAGAAACTTAGGATTTGAACTATTTTTGGTTAAAGAATGCAAAAATTTGTAATTAGGCCAATTAAATAAGGACATAATGACCACAACCATCATTAAACTATTTTACCTTTTTCTCTCTGAACATTTTTGGCAACAAAAACAAGTAAATACAAAATGAAACAAAATTAGCAATCATTTTTCAGTAAGAATTTTTGTCCTGAAAATCATCTTAAGAGCCAAAACCTGATGTTTTGTGACCCATAATGGGGTGCCCACCCCAACATTATGAACCACTGATGCGCATCACGTAGGAAAACTAAAGATTCACTGCAATATTTAAAGATTAAAGCTCCTACTGACCACCCCCATGTTTGACAGCTGGTTTTAGGCGTTGATATTCTTTATGTCAGTACAAAATAAGATTTTGGTGATGAGTTCATTTCTGCTCTAAAATTAAAAAGTCGAATCTGATCACATTCTGGTCAAACTGCTCTGTTCTCTGACACAACCCTCTGGCTCTGATGAAGGCTGCTCTCTCGTATGTCCTGATTGTCACTGTAGAAAACTTTGAACTCAGCATTTTCTGCTGTCAGATTACAATAAGATTATCTCAATTCCACAAGAATTTTTGCCTAATGTTAAATTAAAATTAAAAATCACCAAGCTGATCAATTAACCAAGTGAAGCACCTCGATGCTCAGAATTTCTATGGAAACAAAGAAGGATTTGTTATTTTTTTGTATACAACTGCATTTAGGCTTAGTTTCAGTCAAAGAAATAATAGAAGGGTATAAATTTAATGTTTTGATGTTCATCTGATGTAGCATTTATTTAATTGTAAGACTTGGAAAGGACTAGTTGACCTTTATAAGTCCTGATATGTAAAACATTGGATTTAAAACAGGGCATACCTAATTTCCTGGACGGTCTCCCACCCAAACACAAGAGAACGTAAATGGAAACCCTTTTAGTGTTTCTGTCACAGTGAGATTATCTGGCTGTAGTTTAATTATCGGATGTCCTCATGATGGGTAGCTACCGGGATCAAAGGAGCTTTGCCCCCTTCTACTCCCCTGAATTCATCTGTCTGAACTTCCTCCCTGTTGTAGCCTCAGTTCACATACTCAATCCTCGTCTTTCAGACTTACTGCCACGGAGCCGGAAATGTTCTGAGCAAAGTCATCGCTCGCTCAGCCTCGAGGCGGCACTTTAATGGATCCTGCCGAACAGAAACAGAGAGGCTCAGAGGGAGGGCTTTATGAAGCGACATACTGAAGTGAAGCATAGATTCCATCAGCGGAGGTAAGGAAGAAAGTAGGGAGTTAAATACATACTGCAGACGCTGGTGGTCTTGTGTATTTAAAATCCCTCCATGAGCTCCTGTTATGCTGGAGTCAACTGTTCAACGGAGAAAAAAGCTCATTATCTGTCCCCAGCTCATCACAAGGTTAACACAAACACACAGATTACCATGTATATTAACACAATTAAGAATGTACTTGTTTGTACTTGTTATCTGTTAGTTATTTCTTAATAAGGGTTTACTTGATGCTGACTGTATCTTTCAAAGCAATGAATAGATCAAAGGCCTAGCAGTCCTTGAAGGACTTGGACTGAGAAGGGACAAACTCACAGACCTTGTATATGACATTATGTGCGATCTTATGTGATATTTTGAAATCCTGTGAGATATGTTAGTGCTCAGATAATTTGGTCATAATTTTGCCACACTAAATTTAGCTCAGTATCTGTAAAACTGACAGAGTTGCATCTATTTTTGTGTCGCTAAGGTGGATTAGCTGTGGCAACTATTTTAAATTGGGTTGACTCCAAATGCGTTTTAGATGTCCCACCTTGTCTTGCAAGAAGAATTGAATTTAGCACACATAATACTAGTCATATAATCACAAAACAATGAAATAAAGGGGTCAGAGGTCAGTATATTGTGTTTTTACTGTTGCATTTACAACCTCAGTAGTATATCTTTTAATAACTGTCCTGTTACTAATTTTAAATGTTTTTCACTGTTTCACACCTGGAACCTTACTGCATATTTTCTCATTTGTTATCTCTTTGCCCTCTACTTCTTCCTCCTTCCTTCCTTCCCCTCATCATCTGTCTTTTGGGATGAAAAACAGTGTTTCAGCTCCTCTTTCCCAAAGCCAATCAGCTGCAGACCCAAGCAGTGAGCGGGATTATCCCTCTATTTCTATTAGTCACACACTCATAAGCCATGTATCCCTCTGAAGCTTTGTGTCAGCAACTTCACATCCAGAGTGGAGAGACTTCTCATTATTGGTGGATTGAGAGGTTTTAGCTTACACAGAGAGCGCAATATTCTGAATGTCATGTCACGCTTAAAGCAAAATACGTTTCACAGATTAGTAATTTGTTTCAACTTTCAGTGCTGCCTCCGTGACTACTTAATCAGTCCATTAGTTAACACTCAAAGGAGGACAGTTTTAGAAAGGCGTGTTGATTTCAAACATTTCTCACAAACATTTTAGAAGCATTCCTACAGATCGTACTTTCAGTGGTGAGATGCACACCCAAGGATTTTGGTGATTTCTTTTACCTGCACACCATTTGTCGGATTTGTTATATTTTCATAACCAGCTTCATGCTCCCAGCCACTGCATTAGTGTTAGAAAGGTGTCTGAATACTCAAAAAAACTGCAAACAGACGACAAGATTGTTTTAATACACTGACCTTGAGCTATGATGCCAACTCACTTAGACCCAATTTTTATTGACCAAGACAAAAAATAAAAAGGCAAGAAGTATTGTTTTCGATTGTGTGTGTGTTTGATTGTATCATTAGCAAAATATCTTATGAACCAATGGATTTATTGGTTTATTTGGTCCTAAAATTAGCAAAACACCAGCTAAAAGGCACAAAAGCATTGCTGGAATTAAAGTTAGTTTTTAGCTGAAACTAGCATTGGTGAACTGGAAGTAGTAGAATTTGCTTTAGCAATATTAACAATGGTAGCATTACAAGAAATACAATAAGTTTTAGCAGACATAACATTAGCAGAAGTATGCTGAAATAGAAAAGAGAACAGAGTTTTTAAAGGATTTAAATAGATCTCAATTTATTTTCAATAGGGATGTTTTGTAAATAAAGTTAAAAACTTTGAAAAGTATAAAGGTTATAAAAAACAAAATTCATAGCGTACATCTCCTGAATAAGCTGAACGTTTTGATATATGAACGGTTAAAATAGCACAAGTGGTTATTGAAAAAAACTTACAAAAAGATATTAATAAGTCAGAATAATAATAATAAAGATCAAAAGGATCACTATAGTATGAATACTGACTCAGCATTTACACAATTAGAACCAGAAACTGCTGTAAAAATGTTTGTTTCTGCTGTTATATGGGATTTTTAGCACAAATGGGGACTGACTTTTGGAATCTGAAGCTTTCTGATTAAGGGTTTTATGTTCTGGATGTCTAATAAAGTTTAGCATACTGACTTGAATAATGCCATAAACCATCTGCTAATCCTAAATATGTTGCCACGTATTTATTTCAAAGCACAGAAGCCCCGAATCCCGGGTTCACAGCTAGTGTGAATTTACACTCCACACTTAGTTTAATACTGAATTCATACATCAAATAGATTGATGCAAGAATGGACAAAAATTACAAACACATAAGTGGATGAGTGCAGAAACACTATAAAAGTCCACTCTGATTTAGTAATGAAGGCACGGAGTAAAAGCTCTGAGCAGCGGAGGAGAGGAGTCGCCTCATTTCACATTCTGTTCACATTAATTTATATGCTTTTAATTAAACAGATCAATATTGTTGTCTGTGGCCCAGTGAGTGTGAACGAGACTTTAATTTTTGACTTTTACTCTCTCTTTAAAGGTCATAATCCCCCTTACACTGCCTGCCTACCAAACCGGTGGAGCCTTTTAACCTTGAATGTGATGTCAGCAGGCCTTTCTGTAGACATCTGATAACAGATTAAATTACTGACAATCCACTCAGACAATAAATGGAGTCAGTTAAAGCTGGTAAACACATTGTTTTGGTGTGCCTTGACATAAATCGGTTTGTGTAAATAGAGCTTGACATTTGAACACCTCAAGTCATGTTCGCTTTATTTCTTCAATAAAGCTGAGCCAAGAAATGGTGATTACCTTCCGCTCACTCACATAATGGTCTGATGATGACTCAGAGTCATCTGTAGCTATGGTTTTTGTTTTCATTTTAATGATTCAACCTGATCGGAATAACCTTTTTTTCCTCTGTTGTTTTACGTTGAAAACTAAACTGTTATTATACATTTTCTTCTGTTTAAGAATCTGAGAAAACAACCATTGAGTCAGAGTCTGAAAACAGACCTGATTTGATGAACAGCCTTCACTTTTAATGCAGATACACAGGCATGATCACAACTTTTAAGCACAGTACACTTAGAGAAGGCCAATTTAGAAGCCTAATGTCTGCCTGATTTATCCAATCAGAAACCAGTTCTGAGGTAGGTTTGGAATCACTGTTCTATTTAAACACCTAAATGCCACCACCATGCCGTGTCACTGTGGATGTGAAAAGTAAAAATTCAGGTTTAAAATATTACGTCACAGTGAAGTTGGCGTGACATCAACAGAGGGTGCCGAACAAGGAAGAAGCCCCGCCTCCAAAACTGAAGCCTTCAACCTCAACTGACGTTTGCAGCAGCCCAAATTATTTCTGGAGAAAACTTTTCTGGTCAGACGAGACACAGATTGAGCTGTTTGGCAACAATGGTGAAATGTTTGGAGAAGTCAAACCTCAGCCTATTGAAAAATTATGGGCTATGCTTAAAACCATATCTATGCCAAGAAACTGACCAATTTAAGTGAACTGTACCAATGCTGCCAAGAAAGGGAGTCTAATATCCAGTAATATTTTTGGGTTGTGTTCAGTGTCTCTTTTGTTGTCTTTATGTTTATGTTTAGTTTGTGTTCCAGATACAGAAGCAATCTGGAACAAAGTCGACTCATTTAAACTCTGTGGAAGTCGATAAATGTCTTCTTCCTTAACATCAGATGGCTGCACAGTATGGAATCTGTAATTATGTTAATTTAACTGGAGTAAAATCCCAAAAAGTAAAGACCCTGGCTTTGTGTTGTAGTTCTTTTCATTGTGCAGCCTTGGCTCTGACTGTCGTGTGCTTTTATTTTCCACGACCTCTGTACAAGTAGGTTCCAATTGTCTCAACACGCTCTCGAAGCAGCGGTCTGTCCCAGTGTTAAGAAACATTTCCCAGGACTGACAAAGATCCACACATTATGCATCATTTAAAGGACAGACTGCCAGGAAGCATTAATCTGACACTTTGCAGCACACTTGTGTGGAAAATGTTTCAGTTTTTCTTCCTCTCAACTGTTCGGATATTATTTCTCCCTATAGCAAATAGGAGGAGCTCTTGCACGCCCCTGTCCTGCAAAGGGGTTCAGTTGTTTGAATTTGCAGAGAAGACACTTGGACATTGCTTAAGGATCAAAACAGTTTCCATATTTTATATATTTCCTCCATCAATAACTCTTTGGTTCATCCCGCTTGGACTTGATCCGTCTTTGTTTGTTCATCAGATTGTTTGCTCATTCAAGGAGTCATTGCCGTTTTATCCTTTTATCTGTAATGTAGTCATGATGATTGGGATCAGAAGAAACTACGGGACATGTTTGGTCCGCATCAACTGATGGAAATCAAAGGACAAGACTAACATCAACCTTCCATCTGTACTTCTTGAGGATTACAAAGATAAAAAACTGTTTTACCACCAGGGGATGAAAAGTGTCTCCTTCATTCCTGTTTGTTGTTTGGCTGTTCGCCCATGCATCCCGAATGGGAAAATAAGCTTCGCTTTTTCTCTTTTTTTCCCCTCAAACATCTTGTGAAGAGCAGTAATTACTGAGCAAGAAGGGAAACAGACAAACTTGTCAGACAAAGACAGGGAAAAAGTGAGGAGAGCACGTAAAGTGAACAAGAGTAGGTGGGCGTCATTGAAGGTGATTATTATGTGGCTTCAGCAGGAAACAGCAGGAAAGAAACAGGCAATTTAACTTGCTGTCCATGTTTAGTTACAGACTAAACATGAACTTCCTGTTTGGCAGCTTGTAATTATCACACCCACATGTTTTGCTAACACTATAGCAGCACTGGATGTCTCCGAGCGGGTATGAGGCGCAGAGAAACAAAAGTAGAAAACACTGGAAAAATATTGTCAAAAACAGACGAATATTTGCATCGATGATTGTTGGCTTTTTTCTCAAAGTGATGCCCCTAAACTCATCTTCTTTTTATTCTTAAACATGGATCAAAATTATATTTTTGTCACTTCAAAATGTTACGATTTGGTAATTCTACAACAACTGCCACGATGACTCATTGTCCATCACTTCCAGGCTTTGGAAAGACCAGGAATCTGAATCAAAATTCATGTGACACTTTCAGCAAAACATGAGCATTTCCGTGCGCACGAATACGTTCATTCAGCTTTCCCACTGAACTCTGAGGAAACCTTTCGGTGATAATAAGAGCAGAAGTCATTGTAGTGTCTGAAAAAGTACAGAAGCGAGTGGCCTAAAGTCACAGGCTGAGTCAGGACGGAGGACGTGGAATAGTGCACAATGAGCACTTACTGTAGTTAGGCAGAAAAGCAAAAAGCATGCAGATAAACGGACAGGACCTCTGTGGCTTTCTGAGAAGCTGAAAGCAGGTCAGAAAGTGACAATGTGAGAAGTGAGACGTCTCTCAGTGATGTGCTAAATGAGATGCAGAAAACAGGCTGGACAGAAGCTGAGCTTTAGCAGGCTGTTGTAACATATAAACAAAACCATACTCTTATCTCTAATTACTTTTAGAAATAAATGTTTTAGAATGTCATGGTTGCTATTTCAGTACGTTGTTTATTCATTGAATTTAGCAGCTTTTTAACCTGATCCAGGCTCCATAAAGTGCTTCACAGTGTTTAACCCATTCACTCATTCACACAGAGCTTTCTGAGACTTTTGTATTCTCACTCATACTCTGATAAAGGTATCAGGGATGGTGGTGGTGGTGGTGGTGGGTTGACGCCCAATGATAAATGACAGTTCTCAAGAGACAAACACTTAATGATGCACCGCAGTGACACATGATACGAGANGGGGGGGGCGGGGTTCTGCGTCTTGCCCAAGGACACTTTGGCACCCTGCAGACGCTGGGAATTGAACCCCTGATCTTCTGATTGAAAGATGGACGCCCCACTCCTGGGTCAAAGTTGCCTCCAAATATTACATATTTGACTTGGAGGTTTGAAATTCTCATAATGTCCTCAGTAAAGTTGTTCTATTGCCCCATACCTCCACCTGTTGTGAATTCCCAACCAGCTCACCTGTTTGCACTCACTAATTGCCCCTCCCAGTCTATACGGCGCTGTGAAAAGGGACTTGCCTCCTCGCAGATATCTTCTGTTTTTGCTTTATTGTCACACAGTGGCTGATTTAATATTTATTGGCTACACTGCCCTGTGCCCCTGCACGGAAAAGACAACGTATGAATGGATGGATGGGGAGACTACAAATGCGTTAAATTTATTCTGCACTGTCAATAAAATAAACAAAAATCTTTCTTTATAACCAGACTCTACATTCGTCTTAGGACCGTTGCCGTCACTTCCTCAGGGTGGACATGTTTTGAGTGATGTTATCTGATCACAGAGCAGACATCAGATCAGATTTATAACAGCAGCGTATTAAATGCACGGCTCTTATTGGCACGATGTCAGGGAGAAGACATACTTCACAGAAAGCTCTGCAAAAAGACTAAAATAATGCAAAGTACCAAGCACCGCAGATAATCTGATGGCCTGAGCCAACGATTATGATTTCCTATTATGATACTTTCTCATTTCTGTTCGTGCATACTGTATGAAAGAGAGATGACGATTTTATAATCAACCCTCTCCGTGAGGTCAAAAGGTTTTCATTATTTTGCCTTAATTATACCATTTACAAGCACAGCTTTGGATAATAACACTGGTGAAAAGGAACCACTGATTTCTCTGGTAAATGACCTCAGATGACTTTGTGATGAGGCGCAGCTCACTGAACTGCTGGTCTTTAAAATAAATGTTCATCAATAAGTAACTCCAGAGGAGCAAATGGTATTAATGTGTATTAATTATCACCGAAAGGTGAAGGTTGACAAGAATGTTTTTGCCTGTGAACGTGTGTGTGTGTGTGTTTGTGTATCTTTGTTTTCATGTAATGTTAGCAAAATATCTGATGAACTACCGGATGTATCCTAATGAAGCTCTCAGGAAGTAATCATCAGATGCACATCTACAACTGATTAACTTCTGGAGTCAATCCAATTTAAGATGGCCACCACAGCCAACAGAAAACTGGCTGCAGTTCAGTCAGTTTAACAGATAATGGGCTGAAATTGAATGTGGCAGTAGCTGAGAGTCATTCATAACACGTACTTTGAGCAAAATGATCTTGATCTAAAACTCTGTTATAAAAGGCAGACAATGAAACGCATCCCTCAAGAAATGCTAAGCCTTTATTTTGTCATTAAATTTATTTTGTGCCTTTTTTTTCTTTATCTTTAATTTTCACTATCTACCAACTTTTTCTGATTTTATCCATGCACAAAAAAAACATTTTTAACTTTCGCATAGACAAATATCTCTCATATTATGCTTTGAAAACCCATTTCTGAGCAGTAAGTGGTCTCAGACAGTCCATTGAAAAGTGCGCAGCGAGATGAAAAACATGTACAGCCTGAAAAAAAATCTGTAGTCACACAAGAAAAGACAGCAAATGGACTCAAAGGAGGGAGGAAAAAATAGCCCAGAGAGGGAGATGTTTTGAGAGCAGCAGCTTGATTAAGTGAAGTAGCGACCATTGTTGAAGGAGGTGGAGAAGATATAAATCAATGCATTGTGAAGAGTCCCTCAGCCATCCCACAGGATCTCTCTCCCTGTTGTTTAAATGTCCAACACATCGACAACTGTGGGATTAAACCCCTGGGAGCGGCCAGCCACGACGATAAATGCTCCACAGCCAGAAACTCTCTGCCAGAAAGAAACATTACCTGCACGAGAAACAAGAGACCTCTGACGGTAAATTCTACAATTAGCGAGAAATGGCACCATCTTTGTAGTTCGTAATACGTCAGCTGAACTGCTCCAGACTTTAACTTTTGTTGCTCAAATTGATTTATTCTTCATCCTGATCAGCTGATCTGCAACACGCATCAAATCTGTTAGCAAAATATTTCATCCACCACTAAACAAATTTTAATGAAACTTTTAGGAAAAAATCACTGGATGCTTGTTTACAACTCAATAACTTTTGGAGTCAATCCAATCCAAGATGGCCACCTAAACCAACTGATCTTAGAAAACACAAATATAGCTACAAGTCAGTCAATTTCACAGATATTGTGCTCAGATTTAGTGTAATATACATGAGTTCACACATAATGTTATTTTCATGGTTTGATAAAAACGGCTCCAACTTTGTCATGTCTCTTATGCAATCATTCAGTAAATTTAGGCCTTTTACTTAATTTTTAAATAGCAAGTATATTGTTTTAATACTACCTGGTGTGTTTTTATTGTATTTCCAGGTTCATTAATAAAACCATAAGACTGTGCAGGCAATAACAGGTAACACATTGCAGGTAATGTGATCCTTTAGGTGCTAGCGCATGAGCATGAGGTGTAACGATATTATTATTGGATACAGTTGTCTTTATCACATAAATACACAGGGGATGGGTAAGTGAAAATACTCATATTAAATTTATAATAATATAGTTTTTTCATAAAATTTCCTATTTTTAGATTAAAAAAATTGCTTCGCCGACACTTTCATAGCAATTATAATCACTTTAGGGACTCTGGGGCTTAACGTGTTATTTATATGTATTTTGTGAATCTTATTTTACTATTCCCTTGTTTTCTATTATATATATATATATATCATTGTCAAACTGGAGTTAATTAAAAAGTGTTTATTTAAACTTGATAGCATGAAGCTACAGTTACATGTTTGTCTTACCTTTTATTCTACATTCATTATAAAGATGACAAAAGTAACATGTCCATCTTTTTTTTAACAGACTTCTTCTAAACTAAGATCATTTAGCTTTCGTCCTCTCTTCTACTTTTCATTGAGGTAAACTGAGTGTTTTGAGCTGCAGGTACTGAACTCTGTGGTCTTTCTGCTCTATACGAGTCATTCTTCAGCCCACAGGGTGAAACTATTCCATATAAAATATACGTTGCTTTGTAATGGGGCCAAGCAGCAGGATGAACAGAAAAGGCAACAAGCAGACTGGATTTATTCGACTTTTTTGTCATTTGAATTCCATGTGAGTAACGAGCAGAGAAGAGCAGAAAAAACAAATGGAGACAGCTGACTGAGTTGAAAAATAAAATCTTGTCACATGGAGCTCCCCCAGCTCGTCTCAGTGAGCTCACAGAGGGTGTGTTTTTATGTCTGAAACAGAGCACAGACCGGCGCTGATGGGAGGCTGACCTCATCATGTGTTCAATAACCATCGCTGAAGGACTCCTCCGAATTGAGCCTGAAAGCAATTTATCAGTGAGACACTGATAACCGAGCAGTTTGAAGCCTGGGCCCTGAACTTAAGATGTGGCGCCGCGTCGTCCAATACCATCCAGTAATCTGTGCTTCTGAGCTGCATTTTCAACGTCACGTCAAAGACTTCCCTGATTCAGAAAAACAATGTGAAGCTTCTAATACATGATTTAGTTGCTTTGTGGTAATAGAATTTTATTTCAGATACATCAAGTGAAGGAATGCATATCGCCCGCCAACTTTTATGCCAGAGTTTTAAACTTGGACCATCGTGTGCTGAGAAGGCACAGAGTTGTAGCTAATATTGATCAAACAAAGCCATTCAAAATCTTACGCAATATTGTGAGATCTCGCAAGGCGTATTAGCACTCAGAGTGTGTTCTGATGATGAATCTCAGCTACTACCACACCAAAATAAACCTGTAAAAGTTCTTTTAACTCAGGGTTGATTAGATTAAATTGGCTAGTGAATTGTCGACGGACATTCAGCGATTACATTATAAGACTTTTACTAAATCCTACAAAGTGGTTCATGAGATATTTTGCTAACAGACAAACAAAATTGACTCCAACAGTTGATGGCAAGGTTTTAGGCCAAGGTGTTGCACAATGTGTTGCCCTCAAAGTAGGCGTTGAGGATGACTCCTAGCTACCACCACACTAACTTTTAGCCAAATATCTATAAAACCGGCAGAGTTGGAGCCACTTTTGTGTCGGCTAAAGTCAATTAGATGTGGCGACCATCTTTGTTTAGGTTGATTCAAAAGGTATTTAATTGTAGATGTTCATCCAATGTTTGTTTTTTTTTTTACTGAAAATTGCAATAAAGTCTGTTCAGCGGTTCATGAGACAGATGAACAAAGACACACAAATGCTCACACACACGGGCAGCGATGGGCGATACAGAAATATCTCTAAATCACAGGTAGATAGTTTAGTGAGCTGGAGGAATTTTACTGCCTGTTCTAACCAGCTGGCTAAAGCATTAGTTTGTATTGTGCTCTCACAGATTAATGCAATAAAACACTGTGCAAGCCACAGTATGTGTTTTATGGTCAAATTCAAATGTTTTTTTTCTGCTGCTAACTAGCATCCATCTTCTCAAACATCCCTCAGATATTTCATTCCTGCATTCAGTTCGGTTGTTTGAGGGAGATTATGCTTATCAGCGGAGCAATTACCATTTTCTAAAAAGGAGCCTGTGGCTGTCGCTGAACATAAGGATGCTGTGAGGGAGAATTTTCCTCCTTAAAAGAGCAGTAAACAGATTAGGAGGATTATAAAGAAGCTTGTTTTTTTGCTCTCTGGCACACGTCTACAGATTCGACAGAGTAATGAGAAGCTAATGTAAGGTCTGGAAACGGCCCACAGTCTCTCATTCATTTTTTTAGGATTATAAGCCGTAAAATCCTGGAAGGCGAATGTTCACAATGCTGCTTTAAAAGAAAAGGACTTCAGACGCTTTAACACATGCAAAGCACTTTACGAGACGCGTCTCCTTCACACGCTGTTGACATGGCAATCAAGGTGCCGACCTGCCCATCAGGAGCGATGAAGGGCTCACTTTCCCGTTTAACGGGCACTTCCACGCTCTGATGGACATGACTATGATCAAAGCTCAAATCTGAGGAGGCTTCTGTGTCACCATGACATGCATCGGAAAGAAAAAAAAACAAGAAGTTCAAATTGCCATCATAGACCGATCAACGAGTTTTGGCTTAAAAGAAAGATTTGAAAAAGGGCAAAATTTGGGTCTGAATGTTTGTAGTTAATCCAGTTTCAACAGAGCTTTGGGCTGAGGACTCCGATAATACCTTCTTAACTCGTGTTTTCCATAAATCTATTAAACATAACTTTTGTTCCTCACATTGCTCAGCACTAACATTATGAGCACCAACAGCTGAAAGCGAATAACGCTGCTCAGCTTGTTCAACCACAACGTTCTTGCTTCCTAACATTCAGATAAATGTTACGCCGACACCAGCCGCCTATGGTGACACTTCAGTAGACCAATTACCTCTCTCAACAGCACCCACCTTTTAGCAGAACAACAATGGGTCTGATGAAAACAGCTCAAAAGGAGACAATAAAGAGACCGAGGTGTCCCCTGAGCCTCCAAACTGTCCACATCCAAATCTTAATAAGGCCATTTTCAGCTCTCACTGCTTTATTTAAACTTGTGTTTAATTTAATCCCACTATTTTCAGGTTTAAATATCCTCTGAAAAAAGAGACACTTCATTTACCTGGATGCTGCGTGGTAATTAGGGTGCTAATGCTGACATGCAAAGATAAATGCAACATTGTAACGGAGAAAGTGCAGCTTTGAGAGGAATGTTTAAGCAGTAGTTTTTTCTCCTGAATCCCTCCATCAGTCTCTGACATCTCTGCACTGCGTAGTTTCTCCTTGGATGCACCCATCCGCCTCAGAATCTGCCCGCTTTGTCAAACTCAGGACATCAGGCCGTCTCTGGACTCCTGGGTGTCTCTGTGTGGTGAATGAACCAGGACGTAGCATTAGAGGAAAAAAAAAAAAAGAGTTTTTACATCCATGTTTGCAGATGCCTTGTGGATATTTGTGAACGCTATCTAGAGACGCAAACAGGTGAGAAAAGGTAGCCTTTCTCTCCGCAGTGAATTCGTGGTGTTTTAATAGAGAAGTATAAACACTGTAATCCTTTACCGAGAGCCTTCGGAGGTCGGATTGTGCTCCTGGAAACATGGGGGAGCATATCCTCTAGATTCTTGACATTTTCAGAGTAATGAGAAGAGATTCAGTGGAAGTGTTCGGATGTATTCAGTTCTAAAAATGTCGTGACCTCCGTGGGATTGTCTGTCCTCGATCCTGTGACATTTCACGCAACAAGAAAAGTCTTAGCATTTGAGCCAGAGTAAACGTGGTGAACTTCTGCAGCCGAGTCTGATTAGACGGAGATTTCCACGAATGTGTGGCCTGTTGTGTTTGGTTTTGCTCCGAGAGAAAATGTCTGTGGACTGCGGTTTACTTTCCTTTCCTAATTCTTTTTGTTTATCTTCTGTTTTCTTTATTTAAAAAAAAAATGAACAAAGCGGGACATTTCAGCGAGCGCCACAATAAAGCAAAACATATCTGTCCTTGAAGGCTCCAGTCGAGGACTGTATCCCCCCTGAAGCATCCATCCAACAAGTCACATCAGTCTGGAAGAGTGTGAGATGGATATCTGTCCTTCACGTGTTTCTGTGTGTGTGACAAAAACAGATCGCAGTCAAAGAATCCTGCCATCTGTGTTCTCAGGGTGTGGAAATCAAAAAGGTATTTGTATGGACTGCGTGCTGCTCTCGCCGTCATGGTAACAGCTGATGGAGAGGGCCTGTCAGCCGGCTCCAGGACCGACTCTTTTATCTAAAGTGCAGCAGAGCGTGGGATCAGCAGGTAGATTTGTGTATTTTAACGTCCGTTCACCCAGTTTTTTTATGCCTGCTCGATCCTGTTCAGGGTTTTTTGGGAGCTGGAGTATGTCTCCAGGGGTCAACAGCAGAGAGGACGGCTGTCCGTCCGTCACAGGGACACATGGAGACGGACGAGCTGCAGCTGCAGCTTTAGCAAAATATCTCATGAACCACAGAAAAGACTTTTATGAGTGAGAAAGCACCAGGCGTACTCCTACAGCTGATTCACTTCTGGAGTCAGTCCAATTTAAGATGGCCGCCACAGCCAACTTACTTAAACACAAAGTGGTGGTAAATCAGCAGGTTTTACATATGTTGAGGTAAAGTTTGGTGTGGTAGTAGCTGAGTGTTATCTCCAACACATGCTTGGAGTGTGACATCTTGCAGTATTGTGGTTTTTTTTAATTATTTTATTCAAGGTTCGAACAAAATGTCTACAACTACAAAGGTGGCAGGTGATGTTCATTCCTTCACGTTCATGTTTCATTAGGAACCTTGTGATAACTTCAACCGTTTCCCCTCACCAAAATGAACAAGTACATTCTTCATTCTTCAGCAAGAAATTGTCTCTAGCTTTAAAACCTTGCGAGTTTGAAGCTAATATTTTTGTCCCATTTTTTTGAACTCCTCAACCTGCCAGGAGAAATGACTTCTATTAGAGGAAGAACACGCACACACCTCCACAAACAGATCAGATACTGGAGACATTTATCACAAACAGCAATTAATTCCTGTTCCCATTAAGATAAATGGTTATTACTCCTCCCTTCTCCTCATTACTAAGTGATCTCAATGCCCTCCTCTTTTTTCATTTAAATCAGCTCCAACCATGAACCCTCTCAACATCTTCCTTTTTTTTTATTATTTCTGAGGCAACTGCCTGTTTTTCTGTAATTTGCTTCTCATTTTGTTCTCTCGTGCTCCGTGTGTTCAAATCTCCCCATCCCCTCCGGCGTCGTCTTTCCACTGAATCCCTCCTTAATTCTTCCAGCGCCAGGAGAAATAATAAGTGGAAAAAATGTTGTCATCCTCCAGTCTGACGCAAAAGCCACCAAATTTTTGCAAAACGGGAGCTAAAACAGACCAGCAGCCTGCACATGATAAACTAGACCACTTTTGGTTTGTAGCTGTGTGGTAAAAGAGATAACCAACCCGGCCATTTTTCTCTGTCCCTGTTTTTCCTCTGATTTGGCTCCATTACCGGGTGACGGTGAAATGTGACGGATACGCTGCCAAATAAAGGTCTAATTTGTGAGTAATTAGAGAAAGATGCAAGAAGAAAGGAGCTGAGAGTTGCCGGGGTATCTCAGGAACAACACTGCCCCCTGATTTTTAATGAGCAGAAAACCAAAAGCTCCGGCAGGAAACATGTTTAAACATCAGGAGAATCTGCAGAAGAGCGACGTCAGGCTCCATGAGTTATCTGCTGAGGTGCTTTTGTGATGATCATTTTGTGTTTGCTTTCAATTTACTGGATTAATGGTTCAGTCAATGTTGGAATCAATTTTTTTAATAATAAAACAAGAGATCCTTTAGATTCTGACAAATAAAATAAGCTTGGATGAAGTGTCAAGTCATTGTTTTGGGTAAATTGAGCAAATCAAGTAGATAAATGACATTAGATATAATCTTTTAGGTATATCTTTATGTAAAAATGCGCATATTTCCTATTTTAAAAAGAGCAATTTTGACCCTTGATGGGGGAAGATTGAACTTAGGGATGTTTGAAACACATTTTATCTAAATGTTCCTTATTTTTATTAAATATTAATCAAAATAGTTGTTCAACATCACTTATTTTGGAAGTAAATCCAATACTTGAAAAAATATGTACAGTACAATTCAATAATGTTATGTTTTTATTGCTGCAGGTTCTAATGTTACAAAATATGTATTGTAGATATTAATGATCTCTTTCATATTTCACCTGCAAACTGATCTACCTGAGTGAAATCAAACTGATTCATTTGGTTATTGTCTTCTTAAAAACATTTAAAACTGTTGGGGTTATTTTAGATGATTGTTACAGACAAAATATTTTCAAAAATCTCAGATTTGTTCACATTAACAATCAACCTCCTTATTCTTCTTTGCTATAAAACCAAAATGACATAATCCATTTGATCAAACTTGGTAAAAAGATGTTAAAATGCAGAATAAAAGCTGAGCTCCATTACAAAAGCATTAAGACAGACTTTAGAGGAACTGATGGACAAATGCAGATTAATTCATTTGAATGTTAAAAAGCATCATTTTTCTAAAAGGTCATTGGATTTATTCGAACTTCAGTTTTTATAAAAGCTACAGCTATTTGACCCAGGTTTAAGCACTAATTTTATTTTAGCTAAATACCTTAAAATTAATTTGTTTCGGTGAACAGAAGCTGCTTCGCTCTGGTTCTGTTTCTTAGCCATCATTTTTGGGACCAAAGCTCACAAAGATTTTGTCATTTCTGTGGTTAAACAAGGTTCATCTCCAGTAACTGCAGCCCCCCTAAACCCTGCCAAACAAAACTAATTCACACAAAGAGAACATGGATCCCAGCTGGTATTTAACATCATCTTGTTGTAGTTTGTGTTCAGTATTTTGCTGCAACATGAACTGTCACCAGTGATTTTAAAGGATGACGGACATCTAAACAGGGACTACAATCTCTGAAGCAGCTGACTTGTCGCAGATACCCTGTGAGGCTGCAAAGATCAGAGGAACGGCGAGCGCGAGCATGCAGAAGGAGCTCCGGTGTCTGTTTGAAGTTGCCTGGTCGTATAAAAATACTTGAGCAAAAACCAGATAGACATAATAACCTTATTTGCAGGCGTATAACTCAAGAAACTGCTGAAATAATGTAAATATTAGAAACCTCAGGCCGCAGCACGCGTTAAAAGAATGTGCAGACAGCCCGAGTTTTATTGCTTCCACAGCAGCTGCTCCCTGAGAGACGGAGACAAACTTTCATCCCTTAACCCAGACATTTCTTTGTAAATAATTGAACTGCGCTCAGTATTTTGAATATTGAATGCACCGAGCCCAGCAGGAGCAGTGAAGCAACAGTAAGGGTTCGTGGACTTCACTCACATCTTTTTTTTTTGAATGGGTGAGGAAAATCTAGGTCAACAAAATACTTAGACTCACACACTTAGATATGCATTAGAGCTGAACTGTGTGCTGATTTAATATATTTAACTCCTCTACCATCGCAGGAACGCACATTTAAATTCAGTAAGATGTAATGGGCAGCCATTATTACTCACTGATGTTGTTTAGCTATAATGTTGTTATGTTTTGATGCCTGCTCTACAGGAAGTCTCAGTCAACGTTCATTAAAACTCTTTTATAAAGCGTGATTGGCTGAACACACACTAATGCAGCAATTCTATTACAGCAAACATCAGAAAATGTTACCTATTAAACTTTTTTGTTTGACTTTGAGTAAGATATTACAGGTGCTGGTCATAAAATTAGAATATCATGAAAAAGTAGATTGATTTCAGTAATTCCATTTAAAAAGTGAAACTTGTATATTATATTCATACATTACATACAAACTCATATATTTCAAATGTTTATTTCAATTAATTTTGATGATTACAAATGACAACAAATGAAAATCTCAAATTCATCATATCAGAAAATTAGAAT